>NC_141994.1:27108836-27483836 GCF_049901715.1 Pseudonaja textilis | reverse complement strand
GGAGGAGGGGGTGGGGGAATGATGAAGTAGAAGAATGAGGAGACAAAGGAGAAGGAGCAAATGGAGGAGGAGGAGGAGAAAGAGGAGAGGAATGATGAAGTAAAAAGAGGAGGAGGAGGAGAAAGAGTAAATGAAGCTGAAGGGAAAAATATCCAGAATCAGCAGTGAGAAAATAAGTCTCAATAAAGGAGAATATTTGTAGCTCAGGGCTGAAATGAGGGGTCCTTGGTGCTCTGAGCTTGGTGGATGGATGGGTAGGTAGGTAGGTAGGTAGGTAGGCAGGCAGGCAGGCAGGCAGGCAGGCAGGCAGGCAGGCAGAGATGGAGAGATAGAGAGAAATAAAGATATAGGAGAGAGAGAGAGACATATAGAGAGAGGGGGGGAGGAAGAGGGAGGGAGGGAAAGGGGGTGGAAGAGAGTGAGAGAGAGAAAGAGAGGGAGGGAGGGAAGGAGGAATGCATCCTTGGCTACAACTAAAATATCAGATAATATTTAGGCTGGTACTCTTTTGCTCTTCAGACACAATTGCTTTAATATGCCAGACTGTAAATGTAATGCTTTTGCTACAAGTGAAAAGGCCAAAAGAATGAGGTAATTATCTGTTTACAGTTCCAGAATCAGTGCTGTAAAAGCAGAATGAAGTTGTTTAGTCTGCGGGAAACTGGACTGTGTCTTACAAAGAGCACGCACTGAAATATGATCCCATCCAATTTGTACTGCAGTTGTATTTTTTTTTTTTAATGAAACCAGCATGCAAATCTGACATGGCAGCAGCAAGGAAAAAAAGATGTGTAAATGCAAAATACGACCTTCTGGAAAAATGTAGATCTTTTAATCATCCCCATACGCTACCAGTTTAAACCAACATCTGTGCTGCCAGGATAATAATCATCTGCTATGAAAAAAAAATATTACTAACCTAGGCAACATAGAGCAAACAGATTTGATTGAATATCTACATTTTGGGGAAATGTGCACAATTCTTTGTGGCTGTGTTAAGTAATTTCCGATGATGTTAAAAAAAACACAGTTCTCTTTCGATGTAACCCTGGAGAGAATGCACGTTAAACCTTCTACAGCTGGTCCTCAGTTTATGACCAGAATTGGGGCTGGAATTCTGGTCGTAAGTCATTGCGGTCATAAGTCGAGGCAAGGCAAAACCTGACTTAACGTTTTCTACCACTTTTTACAGCAGTGGTTAAAGTGAATCTCGCAGCCGTGAATCCAAATTAACTGTCCCAAATGGCCATTTACACACACACACACACACACACACACACACACACACGATTAAACAATACATTGAGGTTTACTGTGTATTCTGCTCTTTAACTGTGAAATAACGAACGGGCACTAAACAATATATTCAGTCCTTAAGTCATTGCACTCCAGCTATGTCATAACTGATGGATAATATGAGCATTTCTCTTCTTATCTCTTCCTAACTTATGACTATAACCGTGTTGCTTGTATCTTTACAATATATATTGTTTTGTTTGTTCCCTAGTATGATTTGATTGCTTATTAGTAACCTATGACTATCACTAAGTGTTGTATTTTAGGATTGATGAATGTATTTTATTTTTTCTTTATGTACACTGAGAGCATTTGCACCAAAGACAAATTGCTTGTGTGTCCAATCACACTTGGCCAATAAAGAATTCTATTCTATTTCTATTCTATTCCATTCCATTCTCTATTCTATTCTATTCTATTCTATTCTATTCTATTCTATTCTATTCTATTCTATTCTATTCTATTCTATTCTATTCTATTCCATTCCATTCCATTCTCTATTCTGTTCTATTAATTTTCTATTCTACTCTACTCTCTTTTCTCTTCTATTCCATATTTCTATTTTTTTCTATATTTTATTCTATTTTCTATTCTATTCTACTATATTTTCTACTCTTTTCTATTCTATTTACTATTCTATTCAATTCAATTCAAATGTCCTTTTTCAGGAGGCAACTGGACTTTCTTGTTTTTTTACTTTTGAAGACATTTCACTTCTCATCCAAGAAGCTTCTTCAGCTCTGACACAATCATGGGGAATGTCAGAGCTGAAGAAAAGTCCTGGATGAGAAGAGAAATGTCTTCAAAAGAAAAAAAAAAAAAACTCCAGTGTCTTTTGAAAAAGCACTTTTGGAACAACCAGGACCTGGATGATGGAGAACCTCTACAGACATCTAGCTGTACAATTTGGGATGAACATCCTTGGAATGGTGTGGGAGTAGGAATGGGTTTCCAGAGGGGAAAATTGCAAACTACTGGAACCAGGAGCACCACTCAAGTGACACTGAGGACACAGATAAACCTCCAAGTGGCCTCAAGGACCCTCTAAAAGGATGCAAATGACCAGCTGTCTGCAAGGAGTATAAATCCTTTCCCTTCCCCACCTTCCAGTCAGAACCAAAGAAGCTTCTGGGATGAGAAGCAAAACATCTTCAAAAGAAAAAACCAAGAAAGTCCAGTTGCCTCCTGAAAAAGCCCCTTTGGGATAACCAGGACCTGGAGAACGGAGAAATCTCTATAGATTTTGTGTCTTATGTTTTTGTATATACACTTTCAATTAATTTATATAGCTGCAAATTTAGAACTCATCCACAAACACCTTGCTTACAAATACATTTTAAATTACTAACTGGTTATAATATGTCTCTCCTCCCCAAATTATACTGAGCCCAAGAGACCAGGCCCTTCATTCTTCTTCTGAATTTCTTTGCCCGCATACCGTGCGTGCATGTATATTAAAAGCTAATTTTAATAGATTAATTAGGAGTAGAGTATATTACGGTTCCCGGAAGGCTTTTGATTCAGAGACATCATCCCAGCAATGCAAATGATACAAATGCAGACAAATTAGGAGTTTGAGTTATTTGCATAACTGCGTCATTATGCAAATGAGGCCCTTCCTTTAATGACACTAGAACACAAATGATGTAAATCACTAAAAATCTGAAAAAATAAATTCTGGTTGTTATTTATAATTTTATACTAGAATTTTTAATTGTATATATACTGAGTGTTTTTATTTGTTCTGGTCTCTGGTCTAAGACTGTAATAAATTGATTGAATTGATGTAAATCATGGAATAATTCGTTCTGTTGCGTATGAAATTTAATGTGATCAAGGTCCAATCTCTTGAGTTTTCCCTATTCTGCATCTGAAATATTTTCTCTCTCTCTTGGCCTCACTGAAGTCTATTCAATGAATTAAAATGAATGACAGTTTAATACCTGCAATACAAAACTCAAAAAAATTATATTTCCAGCTACCATAATATCCTGCCCCAACACATTCTGGAAAAGTGCTATTAAAATGCAGGTGGGGGAGGAAAATTGGATATTTAAAGCTTTTTACAGACTTTGGGAATCCTGCAGATTAGGTATAAATGGATAACTCTTTTATAATTAATTTTTAAATAAGCTGAATCATATGTTTGATTAGTCAATCAATGTCAAAACACCAAATTAATAACCTTAGAAACAAAAGGCCAACATTGTTGAAGTATTTTGACATAAAATGTAATTTTGACTTTGGGTTTTACCAATTAGATTGATACATCTTTATAGAAATGGCTTGTTTGTATCATTATGAAAATACAAAAAGTTGTTTTTTTGATTAATGTCTTGTTTTACTGCAACAGGGAAAGTTTCTTTGTACTTTTTTTCTTACCCTTCCTCACTTCTTTTCCCCCTCTTCCTCTCCACCATTTTCCTATTTACATTTGTATTTTATAAAGTTATTTTATCTTATAACTCCATAAACATGTTAAACAACTGAAGCACCACTTGAACACCATCAGTGGCATTGATACATATGCCATCGGTCAATTGCAGAAGGCAGCTTGGCTTGGAACAGCTTCCATCCTGCAGCGAAATCTGCAACACCATCAAACATCCAGATTTGCCTATCCCAGGTCCTTGGTAAGGACTCGAGAGGGAGACAAAAATGCCAAACCCAGCCTGAATATCTGGCTGACTGTGCAGTGAATAATCGTAATAATAACGCTGCCAGAAGGGTATTTCTGCTGAAAATGGTTTGATCATCATCATCATCCCACCTTACTGGGTCTGCTCGCATTATCCGCCGATACATCATGAAGCCCTAAACACTTGGGAAGCGTTCGACTAGTGATTTGTGATACGAAACCCAGCATGGTTTTGTCCGCTATGTGTACTGCCATTTTTATGTACAATAATAATAATAATAATAATAAAAGCTGTTGAACCAACTTTGATGGAGGTCAACAAGAGGAAGCTGCTCAAAGTGCAGCAAACCAAGAATCAATACAGGAAAACGATACGAACTCGGGGTGACAGCTGGTGTAACAAAGCACTGCATGGACAGTTCCTTGAAAAGATCCAAGAGAAAGTAGATAAGGAAAAGACCTGGTTATGGTTGACCAATGTAACACTGAAGAAAGAGACAGAAGGCCGATTCTTGCAGCCTAAGAACAAGCCATCAGAACGAATGTAATCAAAGCCAGAATACAAAAATCTGCTCTTGACCCCAAATGTAGACTCTGTAAAGAAGCGGACAAAACCATCAATTACATACTGAGCTGTTGCAAGACAATCGCTCAGACTGACTACAAACAACATCACAACACAGTCGCTCAGATGGTCCACTGGAACTTGTGTCACAACTACCATCTGCCTGTAGCAAAGAACTGTAGCAAAGATCATAAGCCTGAAAAAGTGGTCGAAAATGTGCATGCAAAACTTCTGTGGGACTTCTGAATACAGACTGACAAAGTTTTGGAACACAATACCTCGGATATCACAATTGTGGAGAAGAAAAAAGTGTGGATCGTCAACATTGCCATACCTGGTGAGAGCAGAATTGGTGAGAAACAACTTGAAAAAAATCAGCAGATATCAGGACTTGAGAATCGAACTGCAGAGACTCTGGCATAAACCAGTGCAGGTGGTTCCAGTGGTACTGGGCACACTGAGTGCTGTGCCTAAAGACCTAGGCAAGCACTTGAAAACAATTGGCGCTGACAAGATCACCATTGGTCAGCTGCAGAAGGCCACCTTACTGGGATCTGCTTGCATAATCTGCCGATACATCACACAGTCCTAAATGCTTGGGAAGTGTGCAACTAGCGATTTGTGATACAAAACCCAGCATGGTTATCTCGTCTGCTGTGTATGCTGTCATTTTTGTATATCATAATAATAATACTGCCGGAAGGGTATTTCTGTGAAAATACTTTGCTAAACTCATTATAATACTGAAAAGGGTGTTCAGACAGAGGATGAATGAGCAAGAAGAAGCAAATTTTATGAAAGGAGAAATTTTAGAGCAACCCACAAAGTACAAAGAAGCTCTGGTGATTTAAGTCTTCCCAGATGACATAGGTCAAATGAACACTTCTTATTTTTTTCAGGAATTATATTGGGAGAACTAGAAAAATAAATTTAAAAAAATTGATGGCCTTTTCCAGGTGTGATTTCTAAGTCTTCCACAATGTTGATGCTTCCGAAACCATGATTCTTATTTTACAGAACAACAAAGTTGGAAGGGACCTTGGAGGTCTTCTAGTCCAACCCCACCACTCTAGCAGGAAACCCTCTACCATTTCAGACAAGTGTCTGTCCAGTTTCTTCTTAAAAACCTCCAGGGATGAAGCACCCACAACTTCTGGAGGGAAGCTGTTTCACTGGTTCATTGTTCTCACTGTTAGGAAATTTCTCCTTCGTTCTAAGCTGGATCTCTCCTTGAACTCCAGAAGTTGTAGGCGCTCCATCAATGGAGGTTTTTAAGAAGAGACTGGAGAGCCATTTGTCTGGAATGTACAGGGTCTCCTGCTTGAGCAGTGGGTTGGACTAGAAGACCTTCAAGGTCCCTTCTAACTCTAAGCATGCAATAAATAGAATAACAGAATAACTCTGTTATTCTGTTCTCCTTCCTTCCTTCCTTCCTTCCTTCCTTCCTTCCTTCCTTCCTTCCTTCCTTCCTTCCTTCCTTCCTTCCTTCCTTCCACCAATGGAGGCTTTTAAGAAGAGACTGGACAGTCACTTGTCTGGAAAGGTAGGGGGTCTCTTGCTTGAGCAAGGGGGCTGGACTAGAAGACCTCCAATCTCTCTTCCAGCTCTATTCTGATTGATGAAACTCTAACTCTTACCTTCAGAGCCCACTGCATTAGTCTGGCCGAAGCAAAACTGCTCACATTCGTTCTGATGGCTTGTTCTTAGGCTGCAAGAATCAGGCCTTCTTCTGTCTCTTTCTTCAGTGTTCCATTGGTCAACCATAACCAGGTCTTTTCCTTATCTACTTTTCCTTGGGGCTTTTCAAGGAACTGCCCATGCGGTGTTTTGTTACACCAGCTGTCAGCCTGAGTTTGCATTGCTGTTTTCTTATGTTGATTGTTGGTTTGCTACACTTTGAGCAGCTTCCTCTTGTTGACCTCCATCAAAGCTGGTTCAACAGCTATTTATTATTATTATTATTAGTAGTAGTAGTAGTAGTAGTAGTAGTAGTAGTAGTAGTAGTAGTATCCTGCTTTTATTATTTTTACAGCAAACATACCCTACATACCTTCCTCCTCCCATTTTCCTCACTACAATGATGCTGTGAGGTAGGTTGGGTTGAGAGAGAGAGAGACCAGCCCCAAATCACCCAAACAGCTTTCGTGCCTAAGGCGGGACTAGAACTCCCAGTCTCCTGGTGATCGGCCCAAAGTCACCCAGCTGGCTTCCAGGGCTAAGGTGGGGCCACATGGCAACCCAACTATCACGCCTTATGCAGGCTCAATTAGAGTCGTATGCTGAGGACCCCACCCGAGGGTGGGCTTCAAAAATTATAGCAATGGGTTCTCTACCCAGTTGCTGGGTGGGTGTGCCCATGGTGGGCGTGGCCTAATTGGCCTCCTGCACCACAGTATGGAGGGGGGTGTTTTTGCCCTCCCCAGGCTCCAGAGGCTTTCCTCGAATCTCTGGGAGGGCGAAAATGGTCTCTCCGGGCTCCCGAGGCTCTCTGGAAGCCAGAAACAGGCCCATTTGTGGCCTTCCCGAACTTCTGGGAGGTCTATTTTTTAGCCTCTCCGAGCCTCCGTGCATGCCCTGCACTTACCTGCATCCAAAATAGGCCTCGTGGGGACTACTGGGAGGGGTGAGGTGGGCGGGGCCAGCCAGGAGTGGGATTTGGGGGTTCTCCAAACTGCGCAGGATCTTAGGTAGGGGCTCTCCCGAACCTCCAGCACCCCAGCCCTGGGCCCATCCATCCCTACCTGCCAGAGTTGGCAGCAGCCTTCGAGAAAAGCTAGGATCCCCAAGTCCCATCCTAAAGAGCAACCGTGATCCATATTTTAAGGTCTAAATAAATGTGCAATTCGGAGAAGCTCTAATGTTTGATTCTGAAAGAAGACTGATGTTGAACTGATGGGCAGAACTAAAACAACATTAACCTCAGATGGGGCAAGAGATTCACCCCACCGGCTGATTTTTGAAGGTCAGAGAAGGTCACAGACTTATTTATGAGTCCTTTAATTTATCTTCCACGGATTCACACTAGTAATACCATTGCTAAATTTGCAGATGATACAACAGTGGTGGAACTCATCTCGGGGGTGTGGGGGGGGGATGAGTATGCCTACCGAGATGAGGTAGACCAATGGTTGCTTTTATGGTGTGGAGACAATAACTTGGTCCTCAACACCAATAAGACCACGGAGCTTATAGAAGAAACAGATCAGACATCCAGCCCTTGCTTATCAAGGGAGACCGAGTGGAGCAAGTGGGCAGTTTTAAGTTTCTGGGTGTTACCATAAAAGAGGACCTGACCTGGGGTGCCCACATTGCAGCCCTGGTCAAAAGGGCCCAACAGAGATTATACTACCTGAGACTTCTCAGAAAACACCAATTGAATGAAAAACTGCTGGTGACCTCCTGCACCATAGAGAGTATCTTAACTTCCTGCACCTCTGTATGGTTTGCCAATTGAACAGGGGCAGATAGGACAGCACTCCAGAGGGTTAACGTCATTGCCCAGAGGATCATTGGTTGTCCTCTCCCCTTTTTGGAAAAGCTTTAGAGCTCCCGCTGCCTTAAGAAAGTTCAAATCATTCTCAAAGATCCATATCATTCTGGGCACCCTCTGGTTTTGAACTATTACCATCTGGCAGACGGTACAGGATAATAAAAACAAGGACAAAGGCTGAAAAACAGCTTCTATCCCAGGCCAGTAGCTATATTGAACTCTTACTGTGTCATGCAATATTAATGCAATATCAGGGGCTTTCAATTCAATGTATAGAATGTGAAGGATGCATGTTTGTGTTTATTTTCATGGTCATGATGTGCACTTAAGATGGTGTTTGATTTTGTTGTACGAGGTGTAAATGACAATAAAGTAACTAGGCTAAAGTAAACTAAATTCTTTCTGCCAGGGACAGCAGGAACCAGAGAGTTACCTTGGTGGATTCAGAGTGCCCTTGAATTTTGGAGCAGGGAAAGGCACCGTTTGCTGACTTCTCTTGAGTCAGCAGAACATTTTAGGATGTCCGAATGGTGTGGTGGTGGTGGGAATAAACCTCCTACGCCTGTGTGCCAGAAGTCTATTTTTTCAAATGGAGTAAGATGGAGTGGGTAGCGAGCACAGGGGCATGCAAAGCCCTTGGAGGAGAAAAAAAAATCACTCACAAGCAAATGTCAGTGCTGAATCAACTCAGGAGCAGGGATCTAAGCACCGATCTTTGAAGGAAAGGAAATTAGGAAAAGATTGAGGTTTTTAAAAACACGCTAGTTCAGGTGGATCTCGCCTTACGGCCACGATGTTGAGCACAACATTTCCACTGTGAAGCGAGGCAGTTGTTAAGCGAGTTTTTTTGCCCCATGTGAGTTACGAATTTATGACCATAAATTTAGCCCCAAATTTCTGTGGCTAAGCGAGACATTTGTTTTGGCCCCATTTTAAGGCCTTTGAAAATGAGTTTGGGCCCATTTCTTGACTTGGTGGTTAAGCGAACCACTATGGTTCTTAAGTGAGGCATCCACAATTTCCAAAGGCAATTTCTTCCACTGATTAATTGATCTTACTGTTAGGAATTTTCTCCTTAGTTCTAGGTGGTTTCTCTCGATTAGTTTCCATCCATTGCCTTCTTGTCCTGCTTTCAGGTGCTTTGGAAAAATAGTTTGAGCTAAATAGTTCTAGGTGGTTTCTCTGTGTCAACTCCTGAGATTTTGGAACACTGCTACCATGTCCCCGACTAGTCCTTCTTTTCATTAGACTAGACCTACCCAGTTCCTGCAACCGTTCATCGTATGTTTTAGCCTCCAGTCCCCTAATCATCCTGGTTGCTCTTCTCTGTACTTTTTCTAGAATCTCAACATCTTTTTTTATAGTGTGGTGACCAGTGGTGGGATTCAATCTTTTTTACTACCAGTTCTGTGAGCGTGGCCTGGTGGATATGGCGTGGTGTGGCATAGACTGGTTGGCATAGCCTGGTGGGTGTGGCAGGGGAAGGATACTGCAAAATCTCCATTTCCACCCTACTCCAGGGAAAGGTTACCATAAAATCCCATTCCCTCCCTACCCCACTAGCCTGCTTTCCAGCTCTGTTCTCCAGTGCAGGGCAACCAAAGAAGACCCAGCCGATCAGCTGGGACTCAATGGGAGGCCAGGAATAGATGGGGTTGGCAGGGCCAGTCAGAGGTGGGATTGGCCGGTTCTCTGAATGACTCAAAATTTCCGCTACTGGTTCTCCAGAACTGATCAGAACCTGCTAAATACCACCTTTGGTGGCAACCAAAACTGGATGCAGTGTGGCCTTACCAAGGCATTATAAAGTGGTATTAACACTTTACGTGATCTTGATTCTATCTCCCTATTAATGCAACCTAGGATTGCATTAGTTTTTCTTGGCGGCTGCTGCACACTGCTAGCTCATCTCGCTGTTGTCTCATTCACTGCTTTGAGTTATTTGTTAAAAAATAATAAGGGCGGGATAAAATTCTAAAAAAAATAAAGTTTGAAGAGCTGTGCAAATAAAGAAGAGTTACGACCTTGGAAAATCATCAACTCTAATTGTTCTAAGGAAGCTCGAGGCCTGTTTCAACTTCTCTTTATAACTGTTTCAAAAGACACGCAGTTTAATGCAAATCAGAAACCAGGATACTATACGCCCCTCTTTCAAAAAGGAAATGAAATAAACTGTAAAGCAGCACAAGTTTTGCATTCAACGTGCTGAAGAAAAAAAACACCCCGAAATAACCTTTTGCAAATTCATTTTCCTGGGCCGGGAGCATTTCCTGTCCTGCATAGGACATGAAAATCTCGTTTTTCTTGTAAAACTGCACTTCCTCTTTCGCAGAATTTTACAAGGGGAACTAGGCAACAGCCTCTTCTAATTGTCAACCTCTCTGTCCTGTCCCACGTAAGTCTCCTGGTGTAGTTTTCCTTCCAGCGAACTGGTCTGTCCTAGGCCTCCCCAAAAAGCACTAAGTCAATTCTGAGTCCCAACAAAAGCCTCTTTTATTACATTGATGTGAATTTATTTCATTCACAGTCAGCGAACAGCTTGGCAAACAGTCTTGCAAAGGTAGACTAATGAGTTCAGACCTTTATCAATCCTGGAATGCTGCGGGGTAAATAGTTCTACACTCAGTGCTGACAAGGAAGGGCTGGGTTACACAGACAAATCTCCATGAGGCTGGAACGAACGAACGAACGAATGAGTGAGTTGTTTCCTGCAGAAGCCCCCTCCCCTTTTGCTCCTCTTTTAATCCTGATGGGAGGGGCCATTCATCATCCACCTGTGGCCTTACTCCCACTTCGACCCTAAGTTCTTAATTGTTCCTTTCTTTTCGTTGCGCATGCGCAGGCTTGGAACCGGCTCCATAAGCTCCCCTGCCTCACTGCCGTCCAAGCCCAAAGGCAGTTGATGACTGCCAGCCTGCCCTGGCCCCATCTCTGCCTCTGATGCAGAGCCCTCATCCAAGCCTTCCTCAGCCTCCAGGACTGACCCAGGTTCTTCCCCAACCTCCTCACTATTGTCCAACTCTGCTGCCAGCTCCGTCAGCCACCGGCAAGCCACAACAGGAACATCCATTCTGCTGGAAAACATGGAAAGCTGCACAATTTATTTATATGTGAAACCTTTGCACCCAGCAACGAGTTATGCAAAAGACCTTCAAACCAAGCAGGGTCCTCATATTAATTGAGCAGGTGAGCCCACAGAGGAGAAACAGAGATTTTCCTTCCCTCTAAGCTTATAATTTCCCCCTTTGTAAATTCTACTTCCAGTTGTTTGCTTTTCCTTCCAACTAGACTTGGAGACAAATCAAACATGGATATTGGACAAGCGATTGATGTTATTTTCAGAGGACCAAAGAGAAAACCCAAAACATCGAAGCAGGAGTGTGCAGGAATGCAACCACTTAAATCCAAGTTTTTATGTGCATCACATATTCAATTGTTGAAGGGCGGATGGAGGGGAAGGAGTTGGCAGAAACTGGGGTTGGAGTCAAAAGAGGCAGCAGTCTAGAATCCCTACATAGCCACAAACCAAATAAGTCCAACCTCCCTTGAATTCCACAGATCCTTTTCCTAACTCTTAGCATAGGGCTGTCAAACTCAGGATCCGGATACATCAGAAAAGTGGTAGAAGTGCTCATTTTGACTGTTGTGTGTTGGCTTAACAACCAGCACCAGAAAGGCTGTAAAATCGAGCAATAGTTGTGACCTATTCTGCTACAAATGACAGCCAAATTTGCAGGCCGAGGAATACTTTTTCCATTTCTTCAGCGAGCACCGCCACACGATTCGTTACTACCAGACGCTGTGAAGTTCTTAAAAGCCAGGCTAAAAACTGATTTTTCCCAGTTCTTCTGAAAAAAAGTCCTTTTAATTGCAAAGCATTGGGCAAGAAAGCAGGGGGGAGGGGAACCACAAAGGGGACTTTGATAAATTCTTCTGGCAGGAAGGTGTCTTGTCAGAAAGACTTTTATTTTTTATCAACGTTAACAAAACAAGGACCTGGGGATTTAAGGCAGCCAAACAATGTCAGAGGAAGCCTAGAAGCTGCACTCATCATTAATCAGCAAGCAGACAGGAACAAAGAGCAAAAATGTAACTGCAAAACAGAGTTAAGCAGCACTAAAGAGAATACACACACACATACACACTCATCGTCATCATCATCATCACAAAATCTCCAGAACCGTAAAGCCTACAAACTTCAAATTTGGCCCATATGTTCATCTTGGCTTCTAGGGGCTCACTAAGAAAGGATTTTTTGAAATGACCATCAAAGCATTTAGTATTTCCTATGTCATTATTATTATTAACATGCTCTGATGCTAAGGAGTTCTACTCCCCCTCCCCACCTGAAAAGAAATCTCTTCCAAATACAAAACACAAACAGAGGAGAGGAATTTCAGTTTCAGTTTCACAGCAGCAAGCAGCTTTAGTACAGAACAGTTGAGCTAAGCCATGCCAAGGCTCCTTGCTGTCTCCTTTTTGCTCACAAAGCAAATACTCTTTCAGTTTCCAAGCAGCCCTCCATTCTCTGACACACTGACAGGACTCTAGCCAGGTGAAAACTGATGGATGCTGGTAGGCAGAGGCAGATTGTTTTCCCCTTATTTTCCTCCCCAAAAACTAAGCCCGACCACATAGTTTCGTAGATAGATAGATAGATAGATAGATAGATAGATAGATAGATAGATAGATAGATAGATAGATAGGAATACCAGTAAATACCATAGATGTAAGTACCCGTGAAAACTTAAGAAAACATATATATATATATGGCCTGGTTGGCTGCGGTGCTGCCTCTTGATTGACCAATCAAGAAAGTCTGACTCACAGACGAACACAATACAGAAGCCTGATGATGGCAGATGAGACTCTGCCAAAACGTTGCTACAACTTTAAAAGCACAACTACAATGACATGGGAAAATACCTGAACAAAGCTGAATAACATACATACATACATACATACATACATACATACATACATACACACACACACACACACACACACACACACACACACACACACTCACACACACACCTTAAGGGAATCACTGCTACGTTAGTTAAGAGCCCTGGTGGTGCAGTGGTTAGAATGCAACGTTGCAGGCTGACTTTTCCCACTGCCAGAGGAGTTTGATCCTGACCAGCTCAAGGTTGACTCAGCCTTCTGTCCTTCCAAGGTCAGTAAAATGAGGACCCAAAATGTTGGGGCAAGAAGCTGACTCCGTAAACCGCTTAGAGAGGGCACTGTGAAGCAGTATGTAAGTCTAAGTGTAATTGCTATTGCTAGTTACATGGTTGTAAAATGAATCTGGCTTTCCCATTGACTTTGCTCATCAGAAGGTCACAGGAGGGGGTCATATGACTCTAGGATGCTGAAACCATCATAAATATGAGTCGATTGCCAAGCATTGAAACCATCATAAATATGAGTCAATTGCCAAGCATCTGAATTTTGATCTTGTGACCATGGGGATGCTGCAACGGTTGTAAGTGTGAAAAACAATCAGTGCCATTGTAACTTCAAACGAATTGTTTTAAGTTGAAGACTACCCATATCCATTAGAGGGCAGCAAAGACCCCTGGGAAAGTCCTGCTTATTGCTGACATCTAGTGGTGACTGAGATTGCTGCAGCCCAGACTTTGGAGTTCTAACTTCCATTAGAGGACAAGAATGAAACCTGGACAGACCATCAAAGGGGAGAAGAAGGAAGGAATGAAGGAGGGAGGGAAGGAGGGAAGGAAGGAGGGAGGGAGGGAAGGAAGGGGAGAAGAAGGAAGGAGAGGGGAAGGAAGGAAGGAAAGAAGGAAGGAGGGAGGGAAGGAAGGAAGATCCCAGCCAGAGAGACAGATCTCTAAGTCAATATCTTAAAAGTTCCCTTATGAAGTCTCCCCTTATTAATCTAAGCAACATTGCCCTGGAACAACACAGCCGTTGACCCATGGAGATCAGTTAAAAATAGCGAGCCAGCCATGGAGAAAGCCTCTCTTAAACCCTTTATGCAACTGAAGATAAAAGTCTGACCCAGATGGCCAGATACGTAAATTACTAAGTATATAATTCAGCCAAACTTGTCTCGATCTGTTAAAGAAACCTGCAAAAATTGCAGTGGGTAACCTCTGCCAAGCAATCCTTGTAATTTAACAAGGAGAAAGAAAATCCGACGCTTACTTGCATTTGGAAAGGGAAGTTAATCCCTTCTGTACATTATCCCCCCCACATGACCAGGAACTTCTGTAAAAGGTTGGTTATGAATGTATTGCCTCATCTCTGGGAGGCTCACAAGATTGTCCCAAACACATAGTTTAAAAAAAGAAGAAGAAGGTTGTGGAGTTATACCCCTAGCAATCATACTGAACAAGAGAATAATATGATGATGATAGCAATTCAATAACCCAAGTTAAAGATGTATGTGAGAACAACTAAAACACGCTGAAATATCAGTTTACCAATAAAGGAGAATATTTGCAATTCAGGGTTCAATTGTGGGGTCCTTGATGCTCTCTGAGCTTGGTTGTTTTCTTGAAGACGTTTCCTGACCCAACTAGGTAACCCCATCAGTGCTAGAAGGGAGGAGGGGGAGGGGGAGAGAAAGGGGGAGGAGAACTGTGGGATCCTTGGTGCTCTCCGAGCATGGTTGTTTTCTTGCAGACATTTCATGACCCAACTAGGTAACATCATCAGTGCTAGAAGGGAGGAGGAGGGGGAGGAGGAGGAGGAGGAGGAGGAGGGGGAGGAGGACAACTGTGGGGTCCTTAGTGCTCTCTGAGTTTGGTTATTTTCTTGCAGACATTTCATGACCCAACATCAGTGCTAGAAGGGAGTAGGGTTTGGTCCCTTCTAGCACTGATGATGTTACCTAGTTGGATCACAAAACGTCTGCAAGAAAACAACCAACATCCATTTAACATGATGGGGACACAGGTGTTATTTCTGAATGTCTCATGACTTAGGTATGGCATCCTCTGCAGACAGTATAAATGACTTCATTTCAGGGGTGGGATTCTACCGGTTCAGACTGGTTCTATAGAACTGGTTGTTATGATTTTGCACAGTTCAGAGAACCAGTAAGTTGTGCCCCTGGCTGGCCCCTCTCCTCCCCACCCACCCCTCCCCGCTCAGACATCTGGCGCATACCCAACATCACCGATTGCATTCTCCACTGCCCAGTCACTCCTTAAGCTATTTCTTTTTTTCCTCCCAATGATCAGCTGTTCGGATGATCAGCTGTTCCGGGATCCCCCTCGGTGTCTTACTGCTTCGCCCAGGAGGCTTCCCTGAGGCCCAGGAGGCAAAAAAAGGAGCATGCAGGGGAGCAGGGGTGGGTGCTGTGCACACCCCTGCACTCCATTTTTTTGCCTTCCTGGACCCCAGGGAGCAAAAATGTCCCCCAGGAAGCTTCCCTGAGGCTCAGGAGGCCCAAAAATAGAGCGCACAGGGATGCACACCCACCCAGGCTCAGTTTTTTGTCTTCCTGGGCCGCAGGGAAGCCTTCTGGGAGCAAAAAATCCCCCCCACCCAGGCTTCTTTGAGGCCCAGGAGGCAAAAATAATGAGGTGGTGGTGCTGCAAAAAAAAAGAAGAAGCCATACCCACCCAGTCACATGGCCATGCCCACCTAGCCACGCCCACAGAACCACTAAAACATTTGAATCCCACCCCTGCTTCATTTGCATAACGTCTCTCCATTGACCATCACCACAACGAGAATTTCATCACTTGTATCCAAAATCCAGGCATGGTGCCTGCACAAGGTAAGTAGTTGAGTGGCTGAGGACCAGTACAACATATATATTCGTATGTCTAGTCTAACAAAGAGAAGGATTGGGGGTTTGTTGATGTGACATGATTGCAGTCTTTCAATATTTGAGGGGCTGCCCCAAAGAAGAGGGGGGGTCAAGCTATTCTCCAAAGTACCTTGAAGGCAGGACATGAAGCAACGGAGGGAAAATAACCAAGGAGAGAAGCAACTGAGAAATTTCCTGACAGTTTAGGAACAATAAACCAGTGGAACAGCTTCCCTCCAGAAGTTGTAGGTGCCTCCATCACTGGAGGCTTTTAAGAAGAGACTGGACACCCATTTGTCTGGAAGGGTAGAGAGTCTCTTGCTTGATCAAGGGGGGGGTTGGACTAGAAGACCTCCAAGGTCCCTTCCAACTCTGCTATTCTGTTGTTTTTCTCATCGTATCAAGAAGTCAGCTCAGAACCTACACCGATGACAATCAGCTTGCTTTTTGCTTATTTCTATATCATCCTGCATGTGCTGACTCAACAACTGCATGCTCAGTTTTCATGCAAATGTATCCTCGCCAATTCATTTGAAAGGGAAACATTTCCAAACAGGATCCAATGCCTATTTTTGAATGTCTCCTAACACAACTCCAGTTTTAATTCTACAAAGATTAAAAATTGCCCTTCTCCGTCAAGCATGGGCAGCCCTACAGGTAGTCCTCAACTTACAGCAGTTCCTTTAGCGACCGAAATTACAACAATACTGAAAAAAAGTGACTTATGGCTGTTTGTCATAGTAATAACCATTGCTGCATCCCCATGGTGAGATGTAAATAAATCAATCTATCTATATAAAAGCGAACTGCCACTCATGCATCATCACAAAATCTCCAGAACCGTAAAGCCTACAAACTTGACATTTGGCACCTATGTTCCTCTTGGCTTCTAGGTGCTCACTAAGAAATGACCATCAGAGTATTAGTATTTTGCATTATATTATTATTAACATGCTCTGATGCTAAGGAGTTCTACTACTCCCCCTCTCCACCTGAAAGGAAATCTCTTCCAAATGCAAAACACAGGCAGAGGGGAGGAGTTTCAGTTTCAGAGCACTAAGCAGCTTTAGTACAGAATAGTTGAGCTAAGCCACACCCAGGCTCCTTGCTGTCTCCTTGCTCACACAGCAAATATTGCTTCAGTTTCCAACCAGCCCTCAACTCTCTCACATACTGACAGGACACTAGCCAGGTAAATACCGATGGATGCTGTTAGGCAGAGGCAGAATTTTCCCCCTTATTTTCCTCCCAAAAAACTAAGCCCGGCAACCAACTTTCGTAGTGAAGCATGGGTATCTAGCTTGTAAATAAATAAATAAACAAATAAAATATTGAAGAAATGCAGGAAGAATTCAGAGATTCAAAAAGGCTTGTAAAAACATTAAACAATCAATTAAAGATGTTTTTTTTTACATGGGAATGACTCCCTAAGGGAATTACTCTTAAACTTCTCACAATAAATAAGCAATGTTTGACTGGGAGAGCAAAGAGCTAACATTTATTAAGAAAGCATACAGTTAGATAGTGGGAATAATACGTCCTTCCCCCGACTCCTGAATAGCCCCTTCCATGGTCTTAGCCTAACCCTAATGCTTGATCCCAGCGTTTCTCAAACTTCACAATTTTAATCTTGACATCCATCTTAAAATCGTCAAGTTTGAAAAAAATCATCTTAACCATTACATTCAATTATTTTTTTTCTATAAAAACACCACACTTATAATTAATAGTGCTATTTGTCTATACTGCATATGGTTTTATGGCCATGAATATTTGCTAGATACACCAATAAACACACTATTTCTTCCATAAAATGCATGCAGGTCAAACATTCTGGAACAGATTATATTATTATTATTATTTTAAAAATCATACATTTTGCATTTACAATGGAGCAATTTCAAACTGCAATTCCCAGCATGCTTAGAAAGCATGACCAAACAATGACATAGAACAGGGATCCCCAACCTTGGCAATTTTACGACTTGTGGACTTCTACTCCCAGGAATTCTGGGAGTGGAAGTCCACAAGTCGTAAAATTGCCATGGTTGGAGAACCCTGGCATAGAACCTAAGAAAAGAATTGGACAGGATGCCTTCCCTGGGACTATAAATTGCAAAATTTATTTCTCAAAGTTGATGGTTTGGTGTTTAAACTAAGCACATTTCACATGTGTCTTCCCCAGCATCTCTGAACAAGAGGAGGTTACACATGCAACCCACAACAAGAAATTACAACCAGCTAAATCTAGGAGACAGATTTATCGCTTAACAGCATTTTGAAGATTGCCAAAGGGGCCCTCCCCAAACCAGATCTTCTGCAGCTGTCCCAAAGCTGCCGTTTTGTTTTTTTTTTTTTTCAGGAGGCAAACTGGACTTTCTTGGTTTCTTTTCTTTTGAAGATGTTTCGCTTCTCATCCCAGAAGCTTCTTCAGCTCTGGGGAACGGAAGGCTGGGAAGCAAAATATCCCGTCAGAGCTGAAGAAGCTTCTGGGATGATAAGTGAAATGTCTTCAAAAGAAAAAAAAGAGAGAAGTTTAGTTGCCTCCTGGGGGAAAAAAGAGCACTGTCTCTCTCTATCTGTATTTTTTCTGTGATTGATAGATAGATAGATGATAGATAGATAGATAGATAGATAGATAGATAGATAGATAGATAGATAGATATAGTTAGAGATAAAGATAGATAGGTGGAAGATACATGATAGATAGGTAGGTAGGTAGATAAATAGATAGAGCTAGAGATAGAGGTACAGCTAGAGAGAGAGAGAGATGATGTAGGTAGATAGGTAGGTAGGTAGGTAGTCAGGCACGCAGGCAGGCAGGCAGGCAGGCAGGCAGACAGACAGATAGATATAGTTAGAGATAGAGATAGATAGATGGAAGATACATGATAGGTAGGTAGGGAGAGAGAGAGAGAGAGAGAGAGAGAGAGAGAGAGAGAGAGAGAGAGGCTCATCCAAGAAGCTGACTGGTTCAGTCAGAGCTGAAGAAATATCTTCAAAAGAAAAAACAAGAAAATCCAGTTGCCTCTTGAAAAAGCACCTTTGGGACAACCATGACCCGGAGGACAGAGAATCTCTACAGACTTTTTTTAATCTTCTGCCAGTTGACTGTTTTGGCAAGTCTAGGAAGAGAAGGGACATCTTTCTTCTTCCTTATCTTTCCTTGGCCTCCGTTGTTTGCGGTTGCCTAGATAACACTTGGAAAGAAAGAAAGAAAGAAAGAAAGGAGGAGGCTGTGACGGTCTCCTTTTTGTGTATCTGCAGACAAAGGACATCTGTTTCCATTACCTACCACTCCGGCTTTTATCGTGCCAAACGAACGGGAACACACGTGTGTCTTGTCATCCAGCAGCTGACGGGACCTGCCAGCTCCGATGATTGAGCCTTGGGTAGCATCAGAGCACACCATGCTATACAGGCCACCAGGCCCATCTGCCCCTGACAGCTGGAACTCTGTTTGAAGGAACCCAAAAAACGGTATCTTGGCAACAGCCTCCGTTCTGAACATAACTCAATGCGGCAAGAATTGACGGGTCTGGTTTATGACCGGATTGTCAGCTTTGGAAGCCATATTAGAACCAGAAGCTTCCACGCTGCCACATTCCTGTGCCTGGGAAAGTAGGAGGGGGAGATTTTTAGAGTGTTGGTAGTTAGACATAATAGCATTCTTCTTTTTGGTCAAGGTCAGTGGTGGGATTCAATTTTTTTTACTACTGGTTCTGTGGGCGTGGCTTGGTGGGCATTGTCAAGCCCGAAATTGACATATGTATAGCCATTTTAGTTTGTCTTAGTATATATTCTTTTTCTTACTTTCTCTTTGGGGCTATGGGGGAAGAGATTTGGGCTTGCCACATTCCTAAGGGGGGGAGGAGGGGAGATAGAGTTGTTTAGGCTGGGTGGTTCTTCTTCCTGTGGGAAAACGAGCTGTCCTTCCTTGGGCCCCTTGAGGTGGAGATTTGTGACATCAAGCAACGTTGAATTCCTTCTATTGGAGAATGTGACTTTTGGGGCTTGTTTCTAATTTTTAATATTGTGGGATAATTCCAGGTTGTGTCAGATCCAGAATTACCATGGCATTTACCAATTTGATACTTTTCTAAATAAAAGAAATTGTCTTGGAAGATGGACTTTGTTCTTTTCTTTTTAAATGGATTTCATCACTTGGAAACCTGATAGGCGTGACAGGGGAAGGATACTGCACAATCCTCCTTCCCTCCCCACTCCACTAACCTGCTTTCCAGCTCCGTTCTCCTGTGCGGGGCAACCAAAGAAGACCCAGCTGATCAGCTGGGACTCAATGGGAGGCAGAGAAGAGATGGGGTTGGTGGGGCCAGTCAGAGGTGGGATTGGCAGTTCTCCAAACTACTCAAAATTTCTGCTACCGGTTCTCCAGAATTGGTCAGAACCTGCTGAATACCACTTCTGGTCAAGGTCCTGTTATTCCTGCACCTGGAGGAGGAGTGGTTGAAGGGATGTCTCAAGTTGGGACATTTGGTGATTGGACCATGTGATGGACTGATGGGTGCAGGGGTTGGGTTTTGACTTTTGAATTACTAAGGGAAAACACAGAACTCTCAGATTTGGGTTTTCCCAGATGTGCTGGAATACCTACTCTAATAAATAGAAACTTTGAGAAAATGCCTGTCTTGGAGTTTTTAACTGGAGTTGGGTTTTTCTGGACTCTCAACTCAAGTCAAGAATTTGCAGTGGGGTGGAGACTCAACCCAGCCACCCACCAGGCTCCAGAAAGGAGCTTCGCCGTAGAAGGTCTTGTCACTTGATCTGATGGTACTTATCCAGTTTGTCAACATCATGTTCCAATTGAGCAACAGCCAGGAGATGGAAACTGTCTTGGTTACAATCCCCGACAGAGAGGAGAGAGAGGGGGGGGGAGAGAGAGAGAGACAGAGACAAAGACAAAGAGAGAGAGAGAGGGAGAGACAAAGACAGAGACAAAGAGAGGGGGGGAGAGGGAGGGAGAAGGTGTAAAAATGAAGAGCACAAAGCTAATGCAAAGCCAGATTAGAAGGGGCTAAACAAGCTAGGATGCCTTTTTTTTCCTGCAAGGATTTTCAAATTTAGGGGACACTTGCCATGATTTGCCCAATCAATAATCCATGGGTCTTTATGGCTAGCAAGATTACAAACTGGTGTATCTTCTAGATGAACAATTTATACAGTCTTTAAAATGAGGAAGAAAACCTTATAAGTTTAGTCCAACCCCCTGCCTAGGCAGGAAACCCTATACCATTTCAGACAAATGGCTGTCCAATCTCTTCTTGAAAACCTCCAGTGATGGAGCAACCACAACTTCTGGAGGGAAGCCGTTCCACTGATTAATTGTTCTCACTATTAGGAAATTCCTCCTTAGTTCTAGGTTGCTTCTCTCCTTGATGAGTTTCCATCCATTGCTTCTTGTCTTGTCTTCAGGTCCTTTGAAAAATTGGTTGACTCCCTCTTCTTTGGGGCAGCCCCTCAAATATTGGAGCAATGCCACCATGTCCCCCGCTGCTTCTTCTTTTCATTAAACTAGCCAAATCCAATTCTTGCAACCTTTCTTCATATGTTTTAGCTTCCAGTCCCCTCATCCTCTTTCTTGCTCTCCTCTGCACTCTTTCTAGAGTCTCAACATCTTGTTTTTACATTGTGGCAACCAAAACTGGATGCCATCTTCCAGATGTGGCTTTACCAAGGCAGCTTCTCAACACCAGCTGTTTCCACCCTCCCCCAAAACCTCCCTGATATTTAGGGCAGATGTCTGCATTACTATTACTAGTAATTTTCTCATCTCTCCTTATCACCCATCCCCTCCCACTTGTGTGTATGACTGTAACTTTGTCGCTTGTATCCTTATGATTTATATTGACTCGTTTCCTAGTATGGTTTGATTGCTTATTGTAAGTGTTGCACCTGATGATTCTTGACTCTTGACGAAGGTATCTTTTCTTTTATGAGCACAAGGTATTTGCACCAAGACGAATTCCTTGTGTGTCCAATCACAATTGGCCAATAAAGAATTCTATTCTATTCTATTCTATTCTATTCTATTCTATTCTATTCTATTCTATTCTATTCTATTCTATTCTATATTACTCTTCTCTTCTCTTCTCTTCTCTTCTCTTCTCTTCTCTTCTCTTCTCTTCTCTTCTCTTCTCTTCTCTTGCATAATTCTCTTTTAGTCTATTCTACAAGATCCCTTCTTTTGCAACCATTTTCAACTCTGCAAACAGGTCTCACTGCTGCGTTAACATCCCTTCTCATTTCTACTTCCAACTGTTTTCCAAAGGATGAAGAACGAGTTTTATGTGTGTGTGAGCTGAAGAGCTGTAACTGTTCCCAGGGACCAGAAGGTGACCTCCTCTCACCTCCTTGGATGTGACAAAATCAACGGGTGAGGCTTTCTCAACCTGAAGACAAGCAGAGCCTGTGAAGGCCAATGCAGAAACCAAGCAGTTGAAAATTGCTTTCTTTTACTCGCTCTTCAAGGGATGAGCTAGCTCTGACTTACAATCTTTTCCCCCATGATGGCCAGAAAGGTGAGTCTTTGGCTCCATAGATAATCAGTCATAATGGGAGAACCTCACACTTAAATAATCAGAATAGAGCTGATTAATATAACACATCCTCTTGTAGTTTTCCTAGCTATTTTTTTTTTTATTTTAATTTTTGGGCAGATCCTACACACATCATATATGAGGCTTTACTCTCTGGTCCAAATCAGTGCACTACCCATCAGAGCAAGCAACTGGAAAATATTTCTATTTATCAGATTTATTGCCTGCTCATCTTACCGTGGAGTAACTTTGAGAATATTGCAGCCTCCTTGTATGAAAAGAGATTGGACAGCTATTTTTCTGAAATGGTATAGGTTTCCTGCCTTAGCAGGGGGGTGGACTGGAAGATCTTCAAGGTCCCTTCCAACTCTTGTTATTCTGTTAAAATCACGTTTATATATTTTCAAATCCCAAGGTTGATATTCAACATCTTCATGATTACAGCTGTTCAATGACTCATCATTAGAATATCGGACACATTTCTAACACTGGGATTGAATTGTTCAACGTGGAATCCTGCCAGCCCTCTTGAATATCCTTTCCTGGTTGTTTTCTCTTTCTCAAGAGTTCCTCCTACTATACCTCACAAGAATGTCATTGGACAAAATGAGAGGAGAGAGGGAACGTGCTGAGTTGGGGTCCAGAAGGAGAAGGGGGATAGATACAACCAGTGATGGGATTCTACCAATTTCCCTACCCGTTTGGTGATCGTGAAGTTCACGCACACGCAGCTTTCCACACACCAGCCGAGGTCTGCAATGCCAATCAGCCGAGAGGATAAAGAAGAAATAAATACAGGGGCAGGTGGGAGGGCCAATCCTGCACTTTTCTCTTCTTTCTCCTCTCAACTGATTGTCGGAGCTATGTTTACTACAGGTTTGGCTGAACCATACTGAACCGGTAGCATTTCACCACTGGATACAACTCTAACAAACACACCATGATGCTGTTTAGAAGTCAAAGTTTGGAGGTTGCTTGGATTGTCTACCATCAGGAAAGATGAAACTGTCTTACGCATGGATTATTTCCATCACACGATGGGAACACAGAATAAACTTGAATTGTTCAACAAAACGGAGAATATGCCAAATACTGGACTGGCTCACAACTTAAGCGTTTCTGGACATCTGATATGATACTTGGCTCCTACTGCCAACGAGTAGGCCAAATCACACCAAATAAACTTATTGAAGTAACTGGGACCCAAAATAGAAACTTTAATCCCATAATACAAGTGAAAGCCAGAATACAGCATGCAAGTTTTAAACTGGATGGCAAAAAATGATCTCACTCCAAATGTTGTTTAATTCCTGGAAAGCATTTCGGATTAAAATTCACATTACTTGTTACACTGAAGGTTTATTTTTTAGATCACTCTAATATTTGAGTTGGCATATTCAATTTAATCTTAATGAAGATTAATTAATGAATTTAATTAAGTCTAAGTTTGGAGCACCAGTAGAAAAACACACAAGAATTCTAAATCCACTATCATGGGAATAATCAATGGTTCACTTAACATTGGTGGCAAGAGAAGTTGTAGAATGCAGCAAAATTTAACAACTTGCCTCACTTAGCAACAGAAATTTTAAGTTCTATTTTGGTCATAAGTCAAGGATTACCTATATAGCTCTTTCAAAAAGGCCCCCAAAATACCCCTAGTTAACATAAGGCTTGTTGTAGACATATATATGAAAGTGATCACGCTTAGAAGAACCTCTTATTTGTGCCAACTGAAACACCCACGGAGAAAAAATAGAAATATCATTCACCCTTAAAAGGTTATTGGAAAGTTTCTAGTGATAATTGGAAAGTAAGCAAGAGTCACAAGAAAGTAAGAAAAATTAAAGTGATTCCAAAAATGAGGAATGGTTTTAATTTTATGTTAGGGTTTTCTTTTCGGTGTTCGGTTCTTTCAAGTTGCACAAATCAAAAGTATCTTCAGCTTAACACTGTTACTCAAAAGATGATGCTACTAAACCCAGATGATTTGTTTTTCCTCCATTCCCATGTCCCAAAGCATACACAAAGGATGTATCTACAAAGAAAGAAATCTACAAATTGCAGATAAAATTCTTCTGCAATGACCAAGAATCCCGCCTTGTCAATCTAAGACTGACAATCCTTGATGTTTTTCCAAGTTCAAAAATGTGAAGATCACAAGTCAAGTTTTTCAGTCCTGTCTGAAATATTGACTAATTATTTTTAATTGCTGGAAAGTCCCCAAATCTAAACAAGCAACCTCAACCTATCCTGGCCACCCCGTTGTCCCATTATTATTTCTTATCTTTATAAAGTATTTACGCCACATTTTCATTTAGTGTCCAAGACGGTTGACATTAAACCCAATTCACAGTTTAAGACCTTTATAATTTCTGTGAGGCAGGACAAACAGAATGACTCTGTTCTTTTACTGCACTCTTTGCCATACAGTGTTTAAAATATTTATTTTTTTTCCATTTGTTTTAAAGTCTTTATTTTTTATAGCATATAAAAATTCCAATTTCAACTGAACAGTGTGTTGTCTAGGTACAAATATTTTTAGGCTATAATAATCAAAATGTTTTCTACAATATTCATTACACTGATATTCATTATAAGAGTATCAATTATAATAATTATAATATTATTTTATTAACCAATTCAACATTCCTTGCTTATATCACTGATCCTATCCATCTATTTCCCTGTTACTAGCTCCTGGTTTTTTTCAGCTAACCATTGATAAAATAAGTCCCAAGTCAAAAAGAATTCCATTTCCTTTTTTCCTTAATTATAGGTGTTGGCCCATCCATTTCTGCACATTCTCGTATTTTTTAAAATCACATTTTCATCTTCGCATTTCCATATTCTGTTTTATCATTTTTTCCAGCCGTATGGATATTTGTCCAATATTTTTTTTTGCTTTTTGACATGACTACCACATATGAAAATATGAGCCGGGTGTCTCATGGCATTTCCAACTAATAATTTCAGCTGTACCCTCCATCTAGCATTGTAGTTATCCACCTACTAGTAGTTAAAGTTTGCACAATTTTGTGCTGCGGTATAAATGCTGAATTCTTTCTTAAAGCCACTTCTTCTTTCTCTTGGGGCAGTTCTGCTTTCTCTTTAACTTCAAGAAAAATTAAAAATTACTACTAGGGAAAAAAAAGAGAGAGAGAGATTTCAGATTCCCCTAAAGTAGGATCTTTATTCTTGTTTTTAATTTCTGGATACAGAAATATTCCTGCATATTACCAGAACAGTATAATAAAGGGAATACATATTTAACTTTGCATGTAGTAATGGTAGCAAGAATTGTGTTTGCACAACGGTAGAAAAATGATGAGATCCCTACAGATGAAAATGCAATACAAAAAATATTAGAATGTGCTATGATGGATAGATTAACACTTGAAAAGAAAAGAAAGAAACAGAATACTTTTTAACATGGAACTTGTTTTACCAATGGCTAACTAACAGAAACAGAGGTTAGAAACCAGAAAGAGTAAAAAGATAATAAAAATATTTGTATTGAAAATTTTGCAAGATAGATAAACTACCATGTTTCCCCCAAAATAAGACCTGGTCTTTTGTTCTTTTTGGCCCCAAAATAAGCACCAGGTCTTATTTTGGGGCAGTGTCTTGCCCACTTAGCTTAGGACTACTGAAGCCATGCCTCCCACGCCCTCCCACTGGGATGTGGGGGGCTTGGCTGTGGCGATCCTAAGGTAAAAGGTCGTGGGGCACATGGGGAAACTCCCCACTCCACCCCTGCCCTAGCGTGAGTTTTACACCTGTGCCACACCCCACCTTGTACAACCAGATGGTGGGTGGGCTTAACTAGGGCTTACTTTAGAGATAGGGCTTATATTAGGCACAGGTGTGAAAATTGGGCTAGGGCTTGTTTTCAGGGTAGGTTGTATTTTCGGGGGGGGACGATAATTGTATAACTTTGTGATTACTATTGGTATGTTTATTCAGTCTATTCATATGATTATTGTTGTATCTTTACTTAAAATGAACTGTGCCCAGACAACAGATCGATATGTAATTTTTTAATGCTTTTTAAAGAAAAAAATGTATCGATAAAATATATATTCAAAAAAAAAAGAATCAAGCCGATAGAAATATTAAGCTATGCCTTTATTATGTTCATGTGCTTCCCCCAAAGTGTTTGCAGAAGCTACTTAGCGCTGAGTGCTGCACCATGACAGCTATTAGCTTATCTGACATCTATACTTCTGTTCCATGAACCAGAAATGGCCATGTTTATTTACACAAAGAAGCAGGGCCTCCAGAGAACTTGGCATTTATTATTTGGATGGCTAGGCAGATAAGGCAATTAAACTGGATTGAAATGCAGAAGAAAGTTTGGCCCTTTCCATGTGCAGAAAACTTTACAACTCACTGAGAAAAATAAATAAATAAATGCAGCCAGATAACAGATAATCAGAGTTGTAGGTCATCTAGTCCAACCCCGTGCCCAAGCAGTAGACCCTACACCATTTCTGACAGATGGGAGTCCAATCTCTTCTTCAAAGTCTCAAGTGATGGCGCTCCCACAACAGGGAATACATAAAACTCAATCATGAAATTAATCCTCAATACAAGTCATTGATTAGGGTTTGTTTAATGACCAAAGTTATGTGCAGAAATGAACAGATTAACACTTGCAATTAAAGAGAAGGAACAAACTGAATATTATCAGACACGGGAATTATTTTATCAGTGGCTAGATAAAAAAATATGAAATCCAGAAATAATTATTAGACCACTCAAATACAGAAAATATGTTAATAGAATTGAATCCGTAAAGAAGGGAAATCTTATAGTCATAGAAATAATATGCATACTAGTATGACAAGAATATGACAAAAATAGAGAATTAATATTAAAATAATGAATATGGTTGTAAAATTTAATTGTTATGGCACAAGACATTTGTAATCAGATGACACACTGTTAAATGAAAGATGAATTGAATGTATGTATTTTAAATTTAAAAAAAAAAATTATTTTTTTATTTTTTATTTTTATAAAAGTTAGAACGGCACTGAACAAAGTGATGTATTACCATTTTTTAGCCTTATCACCTGGGTAGGGAGTCTCAAATTTTTCAACTTCCAATTTCCAGATGTTAAGGGTAAATATGAAAAAAATCTGAAACACAGCTATTCATAAGAACAAAACCCACTCCCTTCTAGCACTGATAATGTAACCTAGTGGGGTAATGAAACATCTGCAAGCAAATAGCCAAACTCAGAGAGCATCAAGGATGGTGGAAGCTACTTACAAACCACTAAAACTCAAAAGATTGAATGTCTGAATCTTGGATTTAGCAGGAAAGTAACATAGATTCAGCTTCTCATGCAAGGTGCAAATTTACAAGGAAAAGCCAGAGAAAGCAAAAAATGTTTGTTTTTTTCTCCACTGATTGGGGGGATTCTGGGAGGTGAAGTCCACATATCTTAAAGTTGCTGAATTTGAGATACTTGCTGGTGGACAGATGCCATAAGCCTCAGTGACACATACAGGTATCGTCCTCAACTTATGACCATATTTGAGCCCAGAATTATGGCCACAAGTAGTGACGGTCATAAGTCAAAGCATCACATGACTGGACCCAAATCATTAAATGAGCCCCCCCAACCATCATTAAGTGAGTGGCATGGTCGTTATGCAAATCCATTTTCCCCAAGGGGAGAGGGTTTTTTTTTTTCCTTCAGAAACTGGAAGTAAATGCCAGAAACCAGCAAAAAATAAAATAAAAAATGTGCAACTATATTTTCCTTCTGCATCTCAAGGACAGTTCCTGGACAGAGGAAAAGCTATTTGTTAAAATCTCCCAAAAGTTCTCCGAAGGTTAAAGAGAGAGAGAGAGAGAGAGAGAGAGAGAGCTCATCAAACAAAAGCAACAAAAAGCAAGCCCAATTTTTTTTAAAAGTTCGTTAAACAAAGTTCCTTGTAAGAAACTCAATATTTCACAAGTAAGTGATCAATATTTAATCTTCAGCCTTCAGATAGCTATCAAAATCCAGGCTCTAAATCACTTTTTTATTTCAAACACCTCCGAAAAGAAGTGCCAAAAATGTCCAGCTGAGAGAGATGAACAAGAAAAACGGCGATCACTTGGCCACTACGTGGAAAACTTATTAATTTTTTTTATTAAAAAAAACATTAAACAAGTCTATAAAAGTCACAGTTTCAGATTAAAAGCACGTGTGGGAATCTGAATCCGAGGAGAAAGATGAACAGCTGACAGGGAGCAGGAGTGTGGCTCCGTTGGCTGTGGAGGAAACTGGGGAAGGGCAAAGTCCAGCTGGGCAGAGCAGGGGTGAAATAGAACAAGGGAGAGGGGGTTCAGAGGAAGACCCAGGCCCACCCCCCTCTTCATCCTAGGGCAGGCAGGGAGGAACGGAGAAGGGAGCAACGTGGATTGTGTGGCTTATGGGGGAGGAAAGGGCCCCGATTCCCTTCATTAGCTGCAGCTGGGAAAACAGTTTTTTAAAGGGGAAACTGCACGCAGCAAGCTGTTGAGAGTAAATATGAATTTATATTGTATCGTCGTGGCTTATCTGTGTTCCTGGCATCTTTCCAACTGTGTGAGTTTTGCCATGCTTTCAAGTCTGAAATTCCTTCTCCTGCCCTGTCAAGTGAATTACTTCAATTTGGTTTGTTTGGATTTTAAGTTACAGTTTGTGTGTACCTTGTTTTGGACTGAATTTTGCACAGTCAGGTTGTTTCTGGGAGAGTTTTTCTCCAGCCGAAGGTAACCTGGACTTTGGGGGCAAAATTGGAGATAATAAAGGGACTCTTCTTGCTTATTTTACTGTGTTGCCTTCGTGCCGTGCCCTGTTGGGTCATCAAACCAGCCATCAGGTAGGCCAAGAATATACAGGCAGTCCTCACCTTACAACCACAATCAAAACCAAAAATTTCCATTGCTCAGTGAAGACAACGGTTCAGTAAGTTTCGACCCTATTTTATGACCTTTCTCGGCACTGTTGTTAAGCAAATCCCCATGCTTATTAAGTTAGTGACACAGTTATTAAGTGAATCTGGCTTTCTCTTTGACTTTGCTGGTCAGAAGGTTGCAAAATGAGAATCATGTGACACACACACCTAAGACACTGCAGCCACCATAAATATGAATCAGTCGCTGAGCGTCCGCATTTTCCCAGGCTTTAATTATTTCCCTGGCTGTTTTTGTACCTGCTCAGCCAACAATCTTAGTAGCTGCCCAATTGAATTGCCCAAAGCACACATTCCGGTAGAGTCATGTTTCAAGAGGATGGGCTTCAGCACAAATCCAAAAGTTTGGAAAACGAAACTCCTGGTCCAGAGGTGGTCTTCAGCAGGTTCTGGGCAGTTCTGGAGAACCGGTAGCAGAAATTTTGAGTAGTTCAGAGAACCGGCCAATCCCACCTCTGACTGGCCCCGCCACCCCCATCACTTCTCTGCCTCCCATTGAGTCCCAGCTGATTGGCTGGGTCTTCTTTGGTTGCCCTGCACAGGAGAACAGAGCTGGAAAGCAGGTTAGTGGGGTGGGGAGGGAATTGGGATTGTGCAGTATCCTTCCCCTGCCATGCCCACCAAGCCACGCCCACCAAGCCACCAAGCTACACTCACAGAACACCACTCCTACCAGGTCACTCCCACCAAGCCACACCCACAGCTGATCAGCTGGGTCTTCTTTTGTTGCCCTGCACAGGAGAACGGAGTTGGAAATCAGGTTAGTGGGGTAGGGAGGTAGGTCACCCCATGTTTGGAACTCTGCAGAACATCAGAAAATGCTCCTTATGTGCGACCGTTTAGCTCTGGTAACTTGTTAAGAAGTTGCTTGTCCTAATGTCAAAAACTCAGTGCCAGTTTTCAGAGCTTCCCAATTCTTTATTTTTTTTAAAAAAAAACAACCAGAAGTAAGTTCAAAAGCGACACTTCTACTTCCCTTTGGAGGCCAAGGCTGTGAAAGATAGCTAAAGTTTGCTGGCTGCTAAAACAAATCACTTTTCGTAGATCCACAGGGACTAGCAGCTTGCTCACGTTTTGAATCCTTTGCATGATGGAGAAACAAGCAAGGAAAGATCCTTTTATCATCCAGAAAACATACAGAAGTCCAGGGTCTATGAGCTTTTATTCCTTTTCCAAGAACAGACACAACAGATCATAAACTGTTTTTAGATATAGATATACAGTTATAGATAGTTCATGTTATATATTATATTAGTTAGCATTATAAAACTATACAAATGGTACATTATATTATTTGGGCACAGTGGTATTTTACAGCATTGACTGGAGATTATTAACACTGTAGTGATTTAGATAACTTAAGCCTTTAATGATAAAGAAAGAGGTTATGTCAATATGAATTATGATTTCTCAAATGTTAAGGCTGATAAGGGTTGAGGTGCTTAAATCTTGCATCTAGAGCCAAGGATAGCGGTGATAAAGAACTGCAAAGTACAGTACTTGAATTATTTGTTACATAATGGTTTCTAATCTTAAGCTTCATATTGAATATCAAGATCTCTACCGCATTGTTACTTGTATTGTTGTTTAGGCATGTTAGAAAACAGAAATGGAAAAAAAACCTTGAAAAAGCTTTGTGATGTTTTATAAACAGTGAAAAGGAATGGATGCTCCTAAGAGAGAAAAGCTAAGCCAAGGAGATAATGTTTAGCAAATTTCTGTTCCCATATTGTGAAGCTTCTGTTTGTCTGGGTTTTTGCTGAGACAGACAGCCAGCCCGATAGATAGATGATAGGTAGGTAGGTAGGTAGGTAGGTAGGTAGATAGGTAGAGATAGCTAGATAGAGATAAATAGAGATAAATTGATGGTTGATAGATAGAGATAGATAGATGATAGAGATAGATAGAAATAAAGATAGATAGATAGATAGATAGATAGATAGATAGATAGATAGATAGACAGACAGATGATATAGATAGAAATAAAGAGAGATAGATATAGACAGATGAAATAGAGATAGATAGATAGATAGATAGATAGATAGATAGATAGATAGATATAGAAATAGATAGACAGACAGACAGACAGACGGACAGATAGATATAGAGAGAAATAAATTGATGATTGATAGAGATAAAGATAGATGATAGAGATAGATAGAAATAAAGATAGATATAGAGAGATAGAGATAGATAGTGATAGATGATAGATATAGATAGAAATAAAGAGAGATAGAGATAGTTATAGACAGATAAAATATATATATATAGAGAGAGAGAGAGATGGATGGATAGATAGATAGATAGATAGATAGATAGATAGACAGACAGATAGGTAGATAGATAGATAGATAGTCTCATCCAAGAAGCTGGCTCGTTCAGTCAGAGCCAAAGAAGCTTCTAGGATGAGAAGTGAAATGTCTTCAAAGAAAAAAAACAAGAAAGTCCAGTTGCCTCTTGAAAAAAAAGCACCTTTGGGACAACCATGATCTGGAGGACAGAGACTCTCCATAGACATCAACCCCACCATTCAAATCTCTAAGCAAACCCCTTTCCCTTCTAGCACTGATGATGTTACCTAGTTGGGTCTGTGAGAAAACCACCCAGCTCGAAGAACACCTCATGTCAACCCTGAGCTACAGATATTCCCTTCTGTATGTACAAGAGGACTTTTCTGAAGGCAGAATCCTTGAAAACCTGGCATTTAGTTTCGGGGGAGGGGAGAAAGCAAATATATGAATAATGCAACAATATTCATGTTGATTTTCATTCAGGAGCAAATTGCACTTTTATTTGTCTGGGAAGTGAGCTGTCTTGCGGTGAGGCTGTTATTTTGTGATACCATGTCTTCTAGGAGCAATTTTGTCAAAACGGCAAATGGCTGCATGGTGATTGCTGATGAATAACATTACCCGATTTTATGACAGGGACACAAAATGAAGTGTTTGTATTGTCTGGGCTGCAAATGGGTTTTGTGAAGAGCTCGCATGAACAATTGTTTGAAGCCACAATGATAAATGACCGTTGCGCTAGCAGAGGAATCTTCTAAAGCTCAGTAATTCAATTTTTTTAAAAAATATGGTCCCTTCTCCCGGCTTACAAAAATAAAGAAATGGTTGGAGAAATGTTTGAAGTGGGATATACATTTGGCTGGCAAAACGTTCAGGCCTGATCTTGTTGAGACAAACGATAATCTGGTGAGACAATCAGGATTTAATTTCTTTGCTGGGTGACTTGTCCTCAATATCCATGTTAAAAATAAAAACAAACAATAGAATCCAATTCCTGTTTGATTCTATCCAGGAATTGCATTTCTCTTTTGTTCCGTGGATAAATCAAGTTCACACATGCACTGATTTTCTCCTTTGGCGCCTTTTCGTTTGAAGGATGAATTCGTTCTTATGCAACGTTCAGAAGCACCCACTCAACGGTTAGCCCTCTTGAATTAGGGCTATGCCGTGCTTCAGGTGTGAAGGCGAAAAGGTATTTTAAAGCACACACACACACTCAGCCCCTCCCTGACATGCCTTAATCAAAACCCAACTTTTCCTTTAAAAAAAACCACAACAGTGCAGGAGATTTAAGGGTTTGCGGGGCAGAAGCTAGAAGAACACGCCCCATGGCCAAAGCAGACACACGTTAGCTCAAACCCAGTGCTGAAAAGTGTTATTGCAATGGTTATCGCTTACATATTTCTTCCCTTTCTGATTTTTGCAGATAGATTTCCTTGTCCATATTCTGGGCCAGTGCAGTGAGGTGGTTAAAGTCATGGGTTTGGCTTGCAGAAGATTTAATTTAAGTCTATCCTTAGATTGGTTACCTTTGTGCTAGACTAGGGGCACACAGGCCCAGCTTGGCCTTCCTTGCAGGGCTGTTCTGGAGAATGAACTGGAAACAAACTAGAATCCATGGAGGAGAGCCAGGGAAATGGGGGAAGGAAAGAGGGGAGGGAGGGAGGAAAAAGAGGAGGAGGAGAAGGAGGGAGAGGAGAGGAGGAAGGAAGGAGGAGAATAAGAAGAAGGGGAGGGGGAGGAAGGAAGGAAGGAAGGAAGGAAGGAAGGAAGGAAGGAAGGAAGGAAGGAAGGAAGGAAGGAAGGAAGGAAGAAGGAGAAGGAGAAGAGAAGGAAGGAAGAAGAGAAGGAGAGGGAAGGAGGGAGTGGGGAGGGAAGGAGTGAAAGAAAGAAAAGGAGAAGGAGAAGAAGGAAGGAAGGAGAGGAGGAGAAGGAAGGAGAGGAGGGGAGGGAAGGAGGGAAGGAAAGAGAAGGAGAAGGAGAAAAAGGAAGGAAGGAAGGAGAGGAGGAGGAGGGAGAAAGAATAGAAGGAGAGAGGGAGAGAAGGAGGGGAGGAAGGAATGAAAAAGGAGGAGAAGGGGGGAGGGAGGGAGGGAGGGGAGGGGAGGGGAGGATGGATGGATGGAAGGGACAGAGGGACGGAGGAAGGGAGCTGACCATCAAAATCACAAATGTAATGAGGTGAACAAAATAATCTTCAGACAAAGCTCAACTCCTGGTGCCTTTTTGGACAACCCCACGTAGACTTCTTGGCAGGAATGCAGAAGCTGCTCACCACCACTGGCCTTCTTCTGAACTTCTCTCTAACTTCCCAATTTTATCCTGCAGCTCCAGGGTTTTCCCAGAAGCCGCTCATCCAAAGGCTGACCACACCTCACCCTGCTTAACCTCAGCTCCCAGGCGAGGCCAGTCCGATGTTTCCATCCAGTCTTCAAGGGACCCCTTCAAGCCCTGCCCTGAAAAGCTTCTGAAAACTTCCAACTGAGGAGCAGCTGTCCACCATTTGTCTCTCTCCCTCTGGGCAACACAATATGTCCAGGGTCATCCCGGTGGGCGGACAAGAGATCCAAAGAGGATCTCTGCAAACCTTCTCTCCGTTGTAGGTGTCAACTTACACCTGAAGGAAAGGGCTGAAGGACACCTACAATCCTTCTTGGTCCCACCTTGTTTTTGCTGCGAAGATCCCTCTGAATCAGTCCAGATACCAAGAGAGAAGATGAGACTCTCTCGTCCCTCAGCATGGCGTGACTCAAATCCCTAATTTTCTTTGAAAAAACTCGACTCAGTGCCAATTAAGAGGCCCAATCATCTCCAACACTGCGTACAATGGCAGAGGAGGTCAAAGTATGAGGAGAAAATGATGTATTATTATTATTTTGCTTTCTACATTGGTAATAAATGGGACACTCACTGAATACTTGAAGCACAATTGCCTTGTCCTTCTTTAAATTGTCATCCAGAATGTTCCCTTACAAAGCGTTCGCAAAACTATTATTTCCCAGAGAAGTTCAGGAACAGAGGACACGTCTTAAGCCTCCTGAATATCTGAAATACTGTCCTTGAAAGAACCAGAATGAAAGGCAGATAATGAAACTGGAGAGAGAGAGAGAGAGAGAGAGAGAGAGAGAGAGAGAGAGAGAGAGAGAGAAATCTTTCCGCTACCTTCATACAAATGTCCTCTCAGTAGACAACACGGATGAAGAAAGAACGGTATCCGTCGCTTCTTCAGCGGGTACAAGACAGAAACAATTCTTATCCTTCTCTTTCTAAAATCATGCCTTTATCGTTCTTTTGAAAGGTGACCAAAAATGAGAATTCCCTTTTTGAAGAAAGAGAATTCCCCCTCCTGGATGATGCCACAGAGAAAAATTAACAGAGTAGGAAGGGACCTTGTAGGTTATCTAGTCTGACCCATGGCCCCCGCCCAAGCAGGAGACCTTCCACCATTTCTGACTGAGGGCAGCCCAGTCTCTTTTTGAAAGCTTCCAGGGATGAAGCTTCCACAAACTTCTGAAAGCAACTTCTGTTCCATTGAATGTAGAATATCAGAGTTGGAAGGGACATTCTAGGTCATCTAGTCTAACCCACCCAGCCCAATCAGGAGACCCTATACCATTTTTGACAGATGGGAGTCTAGTCTCTTCTTGAAAGCTTCCAGGGATGAAGCTCTCATAAACTTCTGAAGGCAACTTCTATTCCATGGGTTGACTGGATATCTTGGAATATCTAAAATATTTGTGCCCGTGATGTACAGGTAGTTCTCAACGTACAACCACAATTGAGCCTCAAAATTTTTTGTTGCTAAGGGAGACATTGGTTAAATGAGTTTTACCCTGTTTTACAACCTTACTTGCTAGAGTTGTTAAGGTAATCATTGCAGTTGTGACTAACACGGGTGTAAAGTGAATCTGGTTTCCCCATTGACTTTGTGTTAGGATTCTGGCAGTTACTCCAACTAAATCATGAGCCTCGAGCCACACTCCCAAAACTAAAAAGGATTTATTTGAAGGTAACATTCTATGTCTGGCACTAATCTGGGTGTAGCCAACTCTGAGATACGTAATTCACTGTCATCCTTTATCCTGCTTCCCCCCCCACCCCTCTGGGTGTATCATCCAACGAAACACGTCCATAGCCAAGAGTCATTAATCATGTTCTCCAATTAGATTTTTGCATGGCAGAAGCTTCAGTCATCTAATCAGTCTTTGAAGAAAATATGAATGGAATGTACTTTCGATTCCACACTGCCGCCTGCTCTTTGAAACTCCCTCCACCCCCTTCTTTCTACTGTCAACTATAAAAAGTGTATACAAAATGTTTTATGAGTTGACACTTTGTTTCTCCAAAGATCACCAAGAGGGATCACGTGACCCCAGGACAATGCAACCGTCATAAATACGAGTCACTTGTCTGAATTTTGATCGTGTGACCATGGAGATGCTACAGTGGTCACAAGTGTGAAAAATGGTCATAAGTCACTTTTTTCAGTGCTGTTCTAACTTTGAACAGTCACTAAATGAACTCTTGTAACTTGAGGACTATGGGTAGGTATCTGAAGACCACCAAATATCTCTGTTGGGCCTGATAAGATCTCCATGAAGGCATCAATTTTATCTTACCGGACCGTCTGCATGTCTTTGTGTGAGTGGGTTTCATTTAACAACCTACGTGGAAATGGAATGGTTGCCACTATTTGCTTTTCTTTCCCTGAGAAACCATGGCTAAAGATCAAAGGTTATATCGGGAAAGCTGCATAGGAAACATCAAACTCCTTTCCTTGTCTTATTACAGAGAGAGAGAAGAGAGTACAAAGAAAAGATAAAGTTACGTAGGATAATAAAACAGAATATCTGTAGCTCAGGGTTGAAATGAGCCCTTGATGCTCTCTAAACTTGTTTTCTTGCAGACATTTCATTACCCCAACTAGGTAATAGAACAGATGGTGTTACCTAGTTGGGTCATGAAACGTCTGCAAAAAACCCACCAAGTTCAAAGAGCACCAAAGACTTCTTATTCCAACCCTGAGTTACAGATATTCTCCTTGATTGGTACTGATGATGTTACGTAGTTGGGTCATGAAACATCTACAAGAAAACAACCAAACTCAGAAAGCACCGAGGACCCCCCAGTTCTCCTCCTTCTCCTCCTCTCTGCAAACCCCTCTCCCTTCTAGCATGGATGATGCTACCTAGTTGGTTCATAAAATGTCTAAAAGGAACCCACCAAGCTCAGAAAGCACCAAAGAGACCTCTAATTTCAACCTTGAACTACAGATAATTTCCTTTATTGGTACTGATGATGTTCCCTAGTTGGGTCATGAAACGTCTGCAAGAAAACCACCCAGCTCAAAAAGCACCAAAGACTTCTAATTTCAACCCTAAGCTACAGATATTCTTCTTTATTGATACTAATGAGGTTACCTACCGTATTTCCCCATGTATAAGCCACCCCTTTTTTCCAAAATTTTCAAGCCCAAAAAGTAGGGGGGTGGCATATACAAAGCAGGTACACTTTTTATACGTGAAAAATGCATAAAATAATAAAGTAGGAATAAACTGGTTTTCCAGCAGTATGCTATACTTTTTTGTAAAAATTGTACGTGATGATACGATTACGAGTGCGAGTACGCGATAGAAATGCATACGCTAGGCATCGGCCTGAATGCTTCGTTCCTACTCTCGTTCCGATGCATAGATTGCTAGCGTCGCCGCACCGCTTTCGGCGTCATGACCGAAGTTGTAGATCTAGACGTCGAATTTTGTTTCTTTGTAAATTTTCTTTCTTCATAACTTGTTTCTCTAATAAAATATTTTTTTCAAAACTTCACAGTCCAAAAATTGGGGGGTGGCTTATACAAAGGGGGTGCTTATACATGGGGAAATACGGTAGTTGGGTAATGAAATGTCTGCAAGAAAACCACCCAATTTAGGGGGCATCAAGGACTCCTCATTACATAGGACATTTGAGATAAAAATGATTCAACTCTTGATTCCCATAAACTTCTAACCCATGAGATTCTTAAAAAGGAGATTTTTAAGAGGATCCAGCACCCAGTGCAAGCAAGTTCTTTTCATATATATATATTCCGCAGAACTGTTTATAAATGCAAATAGATAAAGCCATGGCCAAGAATGGGTTCCTATCCATGACCTCACCAAATTCATCACAGGAACATCGTCTTCCTTGGGCTATAATTAAAAACAAAGCTGAACAGGAACACCTACCAGATGCAGACATATCGGGCCGATTTCCAAGCACACCCTCGACGGGTTAGGAAAAAACCCACAAAAGAACAGGGGGATCCAATTTCGGTACTGGCCGTATTGCCCGTGACTTCCCTTCGTCCCTGCCCCACCTTGCTTGAAAAAGCATCCTTTTAATTAAAAGAAAAAAACAGAAACGTTGCATGTTGTTGCAGAAAGGTGTTAATTTATGGCTGTCCAAAATCAGCTGCAGCTCACAACAACCGATACTTTTTACATAGCATTTTGTAAGCTGGAAAAAGGTGCCATCAAACTCTTTCTGACCTCCAATGTTACGGTAATTTTATTTACAAGGAAAAAAGTTTATTCGCAAGAATAAAGGTTTATTCGCAAGAATAAAGGTTTATTCGCAAGAATAAAGGTTTATTCGCAAGAATAAAGGTTTATTCGCAAGGATAAAGTGATTCACAAGAATAATGGTTTATTCGCAAGTTAAAAGGTTACTCGCAAGAATAAAGGGTTATTCACCAAATTAAGGGTTTATTCACAAGAATAAAGGCTTATTTGCAAGAATAATGGTTTATTCGCAAGAATAAAGGCTTCTTTGGAAGAATAATGGTTTATTTGCAAAAATAAAGACTTATTCGCAAGAATAAAATATTATTCGCAAGGAAAAGGTTTATTTGCAAGAATAAAGGTTTGTTCACAAGAATAAAGGTTTGTTCACAAGAATAAAGGTTTATTCACAAGAATAATGGTTTATTTGCATGAGTAAAGGCTTATTCACAAGATTAAAGGGTTATTCGCAAGGATAAAGGGTTATTCGCAAGGATAAAGGGTTATTCGCAAGGATAAAGGTTTATTCGCAAAGATAAAGGTTTATTTGCAAGACTTCTCTCCTCTGCTTGTGTTTTGCATTTGGAAGAGATTTCTTTTCAGGTGGGTAGGGGAGTAGAACACCTTAGCATCAGAGCATGTTAATAATAATATAGGAAATACTAATAATGGTCATTTCGAAAAACCCTTTTTTGCACCTAGAAGCCAAGAGGGAGTTATGTGACAAATTTCAAGTTTGTAGGCTTTACGGTTCTGGTGATTTAGTGATGATGAATGAGTGGCATTTCACTTTTATATATGTATATAAGATATATTTGTTTTGGTCTCCCAGCATTAAAGCTGATTAAACACCACTCTGTGAGAACTTGGTTACGCAACGTTGTTAGAAGCTTGGTAGGGATTTCAATTTTGACCTTAAATTGCTTAAGCTGTCTGGGAACAGCTTTTCAGCTTCATTTTGTTTTCATACTCTTAAAAAAAAAATCAAATGCAAAATTATGGGCCTATGAAGTAAGCATAAATTTTAATTGTGACTCTCTGAATTCAGTTAAGTTGTGGCACTGCTAGTAATAACTTGAGGTGCTGGTTACAATCTATATACACCTTCATGAAATTGGGCCAGACAGGTATAATTCAGGTCCTTCGTTTTACTGGGACCTACAAAATCTTCCTTCTCTGCCCCAGGGTCTCCCCTGGGGACAACCTCCCACCAGAGGACCTTACATCTTCTGTCTTGATGAGGTTCAAAAAGTCAATGAAAATGTGGGTGCTCTCTACGGATCTGGGGGGAGGATGGTGGGTCAACCAATGTAGGAAGTTTTATATATAATTTGTCTTCTGGATGCTGAAGATAGATAGGTGGAGAGAGGGGGGAGGAGGAGGAGGAGGAGGAGGAGGAGGAGGAGGAGGAGGAGGAGGAGGAGGAGGAGGAGGAGGAGGAGGAGGAGACAGAAAGAAGACAGAAAGAAGACAGAAGATGATAGATGATAGATAGATAGATAGATAGATAGATAGATAGATAGATAGATAGATAGACAGACAGACAGACATGGATGGATGGATGGATGGATGGATGGATGGATGGATGGATGGATCTATATAAGAGTGGTGCAGTGGCCTAGAGGTGGAGCCTCACAATGTCATCTCACAATCAGGAGTCTGTGAGTTCGATCCTAGGTAGAGGCAGATGTTTCTCTCTCTGGGCACACTGAGAATATATCTGCTGGAAAAAACTCCACATTGGTGACAGGAAGGGCATCCAGCCAGTAAAACACTTAGCTCCATTCAGTTACCCAGACTTCATCCACAAGAGATTATGGGGTTGTTAAAAGAAGATGTGGATGGATAGATAGATAGATAGATAGATAGATAGATAGATAGATAGATAGATAGATAGATAGATAGATAGATAGATAGTCTCATCCAAGAAGCTGGATGGTTCAGTGAGAGGAGAGAGAGAGAAAGAGAGATTGGCCAAGTGTGATTGGACACACAAGGAATTTGTCTCCTGTGCATAAACTCTCAATGTACGTGCAAAACAATAAAAGTGATGGATCGTAGATCATTAATCATAAGGTATAATAGGAGATAAATCATAAGTTACCAATAGGAGAAGACAGTAGGACAGAGGAGAAGGGGAGAAAAGGTGAGAACTGAGAAGATGAGAAGAATAATAGCAATATAGCCCTACTACATGGGTAATCTTTAGGATGGTGCTGTGGGAATTCGATGTTCAGCGGAGTGATGGCATGGGATGGTAGTGGTGGTAGAAATATCTTTGTGTCTTAGTTGTTTTGGCATGCAATGCCCTATAGTGGCGTCCTGAGGGGAGAAGTTAAAACAGCTGATGTCCAGGATGTGAGGAGTCTGTAGATATTTTCCCAGCTCTCTTTCTGGTTCGTGCAGTATACAGAACCTCAACGGAAGGCAGGCTGATTGCAATGATTTTTCCTGCATGATAATTTTGGATTTTCCCACGGTTCTTACTTGTTTGATGTAAGTCGTCTGGAGTTGAGCAGCCTCTGCATCAGGGCTTCCCAAACCAGACTGTAAATTCCGCAAATGGAATAAAAATTGTTTTTCTTTGGGCAATCCTCACAGTCCAATGACAATAGGGACATTTAAATTGATACCAATAAAGGAGGATTATTTGCAGCTCGGGGTTGAACTGTGGGGTCCTTGGAGCATGGTGGTTTTCTTGCAGACATTTCATGACCCAACTAGGTAACATCATCAGTGTTAGAAGGGAGCGGTGTTTGAGAGAGGAATGAAGGAGGAAGAAGTAGTACTGAAGGAGAGGAGGAGGAAGAGGTCAATGACTATGGGGTCCTTAGTGCTGTCTGAGCTTGATTCTTTTCTTGAAGACATTTCATGACCCAACTAGGTAATGTCATCAGTGCTAGCAGGACAGGAGTGAAGGTGGAGGTGGAGGTGGAGGTGGAGGAGAAGGAGGTGGTGCTCTTGGTGCTCTCCAAGCTTGGTGGTTTCTAGCAGACGTTTCATGACCCAACTATGTAACATCATCAATGCTAGTCATCTAGAGCCTTGATAATGTTACCTTGTGTTTGGATAATAAAAACTCTGCAAGAAAACCACCAAGCTCAGGTAGCCCCAAAGACCCTGCTTCTCCAATCTTTAAATCGATTTAAAGTGTTTTAATTACATTGGGTATAAAAGACTTTCTGATAAGCAGTTTTGAGTAACGAAGGAAAAAAGTTTGGGAAACTCTAAATTAAATATAAGCCAAGAACTTCGCACTTTAAGTCCATATGGGTAGGGGTGGGATTCTACCAGTTTTCACCTATTCGGTAGAACCAGTTGTTAACATTCTAAGCAGTTCGGAGAACCATTTGTTAGAAGAAATTACTGGCCTAATCCTGTAAGGAAGGCAGGAAGGAAACATTCTGGTGTTGCATACAGATATTGCCTCTCTGTTAACCCTTATTACATTCTTGGCAGGACGAGACTTCCTGTCTCAGGAACTTCTCTGGAGTTATTTTCCCCTCCTTTGCTGGTACTTTGCTTGTGTGGAGTGACCATTCAAAGTTATAATGGCACTGAAAAATGGCAGTGACTTATGATCATTTTTCACACTTATGACTGTTGCAGCATCCCCACAGTCATGAAAGGCCAGGCGGGGAAATGCATGCCTCGATGTGAGTAATATTGAGTTGGCCACACCCAGCCAATAACATGACCACCAAGCCACATCCACCCAGTCACATGACCGCCAAGCCATGCCAACCACCTAAGCCACGCCCACAGAACCGGTTGTTAAACATTTTGAATCCCACCCCTGCATATGGGCCAAAAGAAGTTTGTCATAACATGCCATCCTAAGGTTTACATGAATTAGAAATAAGTTGAATTGGGCCATTTTTAGAGGTGGTTGACTTTTGCCAAGATTTTGCTCTCCAAAAATGTTCCAGCATTGCAATATTTCCACGGAGAATTCTAACCCAAATCTGGAAGGAATCTGCAAAAGGAAACGCAGAATTCTGGCTGTTGCAATGACATGACATTGAACTATACAACCGCTTCATTTTCTGACTACAACCCCAGTTCCCGTCATAATCTAGGGACTACTTTTACCTCCTGGCACCTCCAATTTTTTATTTCACAATTTTTTCTTGTCCTGGCAGAAGCTGTTTAAGTGGAAAAATGCCAGTCAAGCTATCCAAGCTCATTTGAACAAGGCAAACTTGTGATCCCCAGCTACTGTGAGCCAAAGAAAACACACCAGGAATGTTGTAAAAAATCAGCCAAATCTACGGCAAGACTCCAAGAAGAGACCAAAGTCTGAATGAACTTACTAGGCCTCCAGTTTCTGTGTAAACAAAAATAATAATCCAGCCCTAGATTTTGCTGGTATAAATGTCACAAAATTCAGGGAGGGATTAAAAGACCAGTTTTCACAATTCTCTTCAAACAGGTAACATTTGGAAGAAAATCTTCTCTATTACATGATTATTTGCCAATAATAGAACAGAGATTCCAGATACGCTTCTCAACTCTCCCTGTTTTAACAGCTGGAATGAACAATGAAAAATAGACTAATGTTGTAGCCAACATGAAACCTGGCTTGAATTCTGGGAGCCGAAGTGTCAACATCTTTAAAAGTTGAGAATTGTTGCCTAAGACCATCCAAAGTACAGGTAGTCCTTGACTTACGACCATCATGGAGCCCAGTGTGTATGTTGCTAAGGGGGACATTGGTTCAGCGAGTGTTGTCCCATTTTATGACTTTTCTTGCCGCCGCCATGAAGCAAATCATTGCCGTTGTTCACGGCAACCATCATAAATACCAGTCAGCTGCTAAGCCTCTGAATTTTGACCACGGGAAGGCTTACAACAGTCATAAATGTGGCCTATGCCAGAGACTTGATAATAGGCCATACAAGGAAAAGAAATATAAAGAAAAGACGAATGCAACAAATGCTAGAGGAATACAAGAAACTCGAGAAGGAACTACAGAGATGTCCACACAAAAAGGACATTAGAAACTAAATGGACTTAGTTAAACACAAAATGGGGTTGATGGAAAAAGAAGAATTAGCTCAGAAAATTAGGAGTTCCAAACAGAATTTTTTTGAAAATGCAAATAAACCAGGCAGATGGCTGGTGTATAAAATGAAAAAAGAGAAAGAAACGAAAAAGATAATGCAACTGATAGCTGAGTAAGGAAAGATTTGTTATGGAGATGAAGAAAAGAAAAAGATAATACGGACATATTATGAAAAATGATGGAATTTATCATGTGAGCTCTTGCTGAACCAGTCAGTGGTTCTTGAAAGAGTTGTATTCTTTACTGGACTCACATGGATCGGTGTCAGGCGCAAAAGATCAGGTCCACCTGTGAAGATTTAATTAATCTGATTTATTGCGAGTCATGCCTACACGCAGCAATCTTTTTTAAGTAACAGCCAACACTAGTTAGAGTTAAATATGTGTCAATGGCACTCAATGGGGGGCTGGACTTAGTGCGCTTGTGACTACGTAGGAATTCTAGGCTGCTTACTCTTTTGACTCCACCTCTAGTTTCTGCCACTCCTTCCCCGACCTTGGGCCCAGGGGTGGGCTGCTGGAGGTTCGGGAGGGGTTCGGGAGAGCCTCTACCTAAGATTCTGTGCAGTTCATAGAATCCCCAAATCCCACTCCTGGCTGGCCCCGCCCACCCACTCTGCCCCTCCCAGGAGCCCCCATATGGCCTGTTTTGGATGCAGGTAAGTAGAGGGTGAGCACAGAGGCTTGGGGAGAGTGAAAAATGGGTCTCCTGGAAGGTTCAGGAAGGGCAGAAGTAGGCCTCTTTCCAGCTTCCAGAGAGCCTCTGGAGCCCGGGGAGGCCATTTTTGCCCCCACCCCCAAGCTCGAGGAAAGCCTCTGGAGCCTGGGGAGGGCAATCCCCCCTGCCATGATGCAGGAGGCCGACTGGGCCATGCCCACCATGGCCACCCAGCAACCAGGCAGAGAAACCATTGCTAAAAGTTTTGAAGCTTGGGACTCAGTTGAGAAGATGGCAGTATGGTAGAATCCCCACTTCATATTTGATTGCTACAAACATAGATCTCTTTCCCCATTTAACACCCTAGAACCATGATGGCGAACCTATGGCATGCATGCCACAGGTGGCACACAGAGCCATTTGTGCCAGAACGTGAGCCGCAGGCAAACTTACCTCACTGTGCATGTGCGCACCTCACAGCTGATTTTCGGCCTCCCAAAGGCTTGAGGAAGGCTTCTGCAGGCTTTTCAGGATGAAAACCAGGCCTGTTTTGTCACTTCGTTTTTCTGGAAATACCAGAAGTGATGAAACGGGCCTAGTATTCGGCCTGCAAAGCCTGCAGAAGCGTTCCTAAAGCCTCTGGGAGGCCAAAAAAGGCCTCAAACCAACTGAAAATCAGCTGTGAGGTGCAGTGCAGGTAAGGGGTGGCGGGGGTGGGTGGGGATTGTGTGAGCATGCATAGAGGGTGTGTGGGGGCACGCATTGCATTCTGGGTGCTGACACACAAGTCCATGCATGCAAACGCGTGCACAATTTTTGGCACAGGAGCCCCAAAAGGTTAGCCACCACTGCCCTAGAAGAAGAAAATAGATAAGTCATTCAATAGGTGGTAGCTTCTATGTTTCTCATTTCTTGCTCACCGAGATTAAGACACACTTATAAATTTATTCAATTCTGGATGCGGGACAATCTGAGGAATTAGAAGATCGGATCACTGCCTAGGAATCCAGTTCCAGCTTCAGAAGTTCTCCAGAAGAACGGGCCACAAGTTTGAGCCTGCTTCTAAATGAGAAAAAGGCAGGCATTTCTCCTAAAGCTCATGAGAGTTAACGAACTGTGAAGGCTGAAGTTGTCAAGGCAGGAAGAAAGGATGATGGATCCAGATAACAAGCTTGTGTAAACACAACTATCAACATTCAAGCCTGAGAAAATGACGAGAAAGGGCAGGAGAAACAAACACGGCGGTGACATACGTTTGTTCTCGCAGACATACATAAATGTTATACACAGAGCTTAAATTTTTACTTTCAACCTTCATCATTATTAGAACTAATTCATATCTACAAAGAAAGTTACTTATTCATCTGATTTTGATTCCTAACTTCTCCATGAATGTCCCAAGGAGAGTTTTTCCAAAAGATAATTTGACTTTTTTGTTTTATGTTGATGGACATCCAGGTTGTCCCAAAGGTGTTTTTTTCAAGAAGCAACTGGACTTTCTCAGGTTTTTTTTCTTGAAGACATTTCACTTCTCGTCCAAGAAGCTTCTTGGGTGAGAAGTGAACCATTTTCAAGAAAGTCCAGTTGCCTTGAAAGTCAGCTGAAGAACTAAAGAAGCTTCTTGGGTGAGAAGAGAAATGTCCTCAAGGAAAAACAAAAGTCCAGTTGCCTCTTGGAAAAACACTTTTGAGAATTTCTTGTTTTGTTTTTCTTTGAAAACCTTTCATTTCTCATCCAAGAAGCTTCCTCAGTTCTTCAGTTCTTCTTCAGAACCGAAGAAGCTTCTCGTGTGAGAAGCGAAATGCTTTCAAGGAAAAAAAAACAAAGGAAATCCAGTTGCCTTTTGGAGAAAGCACCTTTGGGACAACATTGACCTGGATGACTGCGAACTTCTTTCTTACCTTCTCTTTTCTTCTATTACTCATTCTTTTCTGTACGTGATCATTTCCATTTTCTATGTTTGCTGGTTTTCTTTCTATGGAAAGAAAACTGAAAAACTGAATTTTACTCCACTGAGAGTAAACCTGAATTTTACTCCACCGAGATTAAAACTGAATTTTACTCCAATGAGAGTATACCTGAACTTTACTCCACCGAAAAAGTAAAACTGAATTTTACTTCACCAAGTGTAAAATTGACTTTTATTCCATCGAGAGTAAAACTGAATTTTACTCTAAACAAGAGTAAAACTGAATTTTACTCCATCAAGATTAATTTACAGCCTCCTTCCACAATCAATCCCCTTCAGAAAGAAAAGAAAAAAAAAAACCAGCGTTTCTAATGTTTATTTTTTCAATCCTGGGGAACAAATGCCTCAGAGAGAAGTTGTAACTTTTTTGTCAGCAATTTCCCTTCTTAATTCTTTGAAGCCCATCAGATGGATACCATCTGGACTTGTCTCCTGTTCCCCCAGTCGCTAGCTTGAGCTTATAACGTTTATTTCTCTCGGTTCCCGGGGAAAGAAAAAAAAACCAGCGAACTGCAAGAGCATCTGTTCTGTATCCTCAGCCGTGAAAAAATCGAAATAAAAGAAGCAAGTCAGCTTCATGCCAAATTGTCTTGCTTTTCTTAAATATCTCTTAGAAGGTTCCCACCACGCGATGGTTCAACTGCCTTCCCTTATCAGTTCATCCCGTTCAATTTGTATTTTTATGTGTCTTATTAAGGCTCTCTGCCAGATGTTCCTAAAAGTTCTGCTCTCTCTCTCTTTTTTACATTGACTTAACAACTGTGTGACTCACTTAATGACTGCACTGAAAGACTGCACCGATTCACTCAACTAATGTGGCGAGAAATGTCGTAAAATGGGGCAAAATTAGCTGAACGCATGTCTCCTTCAGTGACGGAAAGTTGGGGCGCGATTGTGGGCATAAGTCAAGGACCTTCTGTGTTTCCTAGCAGGGTTTTCGACCAGGATTTTGAATAAAGGAATGGAGCCAACATAGTTATTTCCAAGGTTGTTTTGTTTTTTTATTCTTTCAAAAGCACATTTTCCCACCCTTTCTCTCAATTTGTTTTTCCTGCACGATATATTTTGCTATCCTGGAAATCCTGGCCTCAGAAATGATCCTCTTCCTCAACCCTATCATTTCCTTTACAGTCATATCATATTACTATTTTTTAATCCTAAATAATTTTTATTTATTTTTTATTTATTTTTTAATTTTAATTATGAGAATACAACACAATATATCCAACTTAACTTTGTTATACATATATACATTTTACTTCCTCATTTGTAATCTCCTTATTTAGTACATTAATTACTAATTAATCTAATCATAACTACTAATATTTCTACCTTGTCTTCTGCTATACAATCATTGATAAAATTTATTCCATATTTAGACTCTCCTTTGTCTTTTATTTCTAAAGTTGACCTATCAGATTCTGCATGCGCCATAATTTTTCTTATGGTCATCATCATCTTCTTGAAGGGCTAGGAAGGTAAATATTATGCATCCCCAAATTATAAATATTATCTTCTTTCTTTCCAGGACTTGCCTTCTAAAAATGAAATGTTGCAAACAGGTGGGCGAAATATGGATGCCGTCCTTTCCGTTGTTCCACAAATCGAACATGGGCGCAACCAATCACAAATGGAAGCCCGTTTTCAGCACCCAAAACCTCTGGGCTAGCAATCACCACCAACATTCAGCCATGGCGAAGACGGCTCCCCATTAGTCACCGTGCTGTGACAACTTTCCCCCAAAGTTTCACAAAATCACCATGGCGATCCCAAAACTTCTAATGACATCATGCGGAGGTTCACCGGAGCCCAGAGGGAACTGTCAGCTATTCTTAGAATCCTCAACCGTAGTTCACAGAAACAACACCGAAAGTACATTCTCCAACCCTTCTTTAAAAACACAGCTAAAATATTATTAAATATATAGAGATTATATAGAGATAGATGAGAGAGAGAGAGAGAGATAACTATAGAGAGATAGCTATAGAGAGATATAGAAAGAGAAATGATAGAGATGATAGAGAGATGGAGAGATAGAGGTAGAGATGATAGATAAGAGAGAGAGCTAGAGAGAGAGATAGTGTGTGTGAGAGCTATATATCTATATATAGAGAGAGAGATGATAAAGAGATGACAGAGATAGAGATAGATAGATATAGATGATAGAGATAGAGAGAGATGAAAGATGAGAGAGAGAATTAGATAGATGATAAATGAGAGAGAGAGAGAGAGAGAGAGAGAGAGAGAGATCAAATATCCCTGGTATTCTGTGTTCAAAATCTTCTCATCTGGATTTCCGACTAATTGCAAAAACGCTTACTCTCGAGTAAATAAGAGGAATATACACTTAGAAATGGAGGCACTCTGATTTGTAAGTAGGTGTTGCTCGGGTTTTCCTACTACACGTTAATTAGACCTAATCTTGGAGCAGCGTTGCAGGCATATGTGTGAATACCAAAATCCCCTGCTTGTTCCCTTCTGCATGGCTCCACATTCACCCACCCAATGGCTTGATTGACAGCAACTCCAGTCAATTAAGCAATTGGGAGGTGTAGCATGTGGATTCCAGATCTACTATCTGGCTGAAAGCATCAGCTTCAAGTTACCATCTGATATTTCTTTCCTTCCTTCCTTCCTTCCTTCCTTCCTTCCTTCCTTCCTTCCTTCCTTCCTTCCTTCCTTCCTTCCTTCCTTCCTTCCTTCTCCCCTCCCCCCTCCCCCCCCTCCTCCTCCTTCCTTCCTTCCTTCCTTCCTTCCTTCCTTCCTTCCTTCCTTCCTTCCTTCCTGGGCAGCCACTTGTCTCAAATGGTAGAAGGTCTCCTGCTTGAGCAGGGGCTGGACTAGAAGACCCCCAAGGTCCCTTCCAGCTCTGCTGTCCTGTCAATGAAGGGAGATCCCGAATTAATGCATGAAGCTCTACCGTTGGCAATTCTAAGCATGAAATAAGCTGCTCTCTAGAAACCAATAATTTAAGAAAAGTAATCTGAGAGGAATAATTAGGCTGGATTGACATACCGTCTGCAATTTTAGGGAATTCTTTTCAGAAATCTCCAGCGGATTTTTGAAGGAAAGAAAGATAAGAGGTTAACCCTAATGCACGCCCCCCCCCACACACAACTCCACTGGGGCTGAAGGAGTATTTGGGCTGCATTATAAAAGCCATGTCTTCTTCGGACTAGCCACAGGAAATCTAATATCTCAGGGTTTCCTAGGTGATTTCTGATTGAAATGCTCTTTGGGTCCTCTGTGACTTAATCCGGACTGAACCAGGTTGGATCACTCAATATGATTTAAAACAGAAATTTCTTTTAACTGAGGGATCCTCCTTCCATATCAACCAAACGTTCTACAGCGGAATGATTGAGTCTGTCCTCTGCACCTCTATAACTGCCTGGTTTGGTTCTGCAACCCAACAGGACAGACACAGACTTCAGAGGAGAATTAGGACTGCAGAAGAAACAATGGCTACCAACCTCCCTTCCATGGAGGACCTGTATCCTTCAGGAGTCAAAAAGAGGGCTGTGAAAATGTTTACAGACCCCTCACACCCTGGACATAAACTGGTTCAACTCCTTCCCTCAAAACTATGCTATAGAGCCCTGCACACCAGGACAACTAGACACAAGGCGAGTTTTTTCCTGAACGCCATCACTCTGCTAAAAAAATATTTCCCTCAACACTGTCCAACTATTTACGAAGTCTGCACTACTAGTACTATTAATCTTCTCATCACTCCTCATTGGAAGGAAGGAAGGAAGGAAGGAAGGAAGGAAGGAAGGAAGGGTCAACCTTGAACTGGTCAGGATCAAACTGCTGGTAATCGGCAGAGTTAGCCTGCAATACTGCATTCTAACCACTGTGCCACGATGGCCCGTCCTCCCTTCCTTCCTTCCCTCCCTCCCTCCCTCCCTCCCCACTTAGAAATAACGCTTAAATTCCGCTTCATAGTGCTTTCCAGCCCTCCCTAAGCGGTTTGCAGAGTCAGCCTCTTGCCCTCAACAATCTGGGTCCTCATTTTACCCACCTTGGAAGGACGGAAAGCTGAGTCGAACTTGAGCCTGGTGAGATTCGAACTGCCAAATTGCAGTCCACCGGCAGACAGCCAAAGTAACCTGCAGTACCGCGCTCTTACCACTGCGCCACCATGGCTCTTAATCTTGATTCTATCCCTCTGTTCATGCAGCCTGGGATTGTGTTGGCTGTTTTTGGCTGCTGCCGCACACAGCTGGCTCATCTTTAAGCGAGTTCTCAACATCTTTTTTTAAACATGGCGGTGACCAAAACTGGACACAATATTCCAAACGTGGTCCTACTAAGCCCTTATAAAGCGGTACTAACACTTTACACAATCTCAATTCTATCCCTCTGTTTATGCAACCTAGGATTGTGTTGTCTTTTTGGGCAGCTGCCACACAATGCAGGCGCATATTGAAGTGAGCGTCCACCAGGACTCCGAGATCCCCCTCGCTGTTACTACTACTACTACTACTAACACTATTGAGCCAGGTAATCTCTCTATACTTAAGTGATACACTTGGAGTTTGCAAGTCAGCTTTCCTCAACGCCCTGCCTGAAGAATATTTTTCCAGGGCTGGATTTGTGATTCCAATCGCGTCTTAGCCCCCGTGAAACCACGACAGGGTGGCCGCGATGCCAAGGAAATTGCAACCCAAACCTCCTTTTCGCTAATCTTTTTATCCGAAGCACTATAAATAAAATAAAAAAGGGAGGGAAGGAGGGAGGGAGAAAATATTCCGGCAAAGAAGAGTTAAGCATAGTGGATAAAAGAGATCCAATCCGCAGCTCTCCTCTTCTTACTATGAATAGACTCTGCTGTCAGATTCAGCCAAGAGAGCCTACACGACAATCTGTATTTACCCTTTGAAATCCCAGCTCTATAAATACGGACAGCTGACATTCCTGGTTTGTATTAACTGGGGTTGCGTTTCCGTGGGTCCAAGAATCCTCTTTTTCGTGAAACCCCTAGCAACACAGGTAAATCCTCGACTTACGACCCCAAGTGATCCCTACGTTCCTGTTGCTAAAAGGTGAGAAATTCTGCCTCATTTTACGACTTTTCCTCGCCACGGCCGTCCTTAAGGGAAACACCACAGTTGTTAAAGTAGCAACGTGGCCATTAAGCGAATCCTGGTGTCCACCTGTTGGACGGTCCGCTGAAGAGGATGACGTGACACACACCCCCGGGGAAAACACCGCCACCGTCATAAAAGCGAGTCCTTCATCATTATCTGAATGTAAATCACACGACACCCACCCACTCCATCCACTCCAAGGGATGCTGGAACGGTCGTTAAGTGTGAAAAACAGTCGTAAGTCACCTTTCTTACAGGGCTGTTGTGACTTAGGGCTAGTTCCAGGACTAGCTGCATTAAATTAGATGAGCATTGGCAATTACAGAAAAAGAAGGAAGTGGAATATTATATATGGTATGCGATTTATTTGACCAACGGTTGACCAATAAAGGAATCCGTTAAAAAACCCAGGTCGATAAAAATAGATAGAAAAATCAGTTAAGATTGTCAGAAAGCTAAAATATGTCAGCAATAACAGCTTATAAAGAAAAACGGACTGCTGTTATTTTGGAAAGAAAAGTGCATTAATTATAATTCTTAGCACAGGGTAGATGTACCCAGTTTGACACACCATTTAAATGAAAGATGGGTTTGTTGTAAATATAAAATAAAAAACTTAATAACAATAATAATAATAACCACCCTATTTGGAGCAGCTTATATCCTCCGACGCTACCTGAACAGTTCCTAGGTCCTTGGATAGGACTCGAGCTGTTGAGCTACCAACCAGTCCCAAAGGCTGTGAATCTCACTAAAGATTAAATAATAATAATAACAACAACAACAACAGCAATAATAATAATAATAATAATAATAATAATAATAATAATAATAATAATAATAATAATTGGACTAGCTGTATTTCACAAGAGCAAAGGTCTCCAAACTTGGCCACTTTAAGACTTGCGGGCTTCAACACCCAGAATTCTCCACGCAGCTTTGCTGGCTGGAGAATTTGGGGCGTTGAAGCCCACAAGTCTTAAAAGTGGCCAAGTTTGGAGACCTCTGCACAAGAGGCTCTCCATGGGGGTAGAGGAACTCCCAGGGCCCCCCTTGGACATCAAAATCACACGCCACCCTTTCCTTTCTCACCAAGGCCACCCCCCTTCTCTGCCCAAAAAAGCCAGTGTGGTGTCCAGTCCACGCAAACCAACACAACGGAACACACACCTCCTGGACTCAACATCTCCATGCCAAGTGTGGACAGAGGACAGTTGACCGAAATAGAGACATGTGGTGGTGGTGGGGGGAGATCTCTAGATGGATTCTCACACACACCCCACCCTCCATAGGGGAAACAACCTTGAGAGATTTGGCTACTACAACTACTACCCAAACCGGCCTTCTCCGGTTGTCGCAGAGGCACCACAAGGACAATACACCATCCTGTTCTGAGGGAGGAACCCGCTTCCAAGCTCAAAAACTCCAGGTTGGGGAGTGGAGGGGTGGAGCCCAAGGCTACCTTAAGCAGATTTAAGGCCAGGAAGAGAAGGTGGCTGGGTCCACCGATGATGGGGAGGAAGCCTCCTCAGATGCCTCCTCCATTGGCTTCAACCCAAGGAGGACTTCCTGGTGGCACATTGGGTGGGACATCTCCTCTCTAAGTTAGAGCAGCTGGGCGGGGGTGGGAGGGGCTCAGGAGGAGGTGGGGAAGGGCTACCACCCCCTTCTCCAGAATCCAGGGGGTCTCCTTTCCCCGGGAGGGGGTGATTTTTCAACCCTCCCCACCCCAACCTGGCCAAGCAACAAGGGGGCCAACCCAACTCCACCGCTGGCCCCAAGTCGGACCCCGAGCTCAGGACCCGCATCTCCCCCACCCCACCCCATTCCAAGTGCAACACCCTCCCCAAACACACACACACACACACACCGTCCTCCCCGGTCCCCAAAGGATGGCGAGAGGGGCGCCCCGCACTTACGTCCCCAGGGTCTCCTTGAAGGCGAAGATGCGGCCGATGTCCTCGGCGGGTTTCTTCCAGGACGAGCCACGCTCCTCGCCGTTCTCCTGGGCCATGGCGGCGGCGGCGGCGGCGGCGGAGCCGAGGGAGCCGGCGGCCGGGCGAGGCGAGGCGGGCGCCAGCCGGGAGAGGAGGAGGAGGAGGAGGAGGAGGAGGCACAGCCGGCGGCTTTTGCTTTCTCTTCTTCGGGGCGCCCAGACTTCTTCCTGGCTGGCTGCTCTCCGGCTAAACTTGGAGAATTTTCAGATCTATCCTTCCTTCCTTCCTTTCTTCCTTCTATTTTCTTTCCTTCCTTCCTATCCTTTCCCCCGCTGTCTTCCTTCTTTCCTTTCTCCCTCCCTCCCTCCCTCCTCTCTTCCTTCCTTCCTTCCTTCCTTCCTTCCTTCCTTCCTTCCCTCTCTCCTCCTGTCTTCTTTACTCTCTTCCCTTCTCTCCTCCTCTCCTTTCTTTCCTTCCTTCCCCCGCTTTTCTCCCCTAGCCTTCTTTCCTCCCTTACCCGCTCCTGCTTCTCACGCCATCCTTCCTTCTCGCAAGGCTTCCTCGGGTGTCAAAGGCGAGGAGGAGAGGCGTGCCCCCCCCTCGCAGTCCCCGGAGGCTGGAGGAGGAGGAGAGGAGGAGGGGAAAAGGAAGAGAAAGGGAAGAGAAAGTCTCCGCTTTCCCTTTTCTCTTTTCCTTCGGCTGGCTGAGCTTGACGGCGAGAAGAACGAACTTTCCCCGGGAAGCGCGCGGAGCTCTGGCTCGGGCGTGCGTCCCTGTGTGCGTGTGTGTGTGTGTGCAAGGGAGAAAGTGAGAGCGCCGCGGAGGGCAACCCTCGCCCGTTGCCCTCCGGCTGCTGCAGCTCCAGTCCGCTCAATGGCATGTCAGGGGGAGGGTTGGCGGGGCTTAGTTGTTATGGTAATAGAGGAGGGCGGAGACTCCGGCTGCCGCTTCTTCTTTTTTTTTAATCTTCCCCCTATCCCCTCCCTCTCATCCTGCTTGCAAAGCCAGCCCTCTCCTCCCCTCCCGCCCCTGTTCCCCTTTCGAAACGGCCCGCCACAAATTCGCATTGCACCAGCCGGGCGCGGGGAGGTCGGGGGCGCTTTGGTACTCTCCAGCGACCCCCTTCCTTCCTTCCTTCCTTCCTTCCTTCCTTCCTTCCTTCCTTCCTTCCTTCCTTCCTTCCCTTTTTTTCCTTTCTTCCTCCCTCCCTCCTTTCTTCTCGTCCTCCCTTCCCTTTCTCTGCCTTCCTCCCTTCTCTTCCTTTCTTCCTCCCTCCCTTCTTTTCTTCCTCCCTCCGTCCCCTTCTTCCCTTCTCTTCTTCCCTTCTTTTCCTTCCTCTCTCCCTTCCTTTCTTCCTCCCTCCCTCCTCTTCTTCCCTTCCTTCATCCCTTCTTTTATTTTCTTCCTCCCTCCCTCTTCTTCCTTTCCTTCTCTTCTTCCTTTCCTCCCTCCTTTCTTTTCTTTTCTCCCTTCTTCTCTTCCTTCCTCCCTTCTTCCCTCCCCTTTTTTCTGTTCTTCCTCCTTCTCTCCCTCCTCTTCCTCCCCCCTTCCTCCTTTCCCTTTCCCTCCCTCCCTCCGTTCTTCTCTTCCTCCCTCCCCCTTTCCTCTTGCTTGTCTCTCTTCCTCCCTTCCCTCCTTCCGACCAGTGAGGAGGTCGCGGCAATGCGGGGCCAACCATGCGACAGCCCGGGGCCGCAGTCGGGGTTGCCTTGCCAAGAAAGCGGCTCCAGTCTGCAACGGGGCGCCCGCAGGAGGAGAGCCGGCCTGGGCATCGGCCGCCGAAGAAGAGGGAGGGGGTCCCCTCTTTTCCCCAAGCGGGTCTTGAAACATGTGCGACTGGGGGGGAAGGGAAGGGAAGGGAAAGGAAGCCGCCGCCCACCCACCCACCCGAAACTGACCGAAGAAACAGCTGGGCAGTTCTCAGGTTTATTTTTTTATTTTTTATTTTTATTTATTTATTTGTATTTGTCAAGCAAGTATTAGATAACATGTATAAGTATAAGCATGGTTATGAATACATGAAATGGATATGAATAAGAAAGAAAGAAAGAAAGAAAGAAAGAAAGAATTAATTTGCACTTATGTTCAAATAACTAACTTGTTTGCTTTTTTAATCTTTTTACAATTAACCCACGGGGGTGTTTATGTTCCTACTTAGAGGTTCCGGAATCGAGAAAAATGAAGGCTAAATGATCTCAAGGGGCCCCGAATTGAGCAATTGAATAACTCACATAGTCTACTTACCCTAACCCTACCCCTCACATCCTGGCCATCCCTCTGCTAAACAACTAACTCCCACAATGCTGTCCAACTATTTACTAAGACTGTATTGCTATTCTTGTCATCCTTCCTATTACCTGTCTCCTTTCTACTTATGACTATAACCATGTTGCTTGTAGCTTTACAATTTATATTGTTTCCTAGACGATTTGATTACTTATTAGTAACCTATGACTATCACTAAGTGTTGTATCTTAGGATTGATGGACGTATTTTATTTTTTCTTTATGTACACTGAGAGCATTTGCACCAAAGACAAATTCCTTGTGTGTCCAATCACACTTGGCCAATAATAAAGATATTCTATTCTATTCCATTTTCTACTGTGCTCTTCTCTTCTCTTCTCTTCTTTTCCATATTTCTATTCTATTCTACTGTACTCTTCTCTACTCTATTAGCTCTTCTCTTCTTCTCCATATTTCTCTTATTTTCTATATTCTATTCTATTCTGTTCTGTTCTGTTCTGTTCTGTTCCATGCCACTCCATGCCATTCAATTCCATTACATTCTACTCTACTCTATACTCTCTCTTCCCTTCTCTTCTCTTCTCTTCTCTTTTCTTCTCTTCTCTTCTCTTCTCTTCTCTTCCATATTTCTATTTTTTTCTATATTCTATTCTATTTTCTATTCTATTCTCTTCCATATTTCTATTCTATTCTATTCTATTCTATTCTATTCTATTCTATTCTATTCTATTCTATTCTACTTCCTTCTGGGATTACTCATTACAGCTGGGTTTGCCCCCATTTTTAACCCTGGTGAACTCACCCACTCCAGGGGCCTCCCACCACCGGCTCTAAATCACAAGCAGAATGGCACAATTTGGATTTTTTTACACCGCCTCTTCTTGCTCCAGGGTGGTAGAAGCTCCAAGAGAGCATCGTGCCAGAAAGAGAGATCTGTGCAATATTTTGGTAAACTACAGCCTTAACTGTTCTGGGTTCCCTGTGAATAGACCTGTTTTTATATCCCTGTTTATGCTTATAGGCTTAGATGTTATGTTTGTACTTACACTTGTTTTCTCATACATGCTTGACAAACTTAAATAAATAAAGGAATAAAGGAGTGAATGAATAAATTCCTGGCTGGGATTAACTGTGGTTAAATACTTCAAGGATTTTGTTGCTGTGAAGGACACCATCACTCCAAAAAAGTCTGCAATGCAGCTCATTTTCCAATCTCATTTGTCTAGAGCTGGCTTTGAGGGCAGTAAACCGTGGTTTAAAGCTTGACAGGGGCTCACCTGGCCAATGGTGGCTGATTTACTAAGCCAGTGTTAAAAGGAGCAGGATGAAGGCCACTGTGTGAACTCTGAAAAAAAAAAGCTGTTTTTTTCCCCTCCCAATTGAGCTCAATTCCTCAACTTATATTTGTGTTGTGGTTCGCCAGCAGCAGGTGAGGACGTCTGAGGCCTCAGATGAGGGGCCTGTGTGTGATGCAGGGATGGGGCTAGGACCATCAGGGAGTAGAATGCTGCCTTTGGAGATTGTGGAGGCTGGCAGCAGTGAGGAAGAGGCCCCCAGTGCGCGTATACTCAGGGCTGCTTGAAGGAAAGAGCAGCTGCAGCACATGGGCGACTCCAGGAGTAAGGCTGCAAGGTAATGGCCCCTCCCTCAAGAAATAAAAGCCACCTGAGAAACCAGAGTTCTTTGCAGGAAGCAAAGAAGTTTTTGCACAGAAGCCTTGTGGACATTCAGATTATCTTGGTTGGTATTTGGAGACTCTTTGTGTTTGAAATATTTCTTAGTAACTTTATCTAGTGTTCTTGGCAGCCTCGCACAACCTTGGCAAGGCTCATTTTTATCAGACAATTAGTTTGAAACAGCCTTTTAACCAGGAAGGAATGGGATTTGTAAAGAATCATTAAAAGGTTTTGCTATTTACCTTCATCTGATGTTCCTTGTAACAAGGTTTGGATCAGAACAGGTTCATTTAGTGACTGTTCCAAGTTACAATGGTACTGAAAAAAGGGACCATTTTACACATTTAACAACTCTTGTGGTCAAAATTCAGACTGCTTGGCAACTGACTTGTACTTATGATGTTGGCAGCATCCCTGGAGGGAGAGGGGGGGTCATGTGATCTCCTTTGTCGACCGTCTTGACCGGCCAAGTCGACGCGGGAAGCCGGATTTGTTTAACAACCGGATTACTAACTTAATAACCGCAGCAGTTTGCGTAATGAGCATGGCGAGAAAGGCCGTCAAATGGGGCAAAAGCTCACATGTCTCACTCAGCAACGGAAATTTTGATCATGTAACTGCAAGGGGGGGGGGGTGAACGCCGCAAGGGCAATCAACGGTCGTTAAGTCCCCTTTCTTCCGAGCCATCATAACTTCAGACACTCAGTAAATGAGGGCCACCCTGGACGTTGTTAGGCCTTCCAGTGCCTGGATCCAAATCCATCTTGGCGCTTTACCTGTAAATTAACCTAAAGGAGGAAGATAAAGAGCCGAGCTGTTTATTCAGGTTAAATCGGGGGTTAAATTTGAAAGCTGAGCAAACAGGAGATTAGAAGCACCTCTTAAAGGCTGATCTAAGTTACCAGGAGAGATTTAGCAGCTGGGAAAAAAAGACGAATTCCCAGGAATGGGGCTGCATGCATTTCAAGTACTCACACCTGGCTAAGAAAGCTTAACAGAACCACAAGAAGGGAGCTTGGAGATCTTCTAGTCCAGCCCCTGCTTGGGTAGGAAACCTTGCACCATTGCAGAGAAATGGCTGTCGAATCTCTTCTTAAAAGCCTCCAGTGATGGAACAACCCCAACTTCTGAGGTTTCTCTGAATAACAAGAATTGGAAGGGGACCTTGGAGGTTATCTAGTCCAACTCCCACCCCCGCTGCTCAGAATACAGAATAAAAGAGTTGGAAGGGACCCTCAGAGGTCATCTAATTGAACCCCCTGGTCAAAGAGGAGACACTATAATATCATTCCAGACCTTATATATCATGTCCGGTTTCTTCTTAAAATCTTATAGTGTTGGAGCATTAGCAACTCCTGGTAACAGGCTGTTCCACTGGTTAATGGTTCTAACTTCTCATAAATTTCTCCTTAGTTCAAGGTTACTTCTCTCCTTGATTAGTTTTCATCCATTGCTTCTTGTCCTGCCTTCAGGGGCTTTGGACAATAGCTTAACCACAGCTCTACTTTGGGGCAGCCCCTCAAATATTGGAAGACTGTTACCATGTCACCCCAAGTCCTTATCTTCTTAAACTAGACATACCCAATTCCTGCAACCTCTCATTTTAGCCTCCAATTTGAAACTCTGCCTGTTTTCTTCTGTGAGTCTTTTTTTCCTTCCTTCCTTCCTTCCTTCCTTCCTTCCTTCCTTCCTTCCTTCCTTCCTTCCTTCCTTCCTTCCTTCCCTCCCTGCCTCCCTCCCTCCCTCTTTCTTTCTTTCTTTCCTTCCTTACTCCCTCCCTCCCGTTGCTTTGGAAAATATCTTGACCCCCCTCTTCTTTGGGGCAGCCACTCAAATATCGGAACCCTGCTATCATGTCACCCCAAGTCCTTCTTTTTTTATTAAACTAGCCATCGTAAATTTCCTGCAAATGTCCTTTGCAATGGTTTTTTTTAGCTTTCCGGTCCCCTTCGAACTTCAAGCAGCTTAAAAGTTGGCAGGTTCCGCTTTCAATATTATTTTCAAGGTCTTCCACGTTTCCTACCATTTGCAAACACACACTACACTGCACGGTTGGTGTCTGCAGTACAACCCCACTTTCTGTATGGGTTGTTTTGATTTTGCAAGTTTTGGGTTGTTGTTTTGTTTGTAAACCCAGAACAGGTGTTTCTAGTGAATTTCAGCCAGTGAGCTAACACTGCCCCCTGGTGGACACCAGCCAATTTTTTTTAAGTCTCTTCTTATGGATAAGAAGAATCAGAAGCGGGTAATAAAAATAATTTGGTTGTGCCTGAATTAAAAGTCATTGGGCTATTAATATAACACCAGGATAAATACACTGAGGTATTCAATTGTAACTGAGTGAATGAATGAGGGTTTGTTGCTTGGGTTTTATGATTACAACCTGGTCTGAATTATAATTAAAGAGATATGTCTTCACCAACCGGTGCTAAGGTCGAGTAATTATACCAGAAGGGCTCCCTGTAGAATTCCTGCATCAAGTCCTCACTTTATTTAACTTTTGTCTCTGCAATTTTGAAGCCTGGTCCTTCTTTCAAAAATTGTATTACGGTCAAAGAACAGCATAGAATTCGTATTGGTCTGTATTGCGTGAGAAATGCCCCTTTTTCTTAAAAAATAAAACAAAATTGATTGTTCAGTTATTCCCACCATCTAGACCAGTGGTGGCTAACCTTTTTGGGCTCCTGTGCTGAAAATTGCATGCTGGCTCGCTCGCTTACATGCCAGCACCCAGAAGACAATGCACGCGTCCCCCCATGCCCCTCCACAATTCCCCCCGCGCGCAATTCCCCTGCCATCCCCTTACCTGCACTGCACATGCACGCACCTCCCAGCTGATTTTTGGGCCTTTTTCAGCCTCCCAGAGGCTCGAGGGAAGCCTCTGCAGCCTTTGGAGGCTGAAAAATGAGCCCGTTTTGTCACTTCTGGGCCTGTTTTTCGGCCTCCAAAGGCTGGGAGGCACGCGCATGCGCGCACATGCCTAGGGCTCACATGCCCACACAAATGGCTCTTCATGCCATCTGTGGTACACGTGCCATAAGTTCGCCATCATGGATCTAGACTCTACTTTGCCAACAGCCTGGTACATAGAATTCCACATGCAAACACATCGGCATCACATGTTTTCTAATCAAGGAATACATCCAGGGGTGGGCTTCAAAAATTTTAGCAACGGCTTCTCTGCCCTATTGCTGGGTGGGCGTGGCCAAGGTGGGCATGGCCTAGTCAGCCTCCTGCACCATGGTGTGTGTGGGGGTTGTTTTCACCCTCCCCAAGCTCCAGAAGCTTTCCTTGAGCCTCTGGGAGGGTGAAAATGGCTTCCCAAGGCTCCGGAGGCCTCCCTTGGCCCATTTCCGGCCTTACGGAACTTCCTGGAGGCCCATTTTTCACCCTCCCCCAGCCTCCACACAGGCAATGTACTTATCTGGCATCCAAAACCGGCCACATGGGTACACCTGGGAGAGGAGGGGTGGATGTGGCCAGCCGGGATGGGATTTATTGGTTTGCCAAACTGGCTATTGAAAATGATAAAATTAGCTACCGGTTCACTCAAACCGAGGTGAACCGGTAGCAGCCCAACTCCTGAATACATCATAAATTTAGACTTTCAGCTATAAAAGTTTTGGAAAACAGAAGGATCAAAAATGTTTAAAGGAGCAGGATGGGGAAGACTACGGTGACAAAGGACAACTTTGTGGCACCACAATGGAAGGACTATTGGCATTGACCCAAGGGCAACTTGGTGCTAATCACACCTGTGTTTGAAAGAGCCATGCGTATTAAACAACAGGTGCAGAGAATAGTAACTTAATTACAAAAGAAGATTTAACAAAGTAGAAATAAATACGGGCATATAGATATTTGTAAGAATATATACCGTAAGCAATATCACTATTGGACTGTACGTGAATATAGATTAAAATGTACAGCGTGATAAATGTAATAGAAGGTTATGGTACAACAATGAAAACAATAGTTATAATTGTGACGTACTATGTATTTAAAAGAGACTACACTGTATGACTAGGAGAATAATGGTTATAACCAGGGTGCATAATACGACGTGTATTTAAAAAGAACTTGATAGAGGCAGTACACAGCCATTGCAAAACTGGAAATGTGATGTGTCATAAAGGAAAATGTGCAATAAAAATATTAATAAAAAGAAAAAAAGAAACAGCAATGCATATTAAGCAGCTCCATTGGATAAAAAGGGCCTGGAACTCTCTTGTGCGTGGTGTGTTAGTGGCACAATGGAGCATGACTGAGTCATTACAGGCGTTGTGAAGTGCCTCCCACTCTCTGAGTTTAATGCGGGTTGATTGTCCGATCCTGCTGAGCTATTGTGGAGAAAGGAACAATTTAGAAAACTCAAGGCTCTTTTTCTCAAATATATACAGCGTGTGACCTGCCCATCAGGCTGCCTGCATATAATGATGTTTTATTTATCAAGCATGCTGTGGACATTGTAAATATAACTTACAGGAACAAAAAATTGTACAGGGGGGAAATAGTAATAATAAAAGGTTTCCAGAATTTGCCAAATACTCTGGTGAAATGAGCTCGATTGGGCTTTCGTGCTCGTGAATTAGAGAGAATAACAATAATTATGATTTATATTCCGCCTTTATTGTTTGGACAAAGAACACAAGGGGAGGAACATAGCTCAGGCGCAGCCCCCCTCTTCTTTGCCTCACAACAACAACCTTGGGAGGCGAGTTAGGTAGTAGCGCTTGACTTCATTTAGTTCCAAGTTACAATGGCGGTAGGGGGGGAAAGGGACTTAGGACTGCGTTTCACACATACAACCGTTGCCACGTCCCCAGGGTCATGGGATCAAAATTCGGATGCTTGGCAACTGACTCATAGTTATGACGGTCGCAATGTCCCAGGCAGGTCATGTGGATCCCCTTTGGGGCGACCTTCCGATGAGTAAAATCGACGCGGAATTTAGATTCGCTTCACAACCCGGGTACTAACTTATCCATTGCAGTGATTCGCTTCACGGCCGTGGCCAGAAAGGTCATAAAATGGGGCTTAACAAATGACTCACTTAGCAACATCCATTTTGGGCTTAGTTGCAGTCATAACTCGAGGGTGGCCTGTGCTTTGTTCCACTCCATCCGTGTTCTGACCTAGACCTTCCCAAGATCACGAAGCCGACTGCTCGTCCCGATAAAACCCCTTTTATTCAGTCTAAAGGGAATTCCTCTCCAGCAAAGTCCCAGCCAACAGTCTGTCAAGAGAGTTCACAACTACAGACCTTTATCAGGCTTGGAGAGTTGCCAGGCTGATATCTTCCAAACGCCACTCTGTAGCAAACAATATTTGGCAAGGAGTCAGGAACAGATCTTCACACTAATTAAACAAAATAATTGTCTCCTGCAAACACCACTCCCCTTTCACTCCTCTTTATTCCCTAAGGGAAGAACCATTCATCATCCATCTGTGGCTTTACTCCCAAGTTGACCCTTTTTTCTTAGCTGTTCCCTTCATCTGGCAGCTCTGTGCATGTGCACACTGGGAACAGGCTCCAGCAGTTCTTCTCCTCCACTGATCTCCGACTCCGAAGGCAGCTGATAACTGTCAGACGGCCCGCGCCCCATCTCTGCCTCTGACACAGAGCACTCATCCAAGCCTTCCCCAGACTCCAGAACTGGACCAGGTTCCTCCCCAACCCCAACTTGGAAACCTGGCACTCACTGTCTGAGTCTACCGCCAGCTTTGCTGGCTACTGGCAGGCCACAACAATCAGCTTCCAGTTAGACAGACCCTGACTGTCATTGCACATGGGTCCTTTGCTGGCTGAGGAATCTGGGAGTGGAAGTCCACAAGTCTTCAAGTTGCCAAGGTTGGAGACCAGGGATGGGATTCTACCAGTTCGGTCTGGTTTGGGCGAACTGGTTCAGTCCAATGCTCAGCTGTTGGGCCCATCCACTCACCCTGGCTCTAGTCTGTGCTTTATTTCCAAGTTTTCCAACTCAGCTGCTTTGCACACAGCGGATTGCAGCAGAAGGTGAGTTGTATTTATGTTTCTGCATTGATGGATGCATCGGCAAATGGGCAATTCTCAATTTTGGACATCGAACGATGTGGGCACTTCAACTCCTAAACTTCCTCAGCCAGCAGACAACTTAGATGATGGCTTTTTAATTAACGTTTCACTGGGCAAACATTGCTTTTCATTAAATGCGATTCCAAAGCCAAGACTGATAAAAACTGTCTGTAAAATCCTAGCCTTTGGAAAAGTTAAAACGTTTGGCAAAATTGCCAAATTGTCAAACTGAGCACTGCCAATGATGGCAAGCTGGGGTGTGGACACAGCCAATGGTTCCCTGCTGGTCCGAGCCAGAAAACAAAATAAAAATTGTGGGATCAGCTACAAAACAAACATATTCCATATTCCTGAATCCTTTCCTTAAGCATTTACTCTCTTCTGTAAATGTGAAGTAGGCTACCCACTTTGTGTCTCAATCAGAATAGAGCTGGAAGGGACCTTGGAGGTCTTCTAGTCCAACCCCCTGCTCAAACAGGAGATCCTATATAATTTGAGATAAGTGGCTGGCCAGTCTCTCCTTAAAAACCTCCAGTGTTGGAGCACTCACATCTTCCAGTGGCAAGCTGTTCCACTGGTTAATTGTTCTCGCTATTAGGAAGTTTCTCCTTAATTCCAGATTGCTTCTCTCCTTGATGAGTTTCCATTCACTGCTTCTTGTCCTGCCTTTTGGTGCTTTGGAAAATAGGTTGACCCCCTCTTCTTTAAAGCAGCCTCTCAAACATTGGAAGACTGCTATCATGTTCCCCCTAGTCCTTCTTTTCTCTAGACTAGCCGTACCCAATTCTTCTTATGTTTTAGTCTCCAGGCCTTTAATCCTCTTAGCTGACTCTTCTCTGCCCCTTTTCCCAAAGTCTCAACACCTATTTTGTAACGTGGTGACTAAAAGTGGATGCAGAATTCCAGGTGTGGCCTTCAAGGTAAAGGTTCCCCTTCCACATAGTCATTTCTGGCTCTCGGGGGTGGTGCTCATCTCCGTTACAAAGCCGAAGAGCCAGCGCTGTCTGAAGACGTCTCTGTGGTCATCTGGCTGGCAGGACTAAATGCCTTCAAAGGCACACAGAACACTGCTCCCTTCCACCAAAGTGGTCCCAATTTTTCTACTTGCATTTTTACATGCTTTCGAACGGCTAGGTTGGCAGAAAGTAATGGGAGCTCACTCCGTTATGCGGCGCTAGGGATTCGAACCGCCAAACTGCTGACTTTTCTGATCAATGCTCAATGTCTTAGCCATTGAGCCATCGTGTCCCCCTTACTTGGTAGAGTTTTACCAAGGCTTTACAAAGCGGTATGAACACTTAATGTGATTATGGTTCTGTGCCTCCTTTATATAACCGAGGATCTTATTCGTTTTCTTGGCTGCTGCTGCACACGGCTGGCTTGGCCACCTCCCCGCCCAAATGCTAAAGGTAGCCTTGATTCCTCCTCCCACCCCCACCCCCATATAGATTATGCCTTGTAAGATGGAAATTGTGTCCTGTAACAACTCGCTTCGCGCTGTCAAAAGGACAGAAACTCAAAAGCAAAAACTGGTAACAGATGCCGGAGGTACGTCAATCGTACACATGGAGTTAGCAAGGCGGGAGGGAACTCTGCACTGCCTGTTCAGAAGGAAAGGAAATGGAGAAGAAAGTTACAACTGATGATTAATTAGCAATTATAACACTTTTCTTCCAAATAGGCTGGAGCCTTGTTGGATGTGGGCCGTGGTGTTTTGATTCTTACTGACTTAATAATTAATACTGCCGCCATTAATTGGGTTCATTTGTGGTGAGATTGGCACGTAGAGGTTAGTTTGATTCAGGAAGGAAGTGGGGCTCAAAAGTGCTTCGTAATAATGCTCACAATCTCTGTGAATTAGACTAAAAAATAACAGTGGAAAATAGATAAGCAGGGATTAACTCCTGACAAATAGTCAAGCAGCAAACAACAGCCTAAGCAATGAACAATCAAGAGAAAACAGTATCTCCACCAATACCGGCAGGGCAAACTACTGGGCATGGATAGGGAGCAAACCCTACACTCTCTAGTTACCTAGTTGGGTCATGAAATGTCTGCAAGAAAACCACCAAGAAACTTGCAAAATAGGTTTCCACTTGTACAAAAGATTAGATAGAACCCATCTACTCCATTTGTCAAAAGCGTAGAGTTAGTTCTTGTCGAGGACTGCCTGAATGTTTCTGAAGGATGACAACCAACAGTTTCGCATTTCGTTTTTGTAAAATCTGTAACTAGGAACGGCAAGTGTTAAGAAGCAGAAATCAAACTAAATTGCAATCATTGCCTCTGGCAAAATGTCCATGTGGTCAGTTTATAAATCCTGTCCTAGTCCCAGGAGGGAATACTTTATTATTTACTAGCTCGATACATGTGCTTTGCTATGAAACTATGTGGTTGGACTTAGTTTTTGGGGAGGAAAATAAGGGGGGGAAATTCTGCCTCTGCCTACCATTCTGCCTATCCATCGGTATTCCTCTGGCTAGAGTCCTGTCAGTGAGTGAGAGTTGAAGGCTGTTTGGAAACTGAAAGAGCATTTGCTGTGTGAACAAGGAGACAGCAAGGAGCCTGGGCGTGGCTTAGCTCAACTGTTCTGCACTAAAGCTGCTTGGTGCTGCTGTGAAACTGAAACTCCTCTCCTCTGCTTGTGTTTTGCATTTGGAAGATATTTTTTTTTCAGGTGGGGAGAGGGAGTAGAACTCCTTAGCATCAATAATAATACAGGAAATACTCTAAATGCTCTGATAGTCATTTAGAAAAATCCTTTGTTAGTGAGCCCCTAGAAGCGATGACGAACATACGGGCCAAATTTGAAGTTTGTAGGCTTTACGGTTCTGGAGAGTTTGTGATGATGCCTGAGTGGTATTGATGAGCTTTTATATACCGTATATAGATTATTGAACTACAAAGCTCTGTCTCTTTTTTCCATTATCTTCTGTATTGCTCTGTTTTCCAAGGTAAGAAGTGCCCACAGGGAGTGTAGAGAGATATAATTACATTGTGCCGGTGGAAAATTTTAAGGTGGCGAATTGTGGCTTGGGAATAAATTAATAATCACTGTGCTAAACATCTGTACTCAGCTCTCTGCTTCTGACTTCATTGTTTGTGAGGCACCCAGGATTACATTGCACAAGATGGCTCCATAAATCTTTAATTAAATAATCAAATATAATCAGAAGATGGATTCTTCTTCCAAACTCTCTGCACCCATAGAATATGACAGGGAAAAACCATTGGCTGGGCGATTCAATTTTTTTGTCACTACAGGTAGCCCTCAACTTACAACTGCTTGTTGATGGTTCGGAGTTACGATGGCACTGAAGGGACTTGTGACTGTTTTTCACACTTACAACCATTGCAGCCTCCTCCGTGTTCATGTGATCCTAATTCAAAGGATTGGCAAGTGACTTGTATTTACGATGGTTGAAATGCCCATGTGATCCCCTTTTCCATCCTTCTGACAAAGTCAAGGCAAATTCATTTTATAACCATGTTACTAAATTACCCAATGCAGCAATTCGCTTAACAGCCATGGCAAGGAAGGATGTAACATGGGGCGAAGCTCACTTCACACACATTTCACTTAGCAGCAGAAATGTTGGTCTCAGTTTGGTCAAGGACTATCTCTATTTATACTTGTATTTCTTGCTATCTTGGGCCTTGGGCCCAGAGAGGAAGATCATTTAAAAAAAAAAAAAAGTTATCCTTGGGTCACGAGATCAAAATTCAGACTTTTGGAAACTGGTTCATATTTATGACGGTTGCAGTGTCCTGGGATCATGTGATCTGTTCTGACCCAGCTCCCCAAACATGACCAAGCCTCTGACGTGAACTCAAAAGATTCCTTTATTAGGAATGCCGGCAACCCCGGCAAAAAGTTCCTCTCTCACTGCAGGACAACAAGTCCGTCCGGCAGGGAAGATGAATAGTTGTCTGCCACATCTGTCCATCTCCGCCCCCTGCTTTTTATCCCCAGAGCTAGGGTGGAGAGTTGGCTCTTCTGTCCCAAGGACCGGCCCATAGATTTCCACTGCTCTCCTCTCCTCTGCCTCCTGCTCATCTGCATGTCAGGCACTGGACTCGGCTGCTCCTCCTCTTCCTCATCAGCCACCTCCAGACCTGGGGACTGTTGAATCTCCATCTGAGGGCTGACGGATGGCCCGGGTTCTGCCTCTGTCTCTCTCGGTGTGTGTTGTGGTTTGCTGGGAACAGGTGAGGATGGCTGAGGCCTAGGAGAGCAAAGACTCTGATGAGGGGGCTGCATGTGATGCAGGGATGAGGCCAGGACCATCAGGGAGTGGAGTGCTGCCTTTGGAGATTGTGGAGGCTGGCAGCAGTGATGGAGGCCCCCGAGGAGCCTGTGCTCAGTGTACATGCGTGCAGGGCTGCTCGAAGGAAAGAGCAGCTGCAGCACATGGGCGACTCAGGAGTAAGGCTGCAAGGTAATGGCCCCTCCCTCAAGAAATAAAAGCCAGCTGAGAAACCGGAGTTCTTTGCAGGAAGCAAAGAAGTTTTTGCACTCAAGCCTTGTGGATGTTCGGAATATCTTCATTGTTGTTTGGAGACTCTTTGTGTTTGAACTATTTCTTGGCAACTTTATCTAGAGTTCTTGGCAGCCTTGCACCACCTTGGCAAGGCTCGTTCTTATCAGAGACAATGAGCTTGAAACAGCCTTTTAACCGGGAAGGAACGGAATTCGTAAAGAATCATTAAAAGGTTTTGCTGTTACCTCCATTTGGTGTTGGTTTCCCTGGAACAAGGTTTGGGTCAGAACACTCTGCCAGCTTCAATCCCTCTTCCTCCTCGGAGCTCCCAGGTTGCCCTGATGATGATTTGACTCCCACGCTTCCTCCTGCTCCTCTGATTCGGCTGTTGGAGGGGCTGGCAGCCGACAGGCCACAATATGATCCCCCTTTTTGCCACCTTCTGATAATCAGCATCGATGGGGAAGCTGGATGGACTTAACAACCGTGTTGCTACCTTAACCCCTGCAGTGATTTGCTTTACAACTACGGCAGGGAAGGTCGCAAAAAGTGGCCAAAATCCATTTCACGACCGCCTGACGGAGCTGTAGTTCAAGCCAGAGAAGCGACCTACATCTAAAACACGTATCGTATCGAGACTCATACAACAGCCACCCAATGCACGATCCAATTAATGACACAATTTGATAATACGTGGCTGGCGAGCCCTTTTATAACTGCAGGTCCGGAGATCCTCTTGGGGGCAGCAGGAAATTATCTGGTATCCATCTACTTAAATAGCTACTGAAAAATATTAAAAGGCTGCCCCCTTCCAACCCATCTCCCCGGAAGGCGATTTACATTCGGTAGCTAATCAGGAGAAGGTGACTGTTTCTGCATTCTGAATGCTTCTCTGGGTTGCAGATCAGAGGAGAAATTTGCAATGAAAAATTGAATTTGGTCCGAGAGAGAAATTAAGAATGACTGGACTCAACTGTGATCGTTAAGTCAAGGACTAAATGCATTCATTAAAGGTATCTTTAATTCTCCGTATCACTGGGCACTGGATTAGATAATTAGGAGACTGGAGGCTAAAACATATGAAGAATGGTTGCAGGAACTGGGTAGGTCTAGTCTAATGAAAAGGAGGAACAGGGTTGACATGGTAGTTGTGTTCCAATATCTGAGGAGCTGACACAAAGTAGAGGGAGTCAAGCACCAGAAAGCAAGACAAGAAGCAATGGGTGGAAATAATCAAGGAAAGAAGCAACCTAGAACTAAGGAGAATTTTCCTGACAGTGAGAGCAATTAACCAGTGGAACTGCTTGCCTCCAGAAGTTGTGGATGCTCCATCACTAGATGCTTTTAAGAAGAGACTGGACAACCATTTGTCTGAACTGCTATAGGGCAGTGGTGGCTAACCTTTTTGGGCTCCTGTGTCAAAAATTGTGCGCTTGCGCGTGCGCCAGCACACACACCAGCACCCAGAAGGTACTGTGTGTGGCACCCCACACCCCCTGCGTATGTCCGTGCAAGCCTCCCCGCTGCCCCCTTACGTGCACTGCACTTCCCAGCTGATTTTCAGCCTGTTTCAGGCCTTTTTCGCCCTGCCAGAGCCTTGAGGGAAGCCTCTGCAGGCCAAAAAATGGGCCCATTTCATCATTTCTGGTATTTCTGGAAATACGGGAAGTGATGAAATGGGCCTATTTCTTGGCCTGCAAAGGCTGTAGAGGCTTTCCTCAAGCCTCTGGTAGGCCGAAAAAGGCCAGAAAATCAGCTGGGAGGTGTATGCATGCGCAGTGAGGTAAGTTTGCCTGGAGCTCCTGTGCCATAGGTTCACCATCACGACTATAGGGTTTCCTGCCTAAGCAGGGGGTTGGACTAGAAGACCTCCAAGGTCCCTTCTAACTCTGAAAAAAAAAAAAAGGATGGAAATTAATCAAGGAGAGAAGCAACCTAGAACTAAGGAGGAATTTCCTAACAGTTAGAACAATTAATCAGTGGAACAACTTGCCTCGAGAAGTTGTGAATGGCCCAACACTGGAAGTTTCTAAGAAGAGATTGGATAACCATTTGTCTGAAATGCTATAGGGTTTCCTGCTAAGCAAGGGGTTAGACTAGAAGACCTCCAAGGTACCTTCCAAAGCAATTATTCTATTTCTTCATTTTCTACTGCAGTCATCCATTGTCTTGAAAAAAGTCAAGATTTTCCCAAGCCTTTTGGCCAGGCCCCACATAGTATCCAACTATTACTAAATTCTATCCTGAGGCCTGGTAGTGGTTCCCATTTTACGCACAATCTTTTCTCTTCGGCTGACATTACATCCTCTTTAAAAGACAAAATATTATCAACCCCGCTATAAATGGGAAACCTGAAACAAACCCCAAACCAAACACTTAGAAGCGAAATATACAGATTTAGTGTGAGAGAACGGAGTCCTGGAGATATAAGCAGGTGATCTGTATCTCCCAAGCCATTTTTGTCTAATGAGGTGAAAACATCTTTATTCCGCTAAAAGGATTACACCATGTTTAGCATCCCCTTTCCTTTGTGACGAAAGAAGTTCTTAACTCAGAACTGTTACGGTTAAAATGCTATTTTTCTAGGTGGCCTCCTTTCTGGTTTTTCTTGTGTGTGTTTTTTTCATTTTATCCTGTGATCTTCATGCTTCATCATCCTCTGGCTGGTTTCTTTTCTGGTTTAAAAAACAAACAAACAGACAAAAATTTGGAGTGGGTATTTTATGGATTTATTCATAAAAAGCATACTATTTTGTTATGTCAGTTTTACTCCAGGGGATATGGAAGGCACCAGGCTAGTAACTAGAAGTAGTGGGTTCTAGTTCCACTTTGACATGAAAGCCATCTGGGTGACTTTGGGCCAATCACCAGGAGACTGTGAGTTCTAGTCCCGCCTTAGCCATGAAAGCCAACTGGGTGACTTTGGGCCAATCTTCAAGAGATTGGGAGTTCTAGTCCAACCTTAGGCATGAATGGATGACTTTGGCCAATCACCAGGAGACTATGAGTTCTAGTCCCGCCTTAGCCATGACAGCAGTCTCTCTCTTAGCTGAACCCACCCAAAGTTGTTGTTGTGGGGAAAACAAGACTAGGAAGGAGCATTATGTATATATTTACAGCCATGAGTTGCTTATAAAAATAACAAAGTTGAGACATAAATTAATAAAGCAAAAAAATAATAAATAACCACCACCACCACACGAAGGGGTTGGACTGAGGGTACATGACTCTCCTAAAACAGTCAAGGGACAGACCTGAACCTCCCTTCTCTTAACCCCATTTTCTGAACCATCCTAACAGCTTTGCACAGACTGAGAAATTATAACGGATTTGTGGAGACATCTAGGGGAAAAAAAGCGATAAACAAACCGATAGTAAAATTAAGAATCAATAACCAAAATGACAGTTAGAAATCAAATGATATTTTTGATCAAGCCATATTGATGGACCACAAGGCATCGTTTATTATTTTACAAGGTCGATACCTCTGCTTCGCTATGAAACTATGTGGTCGGGTTTAGTTTTGGGGGAGGGAAATAAGGGTGGGGAATTCTGCCTCTGCCTACCAGCATCCATCAGTATTCATCTGGCTAGTGTCTTGTCAGTGTGTCAGAGAGTTGAGGGCTGTTTGGAAAGTGAAATAGTATTTGCTGTGTGAGCAAGGAGACAGCAAGGAGCCTGGGCATGGCTTAGCTCAACTGTTTTGTACTAATGCTGCTTGGTGCTGTAAAATTAAAACTGAAACTGAAACTCCTCTCCTCTGCTTGTGTTTTGCGTTTGGAAGAGATTTCTTTTTTTCAGATGGTGAGGGGGAATAGAACTCCTTAGCATCAGAGCGTGTTAATAATAATAATATAGGAAATACTTAATGCTCTGATGGTTATTTTGAAAAATCCTTTCTTAGTGAGCCCCTAGAAGCCAAGAGGAGCATAAATGCCAAATTTCAAGTTTGTAGGCTTTACAGTTCTGGAAGATTTTGTGATAATGGGTGAAGGGCATTTCGCTTTTATGTATATAGATTAAATTTACTGGCTGTCCATCTTATCGCTGGGAGGTTTCCAATGTTAAAAAAGGTTAAAAAATTATACAAAACCTGTGCACAACACAAACAAAATACCATAAAGAGGTAAACTAATCAACTCCCACTTTCAGCTCCTAACATTGTAGAGACCACAGGATGACCGATCAATTTTCGTAAAGGAACAATTTCTATACTAGAAAGAATTGGTAATTTTCTTGCTACGGTTCTTTCATCCATCCTTAAAAAGCCCCAGTAGGGAAGTTTGCAGCTTACATGGATAACACCCCAGGCCACCTCTTCATGTTTTAAGTTAAAATATCTATAGGCTAAATATTTAGTTCTACCCTCCAGAGGTTGTTTGCAGAATGCCTAAGCTTTTGCTGTCCTTTGATCAGAACTGGGGCTGTATAAATACACAAGTCACTTTGTGTGACCACAAGCAATGGATGTTCCTTCACTGCAATGCATGAGATTGGATTTGTTTAAGGTTTCAGACCATTCATCATGGACTTCAACAACATAAAAGGGCTCCATAAAATCTTTTTTCCACTGAGATTTCAATCTTGGCCAGTTCCAAGCCTCCCCTTAGCTGTTGGTAAAAGCCAAACAGCTTAAGAAAATCACTCAACAGACTGAGGGAAAACTTTGTGGTTTTCTACTACACTTGATTTTCTGCAAATTAGTTTCCAACTTATTAGAGGGATAGAACTACAGATACTATATTTCGGAGAGCTGAAAATGATTTGTGAAAAGGTGTGCATATCCGCCCCTACTTTCTCTCTCAGATGCATCCAAAAACATAAATTTTGCAACCGTTTGAAAGGTAAGTTATTCCCCAGAAAAATTATTCAACTGACCTTAAAGATAATCAAGAGATTTGAATATATTTTTCCTAAAATGCCAAGTTAGAAACGTTTAGATTGTGACAGGAACTTGCAAGGAAACTGATATATATCTATTTCCACCACAAAGTACAAATCTGATAAATTATATTAGTATTTCTCAACTGTGGCAGCTTTAAATTGTGTGGACTTCAATTCCCAGAATTCCCCAGCCAGTATGATGGGAGTTGAAGTCCAGACAAACTGACTGAGGAATTCTGGGAGTTGAAGTCCAGACAAACTGATTGGGGAATTCTGGGAGTTGAAGTCCAGACAAACAGACTGGGGAATTCTGGGAGTTGAAGTCCAGACGAACTGACTGAGGAATTCTGGGAATTGAAGTCCACACAAACTGACAGGGGAATTCTGGGAATTGAAGTCCATGCAAGCTGACAGGGGAATTCTGGAAGTTGAAGTCCAGATAAGCTGACTGGGGAATTCTGGGAATTGAAGTCCATGCAAGCTGATGGGGGAATTCTGGGAGTGGAAGTCCAGACAAACAGACTGGGGAATTCTGGGAGTTGAAGTCCACAAATCTAAAAGTTGCCAAGGTTGAGAAACATTGGAATACAGACAAGGGGAGTGAATGAATTGTTGTTGTGAAAGTGGCCTCCGATTGTAATGCTTTTTAAGATAACCTTTTTATATATTTCACTGAATTATCCAGAATTTGGGAAGGAAAAAACTAGTGGACGTAGCATGAGGGCCTACATCAATGTTTTGCGAAGGAGGGTTTCAAGCTACAAGAATTCCTAGCTCGCTGACTTTTCATATCCCAAGAGATCATGTCAAAAGACAACCTTCTCCAAATCGGCTTACCAGCTTGAGCAAATCAATTAATTTGTGGACATCTTCTCCTGTGGAGAGATCTACGAAATCTTTGGGTAATCTGTAGCTCAGATACGGACTTGGCTGGACTGTGAGGTTGCTGTTCGTGCAACGGAATGACAGAGACTCCTAATTTGGAAGAGAAGAGCAAAATTGAGAAAGATTGACTCAATTATTTCCTTGCAAAAAATTTTATGTACTAATTAATGAATCAATGCAGTCTAATATATCACAATTTCTCTTAGTTTCCACCCATTGTTTCTTGCCTTGTCTTCTGGTGCTTTGGAGAATAAGTTGACTTCCTCTCCTTTGGGGCAGCCCTTCAGATATTGGAATATTGACATGATAGCAGGGTTCCAATATCTCTGCCATAAAGAAGAGGGAGTCAAGCTATTCTCCAAAGCACCAGAAGGCAGGACACGAAGCAATGGATGAAAACTAACCAAGGAGAGAAGCAACCTGGAACTAAGGAGGAATCTCCTGACAGTGAGAATAATGAATCAGTGGAATGGCTTCCCTTCAGAAGTTGTGGGTGCTCCATCACTGGAGGATTTTAAAAAGAGATTGGACAGCCATTTTTCTGAAATGGTATAGGGTCTCCTTCCTGAGCAAGGAGGTTGGACTAGAAGACCTCCAAGCTCCCTTCCAGCTCTGTTATTCTCTTATATACAAATAGTGAACAACTTCAAAATATCGAATAGTGATTTCATAAGCTGGGGGAGGGAAGATGGGAATTCTTCCAAAACACGGGTCAAGACCAGAATTTTCTAGGAGACCTCTGGCCATGAGAACCACTCAGGGAGCAGGCAGTCCACCAATCTTAGAGCAACCTCCTCCACACCCATTAATCATGGCTTGTTTGCAAGTTGGAGAAAGGAGATTCCCAGAAGTGAATGGACAGAGCATGAGGGCCTGCACCAGGATTTCTCAATCGCAGCAAACTTAAGATGCAAACTCCAACTCCCAGAATTCCCCAGCTAACTCCCTTTTTGGTAACGTCCCAAGACAAAACCATTAATAAACTATTCTATTCATTGCGGCTCACAAGCCAAAATTCTTACGGCCCATGAACTTTCCATCATTTTTATAGCTAACATTCATTTCCAACAAGGCAAAATTGCAGCAATGGGTATGCATGTATGTATGTTTGAATACATGTATGTATATTTATTTACTTACTTTGTTAGTTATTTATTTTGTTACTTTCTTACTTTACTTTCTTACTTAATTATTTATTGACTTTACGTTCTTAGTTACTTTCTTACTTAGTTACTTACTTTCTTACTTAATTACTGACTTTACTTTCTTACTTAGTTACTTTCTTACTTACTTTACTTTCTTACTTTACTTACTTTCTAAGTTATTTACTTAGTTACTTACTTTACTTACTTACCTTCTAACTTACTTAACTTTCTTACTTAGTGACTTTCTTATTTACTTCCTTATTTAATTACTTCCTTATTTATTTATTCTTGCCACACAGTAATTCTGGGAAGTTTTAAAAATTTTTTAAAAAAGGAAAATGTCAAATGCCTATCAAAATCAGGAAACCTGATTTAATTACAGTTACTCCTGTATATAGATTTGTCCTGTATTTTGTTTTAAATCCACCTGTTCTGTTCTCTTACCTCTTCCATCGCTGCTCCTTCAGTTTGGTCATTTTTCAAACTGTTTCCAGACCTGATTTCTTCCCATGTAAACAGCAGAGAGTCCGTCACTTCCCCGAATGGATTAAAATCAATGAGCCAAACTCTGCCCTGAAGGAGGATGGCAAGAGTCAAAATGTTAACTATCCATATGTGGACAGCATAAAATAAAATACAAACAACACAATCCTTCTTTTCCTTTTCAGATCAGTTATGTTTTTGTTTCAATGGTTCTGAGCGTTAAGACACCAATTCCACATAAATCTGGATTACTACTATTGGGAAAGAATCTAGATAATCCAAACAGGATTCCTTCTCACTTTATCTTCACTGTGAACTCGTGAGGTTTGTCTTAGATGTTTTCTCAAAGTTGCTTCATTTGTCTGGGTACAAGCCCTGCTTATCTGATCACTGCCTTAGTAACCCCTCTTCCTCCTGCCTTCAAGGCCATTCCTTATTCCCTCTGTAATATGGATTTCTTTTGAGATATGTTTTTGGGCTACCTGACTTTTTTCTCTCCTCCAGTTAGTGACCAATTCAGTGTTTTGAAGATCAGACCAGGTTGCCTAGATGCTGCCAATCTCTTGGGAGAGAATCGGGGTCTCAATTGTATACCTTCCCAATCATTAGCACGGATGTAGAAGAGAAAGCTCACTTACCATACTGTCCCTGTAGACATCAAATACAACTAAAAAGGAAGGGGGGAAAAAAGCAGAAAGTAGGAAAAGTAAGTATACTTGTAATTGTTAGAAAATACCAGCATCTTATTCAAATTAAAAGGGTACTCACAATCCTCATCCAAAAACTTATACTGTATGTGCTTCGTGAAAAAGTCCTGTATGCATCTACAAATCTCTTCTTTCTGTTTGGAGATATGTTCGTAGTACTGAGTGTAGTCTCGCTGAGATATGCCTGGAAGACAAATTATCTTCATTATAATTTTTTATTAATCTTGCTACTGCAAGACTTCCTTGGAATTAAAGCACAGTGGTAGAATATGAGTCCCAGCGATACCGGGCTGTTGTTGATGAATTAAAACAAAAAACAAAACCTTGAACCTGCTTAGATCTTATTTATTCTAATTAGTTACATTCGGAAGGTGCCAAACATTTCCTCTGTTGCTCTGTCACTTGTATCCTTACGATCTATATTGACTGTTTCCTACTATGATTTGATTGCTTATTGTACCCTCTGACTATTATTAAGTGTTGCACCTGATGATTCTTGACTCTTGATGAATGTATCTTTTCCTTTAAGTACACTGAGAGCATTTGCACCAAAGACAAATTTCTTGTGTGTCCAACCACACTTGGCCAACAAAGTATTCTATTCTATTGTATTCTCTTACAGAATTGTAACTGATGGTATTTCTGATTACTGAACCCATGCGTTGTGCTAAACACAACCTCCAAAAGGGAAAAATAGCCAAATGAAGGAAGAGTAGACTTCTTCCAATTACAAAAATACAGGTAGTCTTCAACTTACAATCGTTCATTTAGCGACCGAAGTTACAACGGCGCTGAAAAAAATGACTTAGGACCAGGGGTGGGACTCACATTTTCTAAGAACCGGTTCTGTGGGCGTGGCCAGGTGGGCGTGGCCATGCAGCTGGGTGGGTGTGGCCTCTTTTGTTTTTGCAGCACCCCCCTCCATGCTTCATTTTGGGGCCTCCAGGGCCTCAGGGCCCATTTGTTTGGGGGTGCCTGGGGGGGGGCATTTGTTTTCCCAGAATGTTTCCCTGGAGCCCAGGAAGCCAAAAAACATGGAGGGGGGGCGGCACAGTTCCCTCAGCCCCTTTTTGCCTTCTGGGCTGCAGGGAAGCCTCCTGGCAAGCAGTAAGACACCGAGGGGGATCTTGGCACAGCTGATCGTCGGGAGGAGAAAAAGAAATAAATACCTTAAGGAATGACTGGATGAGGGAGGACGCAGGGAGGGGAGGGCAGAGAGGGCGGGCCAGCCAGGGGCATGATTTCCTGCTTCTCTGAACTGCACAGAATCATAACAACCAGTTCTGTAGAACTGGTCTGAACCAGTAGAATCCCACCCCTGCTTAGGGCTGTTTTTCACATTTATAACCATTGCAGCATTCCCACAGTTGTGTGATCAAAATTCAGAGAGTTGGCAACCGACTCTCACATTTACGATGGTTGCGGTGTCCCCGGGGATCACGTGATCCCCTTTTGTGACCTTCTGACGAGCAAAGTCAACGGGTAAGACGGATTCACTTAACAGCCGTGTTGCTAACTTAACACCTGTAGTGATTCACTTAACAATGGTGTCTCTAACTTAACAACTGTAGTGACTTAACAACCAGGGGGAGAGAAAGGTCATAACATGGGGTGAAAGAACTTAATATTTAACTTCATGAATTTCTTTTGCAAATCCCTTTTGCAAAATTCTTTTTGAAAATCCCTTTTGCAAAATTGAACACACACCTCCCTCTTATGTGTATCGTATTATGATGTGCTCTTTTCATACATCTTTACTGCGGCTGTCCATGTGTTATAAGGCATATGCTAAATAAATAAATAAGCCAAATTAAGGATTAGCATGGTAGGTACATCTGGGTAGAAAACATTTTGAGATTTCGTTTTCCCTGTTTGAAATCTTGATAACCATATTTTAGAACGGAAACCTCTATATGTTAGCAGTTTCCGTGGGCAGGCTCTACAGATATGCCAGAGGTTTCTTAACAAGATCCAATAATGTTAAGAAAACTAAATTTCTTTATGTGATGCCAACAGAAACCCTGCGAACTCCGGATTTCAAAGCTGCATTAACAATTGTGCCATGAACCAAAAGAACAGGCAACTTGTAGCTTAAAACAAAAAAAAATGTAGAAAGGAACATGTTATTAAGTCCTCAGGCAATGCATAAATATTAAAATCTAATGAGGATGGTAATTCACATTATTGAGACATTATATACACATTATTGTGTATTCACACAAACAGAGCTACTTGGAGAATTATGGGAAACACTGTACAGAAATGATTGTGAGTTATTATCAAGACAACAAGAATTATAGCCAAACTTTTGTACATGGTCTTACAGATGAAATGCAGGAGAGATAAAAAATATTTAGAAAAGCTTTAGACACAGCTGAGGAAAAATGAGCTTTAAATAACTGATAAACTCACCGATAAGTTTGTTTTCCTTCACAAAGCACCTAAACTCTGCCCCAGGAATCAATTCACACCATTTTCGGAGGACAAGCTAAGGAAAGAGGTGGGGGGGAATTCTGATTAACTGGCACACACACACGCACAAAAAAACCCACTTTCATTTTAAGGGATAATTAAGAAGCTCTGTTAAGAATGTAAGAACTCATAATCTTAAGCAGCTGAAACAAGCCATGATAAAGTCACACGTGGAATGAAGGCACCATGCAAAAGATATGAATTGTGGAATGCATTTAACTTTTTATTTATTTATTTTACTCGGCTTATAGGCTGGTCTAATCTAGTTTTGACTCCGAGAGGTTCACAATCCTATTATACTTAAATAAGGGTAAAACTGTGAGAAAAACAAATCCAATAACAATAATATCAACCAACTACAATAATTACTGTGAGATGGGCAGTTTCCAATTTTTATATCCCTCATTCTATCTCTCTCTGTCCTATCTATCTATCTATCTATCTATCTATCTATCTATCTATCTATCTATCTCCTATCTGTCTATCTTTATATCTATTCATGTCTCTCTTTATCTAATCTATTCATCAGTCTATATCTATCATCTATATTCATCTTTCTTCTATCATCTATGATTTATCTCTACATATCTATATATCTATCCATCTAATCTCTCTCTCTCTCTATTCATCAGTCTATCTTTCTTATATCTATTCATATCTATCTCTCTTTATCTAATCATCAGTTTATATCTTCCTCTCATCTATCGTCTATCTAATCTATCTCTCTATATCTCTCTATTTACCTCGCATCTCTATCATCTATCTAATCTACCTCTATATATCTAATCATCTATCTATCTATCTATCTTTCTATCTATCTATCTATCTATCTATCTATCTATCTATCTATCTATCTATCTATCTATCTATCTATCTATCTATCTCTATCATCTAATCTCTCTACCTCTATTTCTCTCTCTCTCATACCTCTCTATTATCTCTATATCTATTAAATTTATTAAATATTAATTATCTTTTAAATATCTGTCGTATCTATCTATCCATCCCTCTAGCTGTTATAGCTATTCTCTCTCTCAACTAAACAGATTTGCATGCATTTAATTTATTTTTCTCCTGGTGTGGGAGGAAAACTTTTGGGGTAGATTCAAAATGCTACCCTAGGACGAGTAGCTGTCGTGCTTACTTCATAATTCAACGAAGGGTCAGGGGAATCATCGTTGCAATGGATAAACCTAGAGAGGAAGAAATGCATGTGATAGATTTGCGACTATGTCTTTAACAGCCACAAATATGAGCCACTGATTGTGACAGGCTTCCCGGTGTCACACTCACCACTTGTTAACAGTGCTAATAAACAAGGAAACAAATCAATTGATGAGAGCAAACCCCACCCCTCCTTCCAGCACTGATGTTGTTACCTAGTTGTGTAATGAAACGTCTGCAAGAAAACAACCAAGCTCAGGGAGCACCAAGGACCCCACAATCCTCCTCCTCTTCCTCCTATTGTAGGAGTATAATCTCTCCCTTTTTTCCATTTCCATCGTATTTGATTGGTGCTGTTAAATGAGTGATTTTTTTACCCTGCAGCTGAACAGTCTCTGTTGGGTTTTCCTTCCCTCCTTTTAATCTATAAACCTGTTTGAGCAACTAAATAAAGAATGAAGCCAATTTTCACCTGTTCAGCACTTTCCTTCCTTATGCCCAATTAACAATTATCATTTTCACTTCCAGGGGGGTTGTCAGCACTTAATCAATACCGAAACCCATGGACTGAGTCAGGATGTCTCTTTATTTCAGATTCTGACCAGGTACCTTCATGGGGACCTGGAATGGATCTTTAAATAATAAAGGGGGACAAAGTAGGACTATTACCACGTGGAAATTAAAAATTAAATCTGGATGCATAAGAGCTTTCTCTACAAAGGCCCATTTGCTGAGGTGCATCCCTGAGGCATAGAAATTGCTCAAAAAAACCCCAAACCCAGGCAACACTTTTGTAAAGGAACCCATATATAGGAGATGACCAGGCTGAGCCCGAGAGGGGGTCAAACACATCCCGAGAAAGTGATGAAGCACCCACAACTTCTGGAGGCAAGCAGTTACACTGGTTAATTGTCCTCACTGTTAGGAAGTTTCTCCTTAATTCCAGGTTGCTTCTCTCCTGGATGAGTTTCCAACCATTGTTTCTTGTCCTGCCCTCGGGTGCTTTGGAAAATAGGCAGACCCGCTCTCTTGCTTATGGCAGTCTCTCAAATATTGGAACTCTGCTATCATGTCGACCTTGGTCCTTCTTTTCTCTAGACTGGCCAAACCCGTGTCTCATCCTGCCCTCTGGGGCTTCGGAAAATAAATTGCCCCCCCCCCCGCTTCTACTCCAACCCTGCTCAAGCAGGAGACCCTATACCATTTGAGACAAGTGACTGTCCAGTCTCTTCTTAAAAGCCTCTAGTGACGGAAGCACCCACAACTTCCGGTGGCAAGTTGTTCTACCGGTTAACTTTTCTCACTGTTAAGAAGTTTCTCCCCAATTCCAGGTTGCTTCCAAGAGTCCTGCATCCAGTTTTGGTCACCACACTATAAAAAGATGTTGAGACTCTAGAAAAAGTGCAGAGAAGAGCAACCAGGATGATGAGGGGACTGGAGGCTAAAACATACGAAGAACGGTTGCAGGAACTGAGCCTGGCTAGTCTAGTGAAGAGAAGGACCAGGGGAGACAGGATAGCAGTCTTCTGATATCTGAGGGGCTGAGGACAGCCCCCTCCACAGAGAGGACAAGGGGTCAAGCTATTTTCTAAATAAATTTGCTGATTGCTTATTGTACCCTATGACTATCATTAAGTGTTGGACCTGATGATTCTTGACTCTTGATGAATGCATCTTTTCTATTATGTACACTGAGAGCATTTGCACCAAGACAAATTCCTTGTGTGTCCAATCACATTGGCCAATAAAAGAATTCTATTCTATTCTATTCTATTCTATTCTATTCTATTCTATTCTATTCTATTCTATTCTATTCTATTCTATTCTATTCTATTCTATTCTACTCTACTCTACTCTACTCTACTCTACAGCACATGTAGGCCAGACAAGGAATAATGGATGGCAACTGAGAGATTCAACCTGGAAATAAGGAGAAATTTTCTGACAGTGAGAACAAACAATCCATGGAACAGAAGTTGGCCTCAGAAGTTGTGGGAACTTCATCACTGGAGGTTTTCAAGAAGAGACTGGACTGCCATCTGTCAGAAATGGTGTCAGGTTGCCTGCTTGGATGTGGGATTGGATTAGATGACCTACAAGGTCCCTTCTAACTCTGTCTGTTATCTGTTATTTGCTTCTCTCCTTGATTAGTTTCCATCCATTATTTCTTGTGTGGCCTTCAGGTGCTTTGTAAAATAAGATGACCCCTTCCTCAAATATTGGAATACTGCTATTATGTCCCCCCTAACTAAGACGCTGAGCTTGTCGATCAGTTTGGCAGTTCAAATCTCCAGCGCTGTGTCACGGAGTGAGCTCCCGTTACTGGTCCCAGCAGCTTCTCCAACCTAGCAGTTTGAAAGCAGGTAAAAAAATGCAAGTAGGAAAATAGGGACCCCTTTAGTGGGAAGGGAACAGCGTTCTGTGTGCCTTCGCAGGCATTTAGTCCTGCTGGCCACATGACCATGGAGACCTCTTCGGACAGTGCTGGCTCTTCTTCGGCTTCGTAATGGAGATGAGCAGCGCCCCCTAGAGCCAGAAATGAATAGCATGGATGTGCGAGGAGGGGAACCTTTAACCTTTCCCTAGTCCTTTTCTCTAGACTGGCCAAACCCAAATCCTGCAGCTGTTCTTCATATGTTTTGGTCTCCAGGAGAGACACAAGGGAAGAAAAGGAAGCAAACAATATAGTGGGAGGTTTTTTTTTTAATCTCCCTGTTCAAAAAAGGGCAGATCCTTTGTGACGAAACTTACGGCTGAGTGAAGTCACGAGTGATGAAATCCGAACTTTTCAAAAGCAGGAAAATATCACTGAGGCTGTTGCATTTCAGGGAATTATTCATGGCGATCCAGTAGGCGTCCTAAAGAAAACAGATTAATTGTCCAATTTCTTCAGAAGTCTCTGTTCTGCATGACAATAACTCATTCAGGAGGTTGCAGAAGCTAAACTTTTAAACTTTCCCCTAAATCTGTTTAACACCCCGCTGAAAATGTACAAGGCTTTGTTCAAGTTGATTTATGCTGGTTTGTAGGGTAAATTGGGATTTTAGCAGATTAGCACAGCGGGGTCCTTTTAAACCACACAATTTATAGAACCCTTGCTGCATTATCCATCTAAATTCCGTTTCTTTTAATGTTGGTCAGAGGGAGAACTTTTGCAAAGGAAAGGCCTAAAACTTCAAATGTCTGTTTCCAAATTCAGAACAGAAACTTAAAATGTGTGCTTCAAAATTCAGAACTTAAAACTGAAAATGTCTGCTTCAAAATTCAGAACTTAAAACTTAAAAAGTTTGCTTCAAAATTCAGAACTTAAAAATGCTTCAGAATTCAAAACTTAAAACTGAAAATGTCTGCTTCAAAATTCAGAACCTTTCTTCTCCAAGGAACCTTCCTGAACAGTTGAGATGCATCTTCTCAAAGATGCTTAAATACAGATGGTCCTTGACTTACGACCACAATTGAGCCCAAAACTTTTGTTGCTAAGTGAGTTTTGCCCCATTTCTCCACCTTTCTTGTGCCAGCATGGCTAAGTGAATCCATGAAGTTGTTAAGTGAGTCACACAGTTGTTAAGTGAATCTGGCCTCCCCATTGACTTGGTCATAAATCAAAGACTATCTGTTACCATCTAAAAATGAAGTCTCATGTTGGAGACGCTATCATCCTCACAAAAATTAATATAATAATAGGGACAGCTTTGGTAGGTTTTTCTTTTCAAGGGCTGAATAAATCTTGACTGAGAATCTGAATAGAACTTGCAATGCGATATTTGATTCTGTCTCCCTCAATTCTCAAAGACACGAGAAAATAAAACTGCAGATTAAAACTGCAGATTAAATGAAATAACGTTCTTTTTTTAAAAAAAGGCCCTGGGATGCTTGAAGTCACAAAGCTGAACTTCATCCCAAAAGTCAGAACTGGAAAAGCTTCTTGGACGAGAAGTGAAACTTTTCAAGGAAAAAAAAAAAACAAGAAAGTCATAAAATGAAATTATAATTTGCAGGGAAACGTTTCCGGGAATTGTAAATTTGCCCTTAAATTCAATTCAAATTACCCTTGGAGCGCTCCAATTAAGCTTCGGGAAAACACTGCCTCCCAAGGAATGGATGGCCTCTTCAACTTTAAGGGAAAATTCAGGAAATTCTGGTGCCTGGAAGACCACAAAAGACAAACTGTTTCTAGAAACAAAAACTAACGCGAACAGTATTCCAGGAGAAACAATGCTGTATTGCACTGGTTGCATGAAAGCCAAATGTTTACAAAAACAGAACAAACTCAGCATGGATACTTTAAACAAATTAGGATCTCAACAAACTTCCTCAAAATATTTGCAATACTTGGATTTGAAAAATCTGGATTTTTTTAAAAATACTTTTTATTGAATTTTTACACTTTTAAAAACAAATCAATATACAATTTTTGCAGTAAGTTGTGGCATCAATTTTTCCATTTATATTTACACACACACATACACACACACACACACACACACATCATTTACATTTTGTATTGTCTTTTGTTCCTGTTATCTAACCAAACATACCATTTTCCCCAGACAGTATAGTATTCTTCCTTCTCCTGCAATTCCATTATAAGTTTATTCATTTCTGCACAATCCATAATTTTCTTTATAATTATATTATCTGTGGGACTACTCTCTAATTTCTATTTTTGGGCATATGTTATTCTAGCTGCTGTCAGTATATGTATTATTATATATTCAATGTCTTTCTTCTATTCACCTCTGATTATCCCTAATAAGAACATTTCAGGCTTAAGTTCTATTTTTAAACCAATTATTTCTGGATATTTAGAAGTTTAGCAGAACTAATGTGCAATTAATCTGACTGAAGGGTCCTTGAGGCTCCCTGAGTTTGGCGGTTTTCTTGCAGACGTTTCATTATCAAAACTACATAACAACATCAGCACTGATGATGTTACCTAGTTGGATCATGAAATGTCTGCAAGGAAACCACCAAGCTCAAGGAGATACCAAGGACTGTGCATTTCAAACCCTGTACTACAGATTAACCTGATTGCTAAATAGCCATGATGGACATTGGATGTTGCAATGGATTTCTCGCAATGTTTTAAAACACACTACTACTCAAGTTTGATCACTATGTCCGATGTTTACTTCACATTTTCTTTGAAATACACTTGTCTGCTTTAGGAATGACTTGGAGGCCAGCTTTAATTTCTAACTTAGGAAAAAAGTTCATTGCCTGATAAAACCCAAGAAAAACTAGTTTAGCATTTGCTGTCCTTTAACTCAAGACTTCTTAGGTAATTTAGATCTCTTGCAATTAGACACAAGGACAGTTTTTTTCCCCACATGCCATCCCTCTGCTAAACTACTCATTGCCACAACACTGTCAAACTATTTACTGTATTATTACTACTCTTCTCATCCTTCCTATTACCTACCTCCTTTCTACTTACGACTATAGCCTCGTTGCTTGTATCTTTACCATTCATATTTTTTTATTTAGTTTCCTAGTATGAATTGGATCGCTTATTTAGTATCCTAAGACTATCACTAAGTGTTGTATCTTACGATTCATGATGAATGTTTTTATAATGACTATGATGATTTATCACATTACTGAGAGCTTATGCACTGAAGACAAATTCCTCGTGTGTCCAATCAGACATGGCCAATAAAAAATTCTATTCTATTTTTATTTATTTCTATTTCTACTCCTATTCCACATTCTAGTGTGTTCTATTCTATTCTCTATATTCTACATTCTATTCTATTCATTTTCTATATTCTATTCTATTCTATTCTATTCTATTCTATTCTATTCTGTTCTGTTCTGTTCTGTTCTGTTCTGTTCTGTTCTGTTCTATTCCATTCATTTTCTACATTCTGTTCTATTCTATTCATTTTCTATATTCTGTTCTGTTCTGTTCCATTCTGTTCCATTCCATTCCATTCTCCTTCCTTTTTTCTCTATTCCATTTCATTCCTTATTCTATCCTGTTCTATCCTGTTCTATCCTGTTCTATCCTATCCTATCCTATCCTATCCTATCCTATCCTATCCTATCCTATCCTATCCTATCCTACATATTTTACATTCTATTCTGTTCCGTTCTCTATGTTCTATTCTACTCTATTCAAAAAATAATTGAATACAGAGGGACTTACCGTAAGGGTTGCCGTATTTTCATCATCAGACCACTGAAAAAAAAGAGACCAGAAATGAGTTATTTTTGATTGGGATGCAACTACTGATAGTGGTTTAACTGTGGCTAACCAATAAACATAATGGTGAATAGGTTCAAATGTTTATGGGCAACTGGATTTTTCTTTATTTTTTTTCTCTTGAAGAGACATTTCGTTTCTCACCCAAGAAGGTCTCACTTGATGCGACCCACACCTGACCCATTACAAGACCCTTACCTGATGGGAACATCACCTGGCATGAACCTCCCCATCACAAGAAAAAAAAAGAATAGTTACAGTATCACGTTTTTTACAAACCACAGTTTCTTCTGTCTCTTCCTCATCGCCTCCATCTTGGGTTATGGTTTGGGGCTCTTCTCTAAAAAGCAAACCAGAAGAGGAAACCTTTTGATGATCAAAGTTTTAACTGATTATTATGATAACCTTTTATAACATTTAAGGCTGGGGAAAAACATCTTTAAAAGCAAACCACTCATGGGGGAAAACCTCAAGATGAAAGATCATTCTGCTTTGGTCAATTTAATAGTATTTTTCCAATTAGAATAGAATACTTTCTTGGCCAAATGTGATTGGACACACAAGGAATTTATTTTTGGTGCAAAATGCTCTCGGTGTATATAAGAAAAAAAATGAAATACATTCATCAAGAATCATAAGATACAACACCTAGTGATTGGATAGAATAGAAATAGAAATAGAATAGAATAAAATAGAATAGAAGAATAGAAACAGAAACAGAAACAAGAATAGAATAGAAATAGAATAGGATAGAATAAAATAGAAGAATAGAAATAGAAATAGAAATAGAAACGAATAGAATTCTTTATTGGCCAAGTGTGATTGGATCCGCAAGGAATTTGTCTTGCTGCAAATACTCTCAGTATACATAAAGAAAAGATACATTTGTTAAGAATCAAGAATCATAATATACAACACTTAATGATAGTCATAGGGTACAATCAACAATCAAATCATACTAGGAAACAGTCAATATAAATCGTAAGAATACAAGGATATAAGGATATTGCTGAATAGGGGGAAGGAATAGAATAGAATAGAATAGAATAGAATAGAATAGAATAGAATAGAATACTTTATTGGCCAAGTGTGATTGGACACCCAAGGAATTTGTCTCTGGTGCAAATGCTCTTAGTGTACATAAAAGAAAAGAGACATTCATCAAGTGTCCAGAATCATCAGGTACAACACTTAATAATAGTCATGGGTACAATAAGCAATCAAATTGTACTAGGAAATGACAATGTTCGTGTTAAAAGCAGGAAATTGCAGGAAATTGTTATTGTAGGAAAAAAAACCCACTTAGCAAGATGATCAAAGATTTGGGGAACGCTCCAAATTGTTGCTTTGCCGAAAGACTCATTTAGAAGGTGGTGTTTTAAAAGCACAGGTAACTCCTCATCTTACGACCGCAATCAAGTCCAAAATGTGTTGCTAAGTGAAACATTTGTTACGTGAGTTTGTCCCATATTACGACCTTTTTCCATCACAGCTATTAAGTGAATCCCTGTAGCTGTGAAATTAGTCAGACTGTCGTTAAGTGAACCTGGCTTCCCTGTGGAAGGTTGCAAAAAGGAAATCACGTGACGTGATTTCGTTAAGTGTGAAAACTGGTCATAAAATTATTTTTTCCGTGCATTATAACTTGGAATAGTCACTGAATGAACTGTCGTAAGTCAAGAACTGCCTGTACTTACTGAAATATTTTGAAACCTTTGTACATATTCAAATTTGCATTCCAGGTTTGAAAAAAATATGTGGTGTTTATCATTGCACTTTAATGGGCTTAAGTCAAGCTTACATTTCCTTAGAGATTTAATGAAACACAAAATGTGAGATTTTTGGAGAGACAAAATGTGAGATTTTTGGAGAGACAAAATTTGAGATTTATGGACACAAAATTTGAGATTTATGGAGATACAACATTTGAGATTTATAGACACACAAAATTTGAGATTTATGGAGACACAAGATTTGAAATTTACGAGACACAAAATTTGAGCTTTATGGACATGAAATTTGAGATTTATTGAGACACAAGATTTGAGATTTATGAGGCACAACATTTGAGATTTATGGAGACACAAAATTTGAGATTTTTTGAGTGATAAAATTTGAGATTTTTTTAGAGAAAAAAATTTAAGATTTACGGAGACACAAAATTTGATATTTTTGGAGGCACAAAATTTGAATGCCTCTGAAGAAAATTGTATACAGTTTTACTCTTTTTTACTTTTACTCTTTTTTATTCTGTCATTAAAGGCACAATAATCATTGAAGAGAGGAAAAGCAGCTGCTGTATTTAGAAAAATCACAGCAACCCATATGTCATTATTTTTTAAAACACACCTTAATCTTTTAAGGACAATTTCTTACCTGCCAGAAACGACCAGGGTTCCATCATCCAGCAAATAATCCTTGACGTTCTGTGGGATTGGAAGGATGACACTAAAATGGGAAAAAAGGATTAAAACTAAATAATTTTAGAGAGCTTATAAATCTGAAGACACAAAAAAGAAACTACTTGTTTTGTACACTTTATGCAAATGCCTGCTGCTAGGGCAGTTCAGTTATACAGATAATCCTCAACTTACAACGGTTCGTATAGGGACCGTTCCGAAAGTTAGAATGGCACTGAAATATGGGCGTTTTTCACAGTTACGACGTTTGCAGACTTCCCACGTGATCAAAATTTGGCTGGTTGGCAGTTGACTCACAGTTACGATGGTTGCTGCGTCCTGGGGTCACGTGATCCCCTTTTGCGACCTTCTGGCCAGCAAAGCCGATGGGGAAGCTAGATTCGCTTAACAACCACATGATTCACTTAATGACAGTGGCAGGAAAGGTCTTAAAAAGGTCACTTTAAGAAACACCTTGCTGAGCAACAGAAATTTCTGGCTCTATTATGGTCGTAAGGCGAGGATGAACTCTATTCACTGTATTCTCATTCCAATCCCCCAAAATAAAACAAAACCAAAATGCTGAGAAGGAAAAACAAACAATAAAAGTGTGTCAAAATGTAAAACACTCACCAAAAAGGGTATTGGTCTAGAAGGCCTCCAAGGTGGCTCACAACTCCGTTATTCTGTTATCTTAAGTTTCTCACTCTTTTTTTCCTTTTTTTTAAACATCAGCTGATGTTTTCTTTAAACATTTCTTTTCTTAAACATTTAAAGACTCCAAGTGCATCCAGGTCATCCTTGACTTATGACTGCTTGCTTAGCGCCTGTTCAAATTATGACAGACTGACCTGGGGCCTACTTAATGACACCGATTCAAAGGTCCAATAAATTTTGGTCTCTGGACCACATTTGCAACATCCCGTGATCACACCTTGAGTTTTATGACAATTTCCCCCCAAAAACGGCAACCGCTTCCAGCAAAACCACACCCCTAACAAACTGTTACGACCCAAAAGGGGCGTGGCACAAAGGCAACACAGTCACTTAAGCGAGAAGAGCCCCTTTAGTACCTCCAATTTTGCCCCCAATGTCCAGGTTACCTTCGGCTGGAGAAAAAACTCTCCCAAGAACAGCCTTTAAGTGGGGGAAATTCTGTCCGAAAACAAAGTACATACAAACTATAACTAAAAATCCAAACAAACCAAGCTGAAGTAATTAACTGTACAGGGCAGGAGAAGAAATTGCAGACTTGAAAGGCCAACAAAACACACACAGTTGGGAAGACACTAGGAACCCAGATAAGTCTCGACAATAACAGATAAATTCACAATTTGCTCCCAACAACTTGCTGTGCGCAGCTTTCCTTTTTAAACACTGTGTTCCCAGCTGCAGCTAATGAAGGGAATCAGGGCCCTTTTCTCCCCCATAAGCCACGCAACCCACATTGCTCCTTTCTCCGTTCCTCCCTGCGTGCCCTAGGATGAAGACGGGGTGGGCCTGGGTCTTCCTCTGAACCCCCTCTCCCTTGTTCTACTTCACCCCTGCTCTGCCCAGCCGGACTTTGCCTTTCCCCTTCTACATCCAACAGAGCCACACTCCCACTCACTGTCAGCTGCTCAGCCTCCCTCTCCGAATCAGATTCCGACAGGGGCATGACACCAACCTTACTACAATAATATTCTCATAACTGCTGTACAAAATTGTGTCTTACGACTTTGACGGATACACTCCATTTTAGCCATAAATCAAGGACTATCTGTATTAAGGAGTTAATTCTGCTTCACCTAGCTTAATTCTGAAAAGCATCACTTTTAAACAAAAGAACAAAGGCACAAATCTAAAGACTGGCTGATTCTGTCTTGCATATAGAAACCTTACATATGAACTATTAGAAATCTCTAATTTCCAATAAGGTGTATCAGCAGAGAATTCTATAGAAATAAGCCTCTATCTAAAAATTTATGGAGATTCTCAGCCATCCAGGTCATGGTTGTCCCAAAGGTGCTTTTTCAAGAGGCAGCTGGACTTTGTTTTTCTTTGAAGATGTTTCGCTTCTCATCTGAGAAGCTTCTTCAGTTCTATCGTCCACTATTCACTCCAAACTGAGGAAGCTTCTTGGGTGAAAAGCAAAACCTCTTCAAAGAAAAAAACCCGGAAAGTCCAGCTGCCTCTTCTAGAAAAAGCACCTTTGGGACAAGCCTTCCATCTAATTCAAGGTAAAATTTAGTCTCGGGTACCTGCGGATCGTCTGCTTCTTGAAACGAGGATACCAGGAAGAGAACTGACAGTTGAGCATCTGTTCTTTCTTCATCTTTCTATTCCAAAGACAGCAGTCAGCTCTGCGTGAAAGGAAACAACACAACGTAACATTTGAAGACAAGTGCAGACAACCGTTTTTACCCCATTCATTAAAAGTGAGGAAGACTGAGTAGGGAGACATGGGAGTTTCTTTTAATATTGTTACTGAATGCCAAATATTTTACTCTGTATTGCAGGTATCTACGGGAAGGAGAGGTTTTAAGAAGCGCAAAGAGTTTGAGCAGCGTTGCTTTTGGGGGCTGAGATGTTATTTCCCTAGCCGGGGAAATATCCTCAGCCTTCAGTTTGGATCTAAAAAGTGTTTATTTCACTTCTGAGTGTCAGGAATTCTGGCAATGTTGGCTTGCGGGAACCGCTGGAACAGCTGGCTCAGGAATTCTGGGAGTTGAAGTCCGCAGGTCATAGAGGGGCCACAGTTGGTGAACACTGTTCTACAGGCACAGAATGACCTGTCCCAATCCCGGGGTTGGACCCACCTTGCAATCCCTGCCCCTAGGTTGAAGCCACCCACCAACTGGTCTCCCCTACCTTCTCCTTTCCCTCTTGCTCCTCCTCCTCTTTGCCTCCTTCTTCCTCTTCCATTCTTCTTCCCCCTCCCTTCTTTTCTTCTTCTTCCCTTTTTCTTCTTCTTCCTCTTCCCTTCTTCTTTTCCTGCTTTTTCTTTTTCTCCTTCTTCCTCTTCCATTTTCCTTGTCCTTCTTCATCTTCCCTTTTTCTTCCTGTTCCCTGCTTTTTCTTCTTCCTCTTCCCTTCTTCTTCCTCTTCCCCTTTCTTTTTCTTCTTCTTCTTCTTCCCCTTCCCTTTTTCTTTTTTTTCTTCCTTGCTTTTTCTTCTTCCGCTTCCCTTCTTCTTCCTTATTTGAATTTTTAAATACTCTGTAGTGTGATTGTAATGTGGTGTTTGGGGCACTGTGCTGGAGTAGCTTTCAAATTTCATGAATACAGTGACAATAAAGGTATTCTATTCCCTTCTTCCTCTCCCTTGCCTTTTCTTTTTCTTCTTCTTCCCTGCTTTTCTTCTTCCTCTTTCCTTCTTCTTCTTTCTCCTCCTCTTCTTCCTCTTCCTCTTCTTTTCCTTCCATTCATCTCAATATGTGTGTATGTGCACATGTATATATATCTATACCTATACACACACACACATCTACCAGCGTGTGTGCATGTGTAAATGTGTATGTATATGTGTATACACACACATTATATATACCTGCGTGTTTTGTGTGTGTGTGTATGTATACACACAGAGGCACACATATTGTGATGAATGGAAGGAAATACACACTTGTGTATCTGTACTTGTCTGTGTTATGTGTTTGCATGTGTGTATGTGTATGTGTGTGTGTGTGTGTGTGTGTGTGTGTGTGTGTGTGTATCTATATACATATACATGTATATGCATATACATGTATATACATATACATAGGTCTAGGTGTGTTCGGGTCTTTTCCCTTGTAAGATTAAGAGTATCTTGGCGACGTTTCGGCGAGGTCCCACTTGCCATCCTCAGGCTGGTGCTTTTGGCTTCGTGCTTGCACTGGCACAAAGCAGAAAGCACCAGCCTGAGGATGGCGAGTGGGACCTCGCCGAAAAGTCGCCAAGATACTCTTAATCTTACAAGGGAAAAGACCCGAACACACCTAGACCTACATACCTGTACCCGTGAAAATCTACGAAAACATATACATGTACATATACATATATGCATACACATTCAATTATGTGTGTCTTTGTGTGCGTGTGTGTCTTCGAGTGTGTATCACCATCACTTATGCTTATAAGTGCTTATTCACTTATGTAATTGGAAAACCTAGCAGACACACTCAGCCCACAACAACTAGCTCTGCAACAGACACGTGTCTGCGCGTGCATTCACACGTATCCTCCTCCCCCGCCTTTCCAGCTCCCTTCTTTTACCTGCTTACACCATCGTCCCAGCTGCTCCTGGAGGATCCGACCAATCAACGAGCGCGGCAGGCGGAACTTCACGGCTTCGTCTTCTTCTTATTGGGTAAGGCGTTGTCCTTCGACTAATAAAAAAGCCTGCGTCGTTAAGCACCGCCCTCCAGGGAAAGCCGGAAGACTAGCTTTCTTTGGAGCTGGTAAGTGACAGGCATATCTGTCATCCAATCAGTGATAAAGAGTGTAGGAGGTTCTCGGTCAGTCATGTAGAGATACGTATTCAAAACTTCTCAGGCGGAATTTCAGTTTTAAAAAACACCCATTGCTTTGTTTTTGTTCTGAAACAGAATATCATTTAAAGCTTTGCTGATATTAGATCACGACACGTACCTTATTTGAGTTAAAAATTTGTAACAATGACCATAAGTCATAGAGACTTGAGGGCGACTCTAAATTTCCTATCTCTAGGACCCTCCTTCGCGCTTCCAAAAAGAACGAAGAAGCGGGCATGCGTACAAAGTCACTCGCCAGGCGCATGCGTGACAGAGTCGGCCACCTATAGGGCCCCTACCCATCGGACGGTCTCCGGGAGAGCTTCGTGATGTTTTCAGCCAATCAGCGGAGCGGAACGGAACGGAACGGAACGTTCGCAGAGAGAGACTGCTTCGGCTCCTAGCTCGGGAAAACGGTGAGCAGAGAATGATTCAGAGGTGTTCTCCTGCCGCTCACTCGCGAGTCTCGCAGGAGGGGAAGGTTAGCAGCTTGTTGGGGGCTGATGCGGGGAGCAGAGAGAAATGGAGCATGTGCAGAGTGTCTGGGCTGAGGAGCTCCCGACTTGCACTATTACATGCCTATTGTTTAGAGTGGGTTGCAAAGTGCAGACACTAAGCCATATTTTTCAAGCTCTGCAAATTTAAGATTAACGGACTTCAATTCCCAGAATTCTGGGAATTGAAGTCCGCTTAAAAGTTTCTGAGTTTGAGAAATTTGGTTTTTTTAATGGCATTAAGTGGCTACAGTCTGGCTCATTTTCCTTTTATCTTCTGTTTTGCAAAATCCACCAGTTATCTAATAATTAACAAAATAACATATTCAAATATATTCTGATAATATATATATATTCTGCTGAAACGTTGCTACAACTTTAAAAGCACAACTATAATGACATGGAAAAATACCCGAACAAAGCTGAATACCATACATGTAAGTACCCGCGAAAACTTAAGAAAACATATATAGACAGATGAACTAGACCTTGGTGGGAATGTTATTCTGGCACATTCTGGCACAGCAGTAGGCTAGCCCCAAATTTAAAACTGAAACTGTAAAAGTCTGACTCACAGACGAACACTATACAGAAGCCTGATGATGGCAGATGAGATTCTGCCGAAATGTTGCTACCACTTTAAAAGCACAACTATAATGACGTGGGAAAATACCCGAACAAAGTTGAATAACATACATGTAAGTACCCGTGAAAACTTAAGAATATAATATATATATATATATTAATCTAGTCTCTCTCTTTCTCTCTCTCTCTCTCAAAATAACATTCCCACCAAGGTCTAGTTCATCTGTCTAAATGGATTCCAATGGGTTAAAAGAAACGCTTTCACCCTTAATCCTTCAAAAATACCTGGTCCCTTTATCCGTTTTAAACTTTTTTTACATGCAATGTTCTTTTTTTTGCCAAAAGTTTTTCAATCTTTAAAACCTTTTTCCTCTTTATAATATTAAAGGAACAGAAAGCAAAAGAGAAGGGATGGAAAGAACTTGCCTTTTCTTTTTCCCTTGTTCGAGATGTTAATTAAGAATGCAAATGTAATTAATGCATGCATTGAGACATGAATTAATAATACAGATGTAAAAAACTTAGAAATTCCAAACAATCCTATATAAAAGGAAAGAGTATTTCTGTTTGTCAGACAAACTTAAGCAAAAAAATAATATTTTTAAAAGTTCCATTAAAAAAAACCTGATTGTTTACAGCTTGGTGCCTTTAAAAAAAAAAGATTTTAAAGAGAAGAAATAGAGATAATTGACATCTTTCCCTTGAAAACTAATTGCTCTGAACTTTAGGTAGCTTCATCTAAAATAATTTGCAGGGGCGCTGTTTATGCTTCATGAAAAGCATTAGGAAATTACCTTTTTTATTGTTCAATTAAATTGGACACTAATTGTATCAGTCTCCTGTAACCTACAAAATGTTATTAGTTATTCTCACATAATGTATCCTGTAGATTTCAGCTGAAGTCAAGCGTGGCTACTTTGGTCCAACTCAAAACTCCTAAAATCAGCAGGATTTGGGAAATTTCCACTTGTAGAAAGTGTCCTTGTATTGTCTCTGTGCCATACTGGAAATTATAAACTCTCTGAATGTTTCATTTAAACCTGCGATTTATTTCTAATAGTTGTCCATGCCAACGTTTGCCATTAAAGATTAAAATCACCATTAAGTGCTAACACTTGTATGACATAAATTAAATGAACAAAATGAATGACATAAATGAACAAAATAAAGACAAAACTGTTGGATGGATGGATGGTAAAGGACAGCCCATTATTTCAGAAAACTGCCAATCAGTTTTTAAAATCAATAGATTTTATTGTCCAGAAAGTGAGTTTGGTCCTTTATTTTGTTCATTTAATTTATATTGTACAAGTGTTACCGATGAATGCACCGTCTGGTTGCAGAAATCCTTTTTAATACTCACTTCTTATAACATTATAGCTTCATATTCTTTCTTTTTTAAAAAATGATTAGACTATGTCTTTTTGCAAACTTTTTCTTGGTTTTGCTCTTGAATTTTCCTCTGCAAAGTGATGGACATAATCCTCTATTTTTTTCTTCTTCTTCTTCTATCATTACAAATATCTCTTTCAGATTTGCCCTTTTGTTCGGGCACCTTGTATTTTGCAAGAAAATAGGGTCACCATAACTGTATCTTTGTTTTGTCGGAAAAGATTACTTTGTGGCCTCCTGTGGAATCACATCCAATAAACAATGGATAGGCAAAAAAATAATAAAACCAAGGACATGAACAGCCCTGCTAAAATCAAAACCTTCTCTAGCTTTCTAAACTTGTAAAAAAAAACTGGTATTAATCGTGGGAGAGTTTTCACTCATTAAACACAGAGCTTTCTGAGATCATGTTTGGTTAGAAAAAAGTTGGGAGGACTTTGTCCTCAGGGGTAGGTCATTACACTCTCAATTGTTGTCCAAGAGAGCAGACTGTCCTCTGTAGACCTTTAGCTAGTTACCTTTAGCCTGCCTGGAATCGAAATCTATTTTCTGCAGAGCTGAAATTACTGATTAACCCTGACTGACCAATCGCCAAACTCTCTTATTGCGTATAGGTCAGGTGTCAGCAACCTGTGGCTCTAGAGCCGCATGAGGCTCTTTGGGGCCCTCTGCTGTGGCTCCCTGTTGGGTGCTCCTACCACTGGCTGGGCCCGGCCCTTGCCCTCCCCTCCCAGTCACTCTTCACCTGGCCTGAGAAACACAAAAACAGAAATGAGGGGGAGGGAGAGGGAGAGAGACCCATTTCCCCCAGAAAACACTGAGAGTCACAAAACCTGGGTAGGCGTGGTGCAGTGGTGGTATTCAGCCGGTTCGCACTGATTCAGGCAAATTGGTAGCAAGGATTTGGCATGGATCACTGAACAGGTAGTACTACGTACCCCTCCCAGGCTCTGTTTTTGTCCTTCCTGGGCCCCAGGGAAGCAAAAAATGGCTCCCCCAGGAGGCTTGCCTGAGGCTCAGAAGGCCCAAAAAATGGGGGGAGGGGGGAACTGCAAAAAAACCCATGCCCACCCAGTTGCATGGCCACTCCCACCTAGCCATGCCCACAGAACCAGTAGAAAAAAAATTTGAATCCCACCACTGGCATGGTAGGGTGGGTGGGTCATGTGACTGAGTGGGAGTGACGTTGAGTTGGTCACGCCCAGCCAGGTTTTGTGGCTCCCAGTGTTTTTTGGTGGGAAAATGGGTCCCCAATGGCTCTTTTGAGTGTTTAAGGTTGCAGACTCCTGGAATAGGCCATCCTTAACTTACGACCTTAATTGAAGCAACCTTTCTGTGGCTGAGTGAGACATTTGTTCACCGGAGTTTTCTCCCATTTCACAACCTCCTTTCTTGCCTCTGTTGTTAAGAGAATCACTGCAGTTGTTGATTACACGGTTTTGTTCAGTGAATCTGGCTCCCCCATTGACTTTGCTCATCAGAAAGGCGCAAAAGGGGATTCGCGTGACCCTGGGCTATTGCAACCGTCATAAATATGAGTTGGTTTCCAAGAACCTGAGTTTTTGCTCACGGGACAATGGAGGTGCTGCAATGTGTGAAAAACAGTCGTCAGTTTTTTCGGTGCCGTTGTAACTTGGAACAGTCACTAAAGGACCCATTGTAAGTCAAGGACTAAGCTGTAGTAGGTTCTCCCTGATTGCTGAAAGGAGTTGGCACAGTTTCCTGCTGATTTGGAAGGAAAACATGTAAGAACAATGGTGCAGGTCCCAAAATAGACCTAAACATATCATACATAATGATAAGACATCACACATAATCTCTGTCTAAATCAGTGGTTGCCAACAAGTGGGCCGGGGACCACTGGTGGTCTGCGAGAAAATTTCGATGGTCCGCAGAGAAATGTTTCCCCCAAAGCAATTAATGCAGGCTGCGCAGGAGCACAAGCTGCGCCACCCATATGACCCGCGGGAACATAAGGCTTGCGTTGCTTGCCTTGTAAACAACATGAGGTAGTCGAAAGGGGGGAATGGGTGGAGGGGGGAACTTGCCCCACATGCCTGGCCTGGCTACCGGGCTGCTTCTTTCCGCTTCTTTCTTCTCCTGCTTTTTGGTTGCACACAAGGAAAGCAGCAAAAGTCTTTCTTTCTCTCCCCAAAACTCTGCCAGAAATGAGTCTTTGGGACCCTGCAAGGCCTCCTGCTTCACGATCCTACACCGGCAAAGACTCATTTCTGGCAGAGTTTGGGGGAAGAGAAAGAAAGACTTCTGCGGCTTCTGCTACTCTCCTTGCATGAAGGCAAAAGTCTCTCTCTCTCCCCCTGAGAATGGAGCTGGAGACGGTATCCTGTGATCCCAAATAAAGAATGATCAATCGGTAGGAAAACGGGGTGGAAGATTTTCCTACAGAATTTTGTTGGGATTTTCCCAGGGTCCCTGATCCGTGGGATTTAAAATTATGAGTTCAGTGGTCCCTGAGGTCCAAAAGGTTGGCAACCCCTGGACTAGATGACCTCCAAGGTCCCTTCCAGCTCTACTCCGATTCAGTGATTCAATGGATCGAAAGGGGTTGAAATTCATGAAGTCGCCGAATGGCAATCCCAACTTCTAATTTTGCATGTGAATTATTCATGTTGCCCTCTTGTTGCTCTGCTTTCTTTGAGCAACTTATTTGCTCGTAATCAATCGAGTTCTTTTTAGGATCACGACCGGATCAGGCCAAACTGGCTGACAATTCCCCCAAGCCTCCCCCCGTCCATCCAACCGACATATTCCTCACTTGAGTTCAGACCACGCTTTGTTCATCTTTGTTAATATTTGCTGAAGACCTGGTTTGTCAACTTGAACATGGAAAGGATGAATGGGGCAGACATGATGCGAATGGCAAATATTGACTTTTTGTTTGTAGGAAAGTGAACTTTGTCCCGAGAAGGAGAAAGGAACATTCCCTGAAAATGGAAAAAGAACCATCTGTGGAAGCTCTAACATCTGCCCAAGAGACCATCATCAAAGAAGAGGTAATGTGGGGTTTAATGTAGGGTCATTTTACTGCCAGGGACCAATGTGAGGTTCAGGAAACACCAAAGTTGTTTTTAATTTCTTTGGAGAGTTTTGTTTAGCTTTTTTGAAAATGTCCTACAGGTAGTTCTTGACTTACAAGTCCAATTGAGCCAACATTTCTGTGAAATATTTGTTAAGGGGGGGGGGTCATTTTGCCACCTTTTTTGGCCAGTTATTAAGTGAATCACTGCAGATATTAAGTTAGTCACCCTTAAGTGAATCTGGCTTCCCCTTGGAACTTTGCTTGTCAGAAGGTTGCAAAATGGGTCATTGCAACCGTCATAAATAGGAACAAGTTACCAAGCCTCTGAATTTTAGATCATGGTTGTTAAGTGTGTGAAAAACAGTCCTAGGTTTTCTAGGGCCGTTGTAAGTTTGAACAGTCACTAAACGAACCATTGTAAGTTGAGGGCTACCTCTATTTTCCACTGTGAACGTAGCCCTTTGCTGCAGCAAAAATGTTTCTCTGCATTCAGTGGCCTTTAAATCCTACTTTTTGTTAGAAATATGAGTTTGGACCTTAGAAAATGACTTTGCAATGGACTGTCTAGAGGTTACGAGGTGGGTATACAGCCTAATGAACATCCAGACCTGTGGCCTTCCTAGAACATGTCTGAACATTGATGAAACCATCATTTTGCCCATGTTAAGAGAGTAACTCTCACTGAAAAAAATATGAGCTACTGCTTTGTAAGCAAGCTTGGAGGTGCTTTTCAAGTCAGTGGCCTTGGTTTGCATTGAAGACGTTATAGCTGAGGTCTCCAAACATTAAGACTTGTGGACTTCAACTCCCAGAATTCCCCAGCCAGCCATAGGAGTCGAAGTCCACAAGTCTTAAAAGCTGCCAAATTTGGAGACCCCTGATTTAATTGATGCTTTTTTTCATTTCCTTTTCAGACCATCACTCAAAGAAAATGGGTGAAGCTGGACCAAACCACTTATGTTGATCCAACTGGTCAAACAAGGTAGCCATCCTGTCTTTTATTCGGTCTATGAACTAAGAACCACGGTCAGTCCTCGGCTATGACCACAATGGAGTCCAAACCTTCCATTGTTAAGTGAGACATGTGAAGTGAGTTTTGCCCCGTTTTACACCCTTTTGTGCCACAGTCGTTGAGGGAATCACTGCAGTTGTTAAGTTAGTGGCATGCTCATTAAGCAAATCGATAAAGGACAAGAAAATTTTTAAAAAACCTAGATAAATAAATGGATGGATGGATATAGATAAAATAGATATATTAAATAGATAGATGAAATAGATAATAGATTAAATATATAGATGAAATATATAGATAAAATAGATACAAATAGAGATTAAATAGATAGATTAGGTAGATATAGATTAAATAGATAGATAAAATAGATATAGATGAAATAGATGAAATAGATAAAATAGAGAGATAGATGAAATAGAGATAGATTAAATAGATTAGATAGACAGACAGACAGACACATACATACATACATAAATTAGAAAACTAGATAAAGTAAATGAAACTTTTCAAAGAAAAAAAAAAGCACAATCAATTTGGTCAAAATGATGTTATCCATTAACAACTTTTGAAAGTAATAATATCCCGGGTTCTGATTTTTATCTTCTTTTTGTAATTTTTAACAGAATATGGGAATCGGTAAAACGTACTACCAGAAAAGAAGGAGTTTCTGCCGATGGTAAGCCAACTTTCCTTACTATGCGGGTTAAACCACCCCCCAAAAAATTATTGCTGAATGAGCAAATTGGACAAGGTGAGAAGGTAAAAAAGAACAAATCTGTCTTAGCACTGATGATATCACCTAGTTGGGTAGTGAGATGTCTGCAAGAAAACAACCAAGCTCAGAGAGCACCAAGGACCCCACAGTCCACCTCCTCCTCCAGGCCCACTCCCTTTTGACACTGATGGTGTTACCTGGTTAGGTAATGAGACGTCTGCAAGAAAACAACCAAGTTCAGAGAGCCACCCAGAACACAAATCAGTGCAAATGGGGAAATCGGCTCTGTGGACATTCCTGTTCAGTGCATGTTCCTGGCTAAACGTTGGGTTTGTGATAGACTCCGCTCTCAAATTCCTCTGGGAAGGTTCTGCAAAGTCTTCTCTGGCATTCGAGGAGGTGGAAATGGCCACTTGGGGGTACAGAAACTTGAAACCCCAGTGCTTCAAAGTTCAAACCAAGGTAGCAATGCAGGGCAATCTTGGAGGGTAATTCTGAGACTATGGGAGGTTGTGGTTCAGGTATACACTCATTTTAGAAGCTCCTTGGGCTCTTCACACACACACACCTGGCGGCACCGACGCCCCAAGAGGCTGGGAAAAATGGGAGAGCCTCCGAAGTTATTTCGAAGTTCCTTCAAAAAGGGATGTGATAAAATGCATTTTAATAAAATGTGGGTTTGTCTTGTAGACAGAAGCGTATTAATTTTTGCCCTTGATTCCCTGGGGTTGGGGGGACCTCCAGAAAGCTTTTTTTTTTTTTCCTGTGAAGTAGGTTAGATCTAAAGAGAGCAACTGGTCACTCCCAAACCAAGACCTTTGCCAGCCAAGAGCAATAAGGCCACTGTTGCAATGCACGAGATGCTCTAGATCAGGGGTGTCCAACCTTTCACCTTCCCTGGGCCGCATTAGAAGATGAAAATTTGGTTTGGGCCGCACATAAAATAAAATAACAGTAACGATACCTGATCACCCCAAAAAAACATAGAAAACATAGTTAACATATTAAATTTATTTGGAAATGAAGTTAGTGAGATGTTTTTATTATTTATTATTAATTATTTATTAAAAATTATTTATTTTTTATCACGGTTTTTTTATCACGGTTTATTTTCCGGCCAAATTTTGCGGGGGAGGGGGGAAAGAAAGCTCGCCCGCCTCGCGCCTACCTCTCCTCCTGCAAATGGCCTGGCTGGATGAGGCAGGACTGGAAGGCAGCAGCAGCAGCGGGGGCAGCGGCGGCGGGGGCAGAAGCAGCAGCAGCGGCGGGGGCAGAAGTGGCGGCAGGGGCAGCGGCGGCGGGGGCAGAAGCAGCAGCGGTGGCGGGGAAGAAGTGGCGGTGGTGGCAGAAGCAGCAGCAGTGGCGGGGAAGAAGCGGCGGGGCAGCGGCGGCGGGGGCAGAAGCAGCAGCGGTGGTGGGGGAAGAAGCGGCGGCGGGGGCAGAAGCAGCAGCGGTGGCGGGGGAAGAAGTGGCGGGGCAGAAGCAGCAGCGGTGGCGGGGAAGAAGCGGCGGCGGCAGGGGCAGAAGCAGCAGCAGTGGTGGGGAAGAAGCGGCGGCAGGGGCAGAAGCAGCAGCGGTGGTGGTGGGGGCAGAAGCGGCAGGGGCGGCGGCGGGAGGGGGCAGAAGCGGCAGTGGTGGCGGGGGCAGAAGTGGTAGCGGGGCCAGAAGCGGCAGTGGAGGCAGCGGCGGCGGGGGCAGCGGCGGCAACAGCAGGAGGTGGCGCTCTGATGGCGCCTGCCTTTTTTGTTGCTGCTTGGCCTGGCTCTCGCCTCGCCCCGCCTCGCGCCTGCCTCTCCTCCTCCTCCTCGCTGGCTCTGGCATGAAGGTTGGGGTGGGCACTGGGCCTCATTACAAGGCGACCTGGGCCGCATGCGGCCCACGGCCCACGGGTTGGACAAGCCTGCTCTAGATTGTCTCTGGATTCCCTGGGTATTGAGGTGTATTGAATATATCCAGCTGTTGGCGTGTCTGCAATCATGTTTCTTCCCCCCGCTTCTTTTCTTGGGCTGGTAGGTGTGGCTGTTATTCCGGTGCTGCAGCGAACTCTCCACTACGACTGCATGGTCTTGGTGAAGCAATTCAGGCCTCCCATCGGAGCCTTTTGCCTGGAATTCCCTGCAGGTAAGGGTGATCTCTTCCGGCTTCATAACTGGGATGAGAAATCCTTCCCTTCCCTCTTTCCTGTTTCCTTCCCTTCCCATTCCTCCTTTCCTTTTCTTTCTCCTTTCCTTTCCTTTCTCCTTCCCTTCCCTCTTTCTCCTTTCCTTTCTCCTTCCCTCTTTCCTTTCCTTTCTCTTTCCCTTCCCTTCCCATTCTCCTTTCCTTTTCTTTCTCCTTTCCTTTCCTTTCTCCTTCCCTTCCCTCTTTCTCCTTTCCTTTCTCCTTCCCTCTTTCCTTTCCTTTCTCTTTCCCTTCCCTTCCCATTCTCTTTTCCTTTTCATTCTCCTTTCCTTTCCTTTCTCCTTCCCTTCCCTCTTTCTCCTTTCCTTTCTCCTTCCCTCTTTCCTTTCCTTTCTCTTTCCCTTCCCTTCCCATTCTCTTTTCCTTTTCTTTCTCCTTTCCTTTCCTTTCTCCTTCCCTTCCCTCTTTCTCCTTTCCTTTCTCCTTCCCTCTTTCCTTTCCTTTCTCTTTCCCTTCCCTTCCCATTCTCCTTTCCTTTTCTTTCTCCTTTCCTTTCCTTTCTCCTTCCCTTCCCTCTTTCTCCTTTCCTTTCTCCTTCCCTCTTTCCTTTCCTTTCTCTTTCCCTTCCCTTCCCATTCTCTTTTCCTTTTCTTTCTCCTTTCCTTTTTCCTTTCCTTCCCTTTCTGCTTTTCTTTCTCTTTTCCTTCCTTCTTCTTTCTCCTTCCTTTCTCTTTTCCTTCCCGTCCCTTTCTCCTTCACTTCCCCCTTTCTCCTTTGTCTTTTCTCCTTCCCTTCCCTTTCTGGTTTCTTTTCGGTTTTCCTTTCTTTCCCATTCTCCTTCCTTTCTCCTTTCCTTTCTCTTTTCCTTCCCTTCCCTTTCTCCTTTCTCCTTCTCTTCCTATTTTCCTTTCCTTTCTCCTTCCTTCCTCCCCTTCCTTCTTTTTCTTTTCTCCTTTCCTTTCCCTTCCCTTTCTCCTTTCTCTTTTCTCTTTCCCTTCCCCTTTCTCCTTCCCTTCCCTTTCTCTTTTCTCTTTTCTCTTTCCCTTCCCCTTTCTCCTTCCCTTCCCTTTTTCCTTTCCTTTTCTGCCCTTCCCTCACCTCAACTCACCCATCTCTCTCTCTCTTTCTCTTACTGGTTCTCTTGTTCTTTCTCCTGTCCCTTTCGTTCTTTTTGAGAGAACAGGCTGTAACTCGAGTTGTCTGTTTGCATCACAGGTTTAATTGATGTCAATGAGACTCCCGAGATGGCTGCCTTACGTGAACTGGAAGAAGAAACGGGTTATAAAGGGGACATCCTTGAATGTTCTCCAGGTAGTTGTTGAGTTTTGCCTTCACTGTTGAAAAAGAAGAAGAAAGGAGGATGGATGCGGTCCTTGGTACTCTCTGAGATTATTTGGGGTAGGGGGGCGGGGTAGGGCTTATATTACAAGCATCCTGAAAAATCATGCAAGGGCTCATTTTCCAGCTGGGTCTTATTTTCAGGGAAACACTGTAGTAGCAGAACCCTTGTACGATAACTCAGAGTCCCCAACCCTCCCTAGCAATAATATGCCACTATGAGTTTTGGGGTTTGGTATTGTTTTTTTAATCAGGCAACCTGGTCTACCCAATCAGGGGATGGAGCATGCTGCTTCCTCTTTCACTTTCCAGCCCCAATCCAGGGGCCTTTGAAACAAACTATTTTTGTGTTGAATTTGTGTTTTAATGACAAATAAAGGGAGACTAATCTGGATCTATTTCAAGCCATTTAGCTCTCGTCAGCTAGCCATGCCCTTTCTGGGATTTGAACCCAGGCTCCTTGCATATACCATGTTTCCCCCAAAATAAGACCCAGTCTTATAATTTTTTTTTGCCAGCAAAAAAAGACAGCAGGTCTTATTTTGGGGGAAAGTCCTCCACTGACTAACCTCACTTGCGCACATCGCCCCCGGCCTCCTTTTTGCTCTCCGAGGCCTTCAGGAACTTCTTCTACAGCCAGCAAGACTTTCCTGAAGGCCTCTGCAGCTGATAAGAGAGCTCAGGATCGATCCAGAGCTTTGTTATCAGCTCCAGAGGCCTTGAGGAAAGCCTGGCCGGCTGGGCGGGCCAGGCAGGTATCAAGGTGTGTGAGGCCTGGCTACACCTGTCCACAGGTAAGTAGTAGGGCAGCTTCACACACACCCTATCCCCACCCTAGTTTAATTTTTACTCATCCACTCTAGAGTGGGCAGGATCTTAATTAGGCCTTAATTTGGGGGTAGGGTTTATATTGGGCGCACATGTAAAAATCAAGCTAGGACTTACTTTCAGGGTAGATAGTATTTTAAGGGAAACAGGGTATTAAATAGATGTATTAATCTGTAAGCCATGGGCTCTCCTGGCTTTTTTTGTTTGTACCAGGGGAAAGATTAAGTGGTTTGTTTTTTTTTTAGTTTTATTTTTTGCCACTGAGAGGTCCAGCAGGATTAGAAGCAGATCTCCTGGAAAGAGTCTATCCGTTGAGTCACTTAAAGGTCTCCACCCACTTAACAACACTTAATTAGTCCAATTAAATCTGGGTGATTATGTTGCTAAATCGGGAAACTGGTATTGTTGACAGGAGAAAGTTGGTGATAACATGCTAGACAGGTTGAAAAGGTAGACAAAACAGTTTTTGGAAGCAGAGTTGAGTTGGAAGGGACCTTGGAGGTCTTCTAGTCCAACCGCCTTCTCAAATAGGAGACCCTGTACCATTTCAGACAGGTGGTGTCCAGTCTCTTCTTAAAAGCCTCCAGTGATGAAGAAGGAAGGAAGGAGAAGGAAGGAAGGAAGGAAGGAAGGAAGGAAGGAAGGAAGGAAGGAAGGAAGGAAGGAAGGAAGGAAGGAAGGAAGGGGCTGTCCAGTCTCTTCTTAAAAGCCTCCATTGATGGAGAAGGAAGGAAGGAAAAGGAAGGAAGGAAGGAAGGAAGGAAGGAAGGAAGGAAGGAAGGAAGGAAGGAAGGAAGGAAGGGGTTGTTCAGTTTCTTCTTAAGAACCTCCAGTGATGGAGAAGGAAAGGAGGAAGAAAGGCAGGCAGGCATAACAGAGTTGGAAGGGACCTTAGAGGTCTTCTAGTCCAACACCCTTCTCAAGTAGGAGACCCTGTACCATTTCAAACAGGTGGCTTTCCAGTCTCTTCTTAAAAGCCTCCAGTGATGGAGAAGGAAGGAAGGAAAAGAAAGGAAAGAAGGAAGGAAGCAAGGTAGCAAGGAAGGAAGGAAAGCATAACAAATAACAGAGTTGGAAGGGACCTTAAAGGTTTTCTAGTCCAGCCCTTTGCTCTAGCAGGAGACCTTATGCCATTTCAGACAAGGGGCTGTCCAGTCTCTTCTTAAAAATCTCCAGTGAACTTCTGGTGGCAGGCTGTTCCACTGGTTAATTGTCCCCCGTCAGGAAGTTCTCTCCTTGATTAATTTCGATCACGGAGTTGCTGCAAAGGTTCTAACTGTGAAAAGAGGCCCCAAGTCTTCCCCCACCCAGTCCCATTGTGATTTTGAACGGTCACTAAATGAATGGTTGTAAGTCGAGGACTACCTATAGGCCGATCAAATAAGGGAATGGCTGTTCATACCTTCTCAAGATCCCGGGAATGACATTGTGCAAAAATTGTGCAAAAAAATGTGTAAATTTTTGTCATCCAGGAGGGTGTTCAGAGTATTCAGCACCAGAAAAGTAAACACAGATGGCTGAGGCTTCCGTTAACTTCTTTATAAACATGTAAAGTAAATTTTATGATACCAGTTGTAGATTTTCTCCAACGTGGAGCAAACTCAACCAGAAGTAGACATGTTACAGGTTCTGAGCAGAACTCTGGTTTTCTGCAAGCAAGTTAGTTTCTCTTTCACTTTAGAGCTGAGCACAGAACAGAGATAAACCACGCCTCTTTTAAGTTTCAGCCCTCAACTCAGCTCTCATTGGCTGACCTTGTTACTAAGTTCATGAATATACTCTATTAGAGGGCAGGTCCTTGCTTTTATTTTCTGTGTAACTGAGCGTTCGGTGTTTTTCCCGTAGCTTTGTGCTTAGATCCTGGCCTGACAAACTGTGCGTCACACATTGCGACCGTCACTATCAACGGAGACCTCCCTGTTAATCTGAAGCCGAAACAAAAACCCGGTGAGTCTTTTGTTAACTTTCCTTTCCTTTTGGATTCTCCCAAGTGAAAGGTTCCTTTGGAGAGAGAGGTTTCGGAAGTGGAGTAGAGCTGGAAGGGACCTTGGAGGTCTTCTAGTCCAACCCCCTGCTCAAGCAGGAGGCCCTATACCATTTGGGACAAGGGTCTGCCGTTGTACAAATATACACAGAGTTTCAGATCCACTAGAGAACTTATTTTTTTGTGACATTTGTGTTCTATTTTCTCCCCTACAGAGGAAGGAGGTACGTTACCTGGTTTATGTTCCTTTTTGGCTGGGAACTGAGATGGATCTTCTCAACTTCCTTCAAAGTTCCAGTGTCTGGTTTGAAATTTGCTCGTCTTTTGCATTCATTGATATCCTTCATCATTAGAAATTGTGTATTTTTTGAGGTCTTCCTGCACATTGGTCTTTTGTTAGTGCATTCATTGATATAGAATAGGAATAGGAATAGGATAGGATGGGATAGGATAGGATGGAATGCAATAGGAATAGGAATAGGAATAGAATAGAATAGAATAGAATTCTTTATTGGCCAAATGTGATTGGACACACAAGGAATTTGTCTTAGTGCAAATGCTCTCAGTGTACATAAAAGAAAAGATACATGCATCAAGAATCATCAGGTGCAACACTTAGTGATAATCATAGGGTACAATGAGCAATCAAATCATATGAGGGAAACATACTATCCTTCATCATCAGAAATTGTGCATTTGTTGAGGTCGCCCTGCGCATTGATTGGTGTTTTGTTAGTGCATTCATTGATATCCTTCACCATCAGAAATTGTGTATTTTTTGAGGTTGTCCTGTGCATTGGTCTTTCGTTAGTAACTGGATAATGCATGACATGAACAGGTAGTTGTTGACTTACAACGTTCATTTAGTGACTATCTGAAGTCACAACAGCACTGAAAAAAGCAAGTTATGGCCCTTTTTCACACTTATGACTGTTGCAGCATCCTCCCAGGGTCATGTGATCAAAATTCAGAGGCTTGGCAGCTGACTCATATTTGTGACGGTCGCAGTGTCCCGGGTTCACGTGGTCCCCTTTTGCGACCTTCAGACAAGCAAAGTGCATGGGAAAGCCATTCGCTTAACAACCATGTGATTCACTTAACAACTGCAGGGATTCACTTAAAAACGAGGACAAAAAAGGTCGCACAACAGGCCAAAGCTAACCGCTGCCTTGCTTAGCAACAGAAATGTTGGACTCAATTGTAGTCATAAGTTAAGGACTACCTGTATACAGGGATCAGGGGAATAGAATAAAATTGTTTCCGACTTAGAAACCTGGTTCTTTCTGGTTTGGGGGCGGGATCCAGATTCCTGCAAATCTTTTTGCCTTGGTAATGAAAGCTTTGCAGGAAAACCACCCAGCTCAGAGCGCAGGAAGGACGCCCCCCGTTCCACCCCAACCTATAGATATTCTCATTTATTCATAAAGGGCGACCAGAAGTGAGGGCATTTGGCATCCTTCTCGAGGCTAAAATGGGTGAAAGTGACATTTTATAATAAAAAATAAGAATGAAAACTGATGGATGATGGTGCCAACTCTGTAACATCCGTGGTTTGTTTTTCCCTCTTTTCAGAGTTTGTGGAAGTTGTCACGCTGCCAAAGAATGATTTAATGCAGAGAATTGAAGGTAAGGGAGTATGGAAAGTTTGAGATGGAGAACAGGAGCTTCCTTGCGAGGGTCAGCCTGGAGAGATGTCTGAAATGCTATGGGGTCTCCTGCTGGGACAGTGGGTTGGACTAGAAGACCTCCAAGATCCCTTCCAACTTTGTTACTGTCATGCTGTTATGCTGTTTTCTTCCTTCCTTCATTTCCCTTCCCTTCCATCTTTCCTCTCTCATTTTCCATTTCCTTCTTTCCTTCCCTCCCTCATTTTCCATTTCCTTCCTTCCATCCATCCTTACTCTCTTTCTCATTCTCCTTCCTGTGGCACAGTGCTACAATGCAGTATTGCAGGCTAATTCTGCCGACTGCCAGGAGCTCGATCCTGACTGGCTCATGGTCAACTCGGCTGTCCGAGGTGGGTAAAATGAGGACCCCAGATTGTTGGGGAGCAACAGGCTGACTCTGTAAACTGCTCAGAGAGGGCTGGAAAAGCACCATGAAGCGATAGATAAGTCTAAGTGCTTTTGCTAGATTTGAGCAATAATTTGGATAGTAACTCGATGGAAAAGGCAATTTATCGGGGTTGGCTCCATTCTGCCCAATTTCTTTTCTAGCCCTAAAGCATGATTATAACATCATTTTTATTACTGCAATAATGCTTAAGTTAAAGAGTGGGTTGCACAGATGGGCTCCCCCAAGAGCCTCCTTTTCAGCGGTGGTTACATTATCCAGTCAAGTCATTTCTAGATTAAACTCACGGTTTTGCCAGGATTATAGGGCCCACCTCTCCCTAAATGGGAGCGAAACCAAATTTGAAGCACCGCTGTTTTGGTTTGAATGAAACTCTCTTTGCCCAACTTTTGGCAAATGGCTTTTGGACCAGTTCTAACTGCTTCTGGTACAGGTGGCTCTTCACTTACAACCCTTCCTTTAGGTACCATTCCATTTTACAACGGCACTGAGTGAAACTATTGTAAAGTCAGGGACCACCTGTTATTACGGGAAACTGCCCTCCGTGGCCTTCGGAATGGAAGGCAGCTCTTCGATGTCTTTTGTCTCGTGCAGGGGCTGGCAATGCTCAAAAGAGCCATTTGGAGACGTTTCCCACAAAAAAACACCAGGAGCCACAAAACCTGCTGGCAGTTACTCCCATTTAAATCATGAGTCTCTAGCCGAAATTCCAAAACTTAAAGATTTATTAGGAGTAAACATGACAGTGCTGCCTGGGTGTAAGCCGACTCTTAATACGCGTCATTCCTGACTATTTCCTGAGCAGTCACAAAACTATGTAGTTGAATTAAACATTGTTTTCTTCTGAAACTTTTCCTGGATTTACCCATGGTTGGCCTACTGGGAGTCAAAAAGCTCAATAAAACAAATGCTGGTGGGTGTCACACACAGACTGGCAGTTGTGACGGAGCCGCAGCAGAGGGATGAAAGAGTCTAGTGTGTGTCCTTGTGTTTTTTCTGCAGAGCTGGTGGCCGAGGAGCACCTGATTGTGGATGCCAAGCTGTACGCTTACGCACTGGCCCTGAGGCACGCTTCGGACCAGCCCTTCCAGATGCCCTTCATGAAGTTCTAGAAGTCCCCGTCCTAGAACACCCAAGACCGAGAATTTGCCTCCGAATAATGCAACTGAGCTGTTTCCTGCACACACACACACACACACATAAAATATTTTAAATTCAAGTTCACTGGAATCGGCGGTGGAACAATAAAAGAGTTGTATTGCTGTTTTCTGGTCTATATAGTTCTTGAACTGCTGGGTTGTTGCACTGAGTAGTTGGCAGCCAGTGGCTCACTGGCTAACACGCTGAGCTTGTCGATCAGTTTGGGGGTTCGAATCCCTAGCACCGCATAATGGAGTGAGCTTCCGTTACTTGTCCCAGCTTCTGCCAACCTAGCAGTTCAAAAGCATGTCAAAAATGCAAGTAGAAAAATAGGGACCACTTTGGTGGGAAGGGAACAGCGTTCCGTGCGCCTTTGGTATTTAGTCCTGCCGGCCATATGACCACGAAGACGGCTTTGGACAATGCTGGCTCTTCAGCTTTGTAACAGAGATGAACACCGCACCCTAGAGCCAGAAACAACTAGCACGGATGTGCAAGGAGGGGAACCTGTACTTTTACCTAGTTAGCAGCCAAGACTGTGGGTTGGGTCTTGACTTGCCTTGGGCTTGGCCAACTCTTTTATCATCAAAAGGGAAGCTCTTGGGACTTCATGTTTGTCTCATTCCTGGATTGCACAGGGAAGAGTTCCCATCTTCCTTGCCTTGCTTGTAAATGGTTGGTGGACCAACAGGCAGAACTTGTAGAGTTCTTGAGAGCCACCAGTCACCTGAGGCTGCCCGTAATCTTCTCCCTGCCTCTAGCAAGGAATTCTGGGAGTTGTAGTCCACAAGTCTTCTAGGTTGCCAATTTGGAGAAACCCTGGTGTGGTGGGTGATAGGTTGGTTGGTCTCTAAGGCTGAGGAGACTGTGGTTCTTCTTCAGCTGTGGAAGATCTTTGGAGGCCTTGGAGAGTCCCTTTCCCAGCCCAGCCTACATCACAGGATTGCTTTGAGGAAAACTGGGAGGATGGGCCCTGTGGATAGGTAATCTTCTACTTACAACCACAATGGAGCCCAACATTTCTGTTGCTAAGTGAGAAAGTTGACTTCAATCTCATTTTATGACCTTTTTTGCCAGTTAAGTGAATCACTGCAGTTAATTACATGGTTGTTAAGCAAATCTGGTGCCCCCATTGATTTTGTCAGGTCGCAAAAGGAGAACATGTGAGCCCCTCTGGGACACTGTAACCATTGTAAATATGAGTCAGTTGTCAAGCCTCCACATTCTGATCACGTTGACTGCAGTTGTTAAGACAGCACGTAAAAACCAATTGTGAGTTACTTTCTTTTTCCAGTGCCATTGTAACTTTGGTCACTTAAGTCGAGGACTCTGTACACACCCCTTTTTTACTTCAAGGAGTTACAGAGAAGCCGTCTTATGAAGAAGCAGAAAAAACAGCAAGGATGAGCTTTTAATTAAATAACTTTTAATGTCTGATGTTTTTACACCGGCTACGATGCTGCTAAGAAGCACGACAAAGGCTCGGTGTCCGGTCAACACAAGCCCCTCAAAGACCAACAACTTTTCTCAGCTGTGGGTTGGTTTTTGTTTTAATTGACTTTGGAACAAAGAGACACCAGGGTGACATTTCAAGCAACTTAGGGTCTCTCTTCCCTCCTTGGCCCCCAGTCAGAAAGGCCCAGGCTCACAACGTCGACACAATCTCCCACCCTCGGAGTCAATTTCAGAATCAGGTTGGGTGGGTTGAGATGTCTGCTCCAAAGAGGGGCTTCAATTGCAAGGGAGGGGTGGGTGGGTTGTATTTTTCCTTTGAGTGTGTGTGTGTGTGTGTGTGTGTATAAAAGCAATTTGTGATAAAATATAGATTTCAAGGAAGGAAAAGGAATCTTTTTTTTTTTTTTTGAAACAAGCTCAAAGCCGTTCGGAGCAAGCCGGAACTCTTTGCAATGGGCAACAAGACAGGTGTAGATTGGTTTGCACGCCCACCGAGTGTGCACATGTGCAATGCAATGGCCACCCACCAATCTTCCCTCAAGGGTTGTTTTCCAACATTACAGGCCACGAGAGAGAAAAAGGGAGGGAGGGAGGGAGAGAGAGAGAGAGAGAGAGAAATGTTTGGATTATTATTAGTATATATTTTTAAACCAAGACAATGTAAACGTTGATTCTTTTAAGGCAGCCAGCTCTGAAGCTGTGCGCAAGCCCATTGATGAACAAATGGGGCGACTCATTTTGAAAAGAAGGGAGAACAAAAAAAAATAAATTAAAATGGCATTATTGAATTCAGATGAGGTCAAAGGACGTTTCCCTCCTTTTGTCACAAGCCAGGAGAATGCTGGCCTGTTTAGAAAAACAAAGCCCCCATGCCTCCAACTTCGGCCTGTTCTTTGACAAAGATCTCAAAATATTGATAAATGATTGTGACTGCCAGCAGAATCCCAGTGCCGGAGCCGATGGCTCCCAGGAAATCAGCCAGGACCGAGAGCGCCCCGATACACAAGCCTCCGAAGGCAGCTGCTGTCGGGATGTACCTAAATGGAAAAGAGGAATGAAACGCCTTTTAATTCAAAACTGCTCCCTTTTCAGTCGTTCTGCCTGCAGTTCCTGACGTTTTGTTCAGCAGGGAGAGTGAAATCTAGGTTAGTGAAGCAAGTTGCATTGTCGCCACATGTGCCTGAAAGTTCCACATTTCCTAAAGTTGTTCTATTTATTTTTATCTTTTTATAACCGCCTTTAAGGCTTGCCCTTGACTTACGACCACAATTGAGCCCCAAATTTCTGTGGCTAAGCGAGGAAAAGGAGGGGCAGGAGAAGGATGGTGGGTTCCTTAGGGCCTCCCTCCGAGGTTACTCGTTTTCTTGCAGACATTTAATTATCAAACTAGGTAACATCATCAGTGCTAGAAGGGAGAGGAGGAGGAGGTGGAGGAAAAAGACTATGGGGTCCTTGATGCTCTCTGTGCTTGGCTGTTTTCTTGCAGACATTTAATTACTCAACTAGATAACATCATCAGTGCTAGAAGGGAGTAGGGTTTGCGAGGTGGTGGTGGTGGTGAAGGAGGAGGAGGGGGAGGGGGAGGGGGAGGAGGAAGAAGTCTATGGGGTCCTTGGTATTCTCTCAGCTGGTTTGCTTTCTTGCAGACGTTTTATCACTAGCACTGATGTTGTTGCCTAGTTGGGTAATCAAACATCTGCAAGAAAACCACCCAGCTCAGAGGGCGGACCAAGGACCCCTCCTCTAGAGGACCTATTTGGGGGTCTCCTTACCGGTTTAATTCGTGAACCATGGATGTGTCTCGGTGCCCTCTCATTACCATCTGCTGCTCTTTCAGCTGCTTGGCGACCTGCAGAAACACCCAGGTGTCAGAAGGGACGATGCCAGGCGTGGCTTCCTCGAGGGAGAACCCGGGGAGCAGGTGTCGTGGAGTGGGGGTGAGATGTAGGAAGAGGGAGGGAGAGAAATCCACCTACGTCTTTGGCAGAAGATCCAGACACTTCGATCCATGTCTTGGAGAAAAAGGCACAAGAGCCCAGCATAAATATAATGTACACGACCACGTGGACCGGATCCTCAAAGATGGCCCCCATGGATTCCGGGGGGGAGAGGTAATAGCAGAGACCCCCCACCGGATAGGAGCGTGCTGGGCCGCCTCCGCTAACGTCCTGGGAAGGAAGGAAGGAGAGTGTGGAAAACATCACAAACACACACTGTCATGCCTCTGTCGGAGTCTGAATCCAAGGAAGAAGACGAACAGCTGACAAGAAGCGGGAGTGTGGCTCAGTTGGCTGTGGAGGAAACTGGGGAAGGGTAAAGTCCGGCTGGACATTCAGAGGAAGAACCAGGCCCACCCCCTCTTCATCCTAGGACACGCAGGGAGAAACAGAGAATAGAGCAATGTGGGTTGTGTGGCTTATGGGGGAGGAAAGGGCCCTGAGTCCCTTCATTAGCTGTAGCTGGGAACAGTGTTTAAAAAGGGAAGCTGCATGCAGCAGGCTGCTGGGAGCAAACATTGTTGCGGCTTATCTGTCTTCCTGGCATCTTCCCAACCATGTGAGTTTCGCCTGTTTTCAAGTCTGAAATTCTTGCTCCTGCCCTGCCAAACTAATTACCTCAGTTTGCCTTGATTGGATTTTAAGTTACAGTTTGTGTTTACCATGTTTTGGACTTGATTTTCTGCAGCCAAAGGCTGTTCCTGGGAGAATTTTTTCTCCAGCCAGAAGGTAACCTGGGCATTGGGGGCAAAGTTGGAGATAATAAAGCAACTCTTATTGCTTATCTGACTGTGTTGCCTTTGTGCCATGCCCTGAGTCATCACACACAAACACACACACCCCTCTGCAGACTGCAAAGACCATACAGTCCTTGGCTTATGACCGCAATGGAGCCCTACGTTGACGTGTTGAGTTTTTGCCCAGTTTGGCAAGCCTTTTTGCCACCGTTGTTACCGGAATTGTGCAGTCATTAAGCCAATCTGTCTTCCCCACCGTTGAGTTTGCTGGTCAGAAAGGTCGCAAAAGGGGATCTGGGACCATCGAGTCTGTTGTCCTATGATGGAATTTGAGTACGATGACCATGGGAATACTGCAATGATCGTAGGTGTGAAAAACAGTCATGGAAGCCTCCTCTTTCAGTGTCATCATAACCGTCACTAAACGAATAGCTGTAAGTTGACTTACAATAGTTCATTTAGTGGCTGTTCAAAGTTGACAGGTCTGAAAAAAGTAACGTTTTTCACACTTACGACCGTTGCAGCATCCATGTGGTCACATGATCAAAATTCAAATGCTTGGCAACTGACTCATATTTATGATGATTGCAGTGTCCCGGGGGTCACACGATCCCCTTCAACCAACTCAAAGGGAGGCATCCTGATTTGCTTAACGACCGTGAGACTCACTGGACGACTGCAGTGATTCCCTTAACAACAGTGGCAAGAAAAGCCACACAAAACTTACTGATGTCTCGCTAAGCGACAGAAGTGGGCGGAGAGCTTGATTGCGGTCGTTAGGCTGAGGGCTGAAGTCTGCCTTATAGGAAGAGCTGGCTACTCACCGCCCACTGGCCGAGTAAGTTGACCAGGAAGTTGCCACTGAAGCGCACAGACAGCATCTGGGAAATGACGTAGAGGTTGGACACTAAGGCGGACTGGAGGATGATGGGGATGTTGGAGGTATAAAAGAGCTTGATGGGGTAGCTGCTGTATTGACCCCGGTAACGTGCAGACTTGATCGGGAGATCAACTCGGAATCCCTGCGGAGAAGAAAGGAAGGAAAAAAGGATCACAACTGGAAAGAGGGATCTCTCCGTTTCGAAGCTGCAGGAATGGAGAAGGTCTTCAGGATTTTAGACCAGTGGATTTCTCCTCCTGGAGGACGGAGCCCGGAAGATCCCGCAATGAAGCTGCAAACTTTATATCAAACCCTTCCTCATGTTAAGGACTAGAAGCAGCCAGGATTAAAAATAAATCTGAAATCTGGAGTGTTTTGTCTCTTTCCCCAGCCAGCTACCCCGTTTTCCCAAAAATGCAACCTATTCTGAAAGTAAGCCCTAGCTTGATTTTTACATGTGTGCCCAATATAAGCTCTACCCCCAAAATAAGTCCTAATTAAGATCCCGCCCCCTCCAGAGTGGATGGGTAAAAATTAAGCTAGAGTGGGGATGGAGGGGGTGGAGCAGCCCTACTACTTATCTTTGGACAGCTGTAGACAGGCCTTGCACACCCCAACACCTGCCTGGCTGGCCCATTTCTTCTGAAGCCAGCAAGGCTTTCCTGAAGGCCTCTGGAGCTGAGAACAAAGCTCTGGATCAATCCAGAGCTCCGTTATTGGCCTCAGAGGCCTTGAGGAAAGCCTTGCCAGCCACAGAAGTTCCTGAAGGCCTCAAACAGCAAAAAGGAAGCCAGGGGCGATACGCGCAAGTGAGATTAGTCAGTGGATGACATCCCCCCAAAATAAGACCTGATGCCTTTTTTGGTGGGAAAAAAATACATAAGACAGGGTCTTATTTTGGGGAAAACATGGTAAAATTCTCTCTCCGTGATTCAGAGAACTCGCAATGGCACCAGACAAAATTCTGTAGAGATTTCAGCTTCTTTTGACCTAGTCCCCCCACAGGTGCGCTTACCTGAAAGTATATGACTACGGCAAACACAAAGACGGTCGCGATGAGGTTCATGAGATTTGGCAAGTTCTGGCGGTAAAAGGCTTCCCGCAGAGCGCGGACTTTGTCGGTGCGCGTGGCCAAGAGGTGGAACAAGGCAATGACGGCGCCCTCGAATTCCGTACCTGGAGGGAATCCAACAAAAAATCCGTCCCAAATCAGGTCGCAGGCATGATGACAAACTCTGGCATACGAGCACCGCAAAAAAACAGCCAAAGGGAACCCATGCAGCATTCAAGAAAGAAATGGAACAACAACAAAAGGGGGAATTACAGGCCATCCTCGACTTACAACAGCTGGCTTAGTCACCGCTTGAAGTTACGACAGCTCCAGAAAAAGGGATTTGGGACCGTTTTTCACACTGATGATGGCCAGGTGATTGATATTCAGATGCTCGGCAACTCACTTGTAGTTATGATGATCGCAGCGTCCCGCGATCCCCTTGGGCGATCTTTTGAATCGGCAAGATCATTGCGGAGGCCAGATTCGCTGAACCACCTTAACAGCTGCAGTGATTCACTTAACAGCGGTGCCCAGGTAGGTTCTAAAAACGGGGCTAAAGCTCACTTTAACCAAGGCCTCGCTCAGCGGCAATTTCGAGCTCCGTTGTGGTCGTAAGTCGAGGACTACCTGCCACAGGGTGTTGTAATTATTCAGTGAAATGGACGTGGTTAAGTTTAAAACAAATTGTGCTGAAGTCTTAAAGGAACTCTTTTATTTGAGATTCACTAAGCAAAATTTCATGCAAACCCCAAGGCTCTTTTCCTAGTGAAGAAACGAGGCTTGACATGCATGCAAATTCTTCCAAATGACGAGAGAGTACTGAGAAGCCGAAGTGGGGTATCAAGGCAGGTGTCCAGAATATTCCTTTGTGGATGCCCATTGTTGTGGCCCACCAGCAGCCAGTGGAGCTGGTGGCAGACTCGGACAGTGAAGAGGTTGGGGAGGGACATGGACCGGTCCTGGAGTCTGGGGAAGGCTCTGAAGAAGGCTCTATGTCGAAGGCAGAGATGGGGCCAGGGCCGTCTGACAGTTATCAGCTGCCTTTGCAGTTGGAGATCAGTGGGGAAGAACAGCTGGAGCCTGTTCCCAGGGTGCGCATGTGCAGAGCTGCCAGGAGAAAGGAACAGCTGAGGAACAAGGGTCGACTCTGGAGTAAAGGCCCAGGTGAACAATGAATGGTCCCTCCCAGAGGGAATAAAGAGGAGCAAAAGGGGAGTGGGGTTTGCAGGAGACAATTAGTTTGTTTAATTAGTATGAAGATTTGTTTATGACTCCTTGCCAAGTATTGTCTGCTACAGAGTGGCGTTTGGAAGCTATCATCCTGGTACCTCTCCAAGCCTGATAAAGGTCTGTGGTTGTAAATTCACCCTTGAAAGACTGTTTGCCAGAACTTTGCTGGATGTGAAGGATAGGAATTCACATTAGCCTAATAAAAAGGGGGTTTTATCAGGACGAGGAGTCTGCTTTGTGATTTCGGGAAGCTTAGGTGAGAACACCCACTTCTTCAGCATCATGAAAAGGTACCCCCTACTCTAACACCCCTCCCCCTACTCTAACGCCCCTGACATATTACTTGTGCAATGGTCTTTGGTAATATCCGAGAGAGAGAGAGAAAGAGAGAAAGAGAAAGAGAGAGAGAGAAAGAGGAGGAAGAAATGCACGCAGGCCAGTGGGCAGATAAGGGACACCTTGGCCCTCTGAAGGAACCAGGGTGTGGAAAGCACCACTGAAGGGATCTTCTCCTTGTTCCCTGGGAAGGAAAAGTGAGGGGGAAGAAGAAATGGGCTTTCAGATTACAAGGATCTCAGGTCACAAAGAGAGTAGAGAAGAGCAACCAAGATGATTAAGAGGCTAAAAAACATACAATGAACGGTTACAGGAACTGGGTATGTCTAGTTTGATGAAAAGAAGGACTGGGGTGACATGACAGCAGTGAATTTGGGGGGGGGGGGTATTGACCTTAGCTTCTCAGGGAACCCTATGTTCTGCTGGAAGTGTAGGGTTCTCTAGAACTCAGTTTATAGAGTCCCCTAGAACATAGCTTGTAGGGTCATGTAGAACAGATTGTAGGTTCTCTATACAGTTTGTAGGGTTGTCTAGAACACCATTTGTAGGGTCATCTAAAACACCGCTTGTAGGGTTCTTTATGTGCAGTTTGTAGAGTCCCTTAGAACATAGTTTGTAGGGTCATCTAGAACAGTTTGTAGAGTTGTCTAGAACACAGTTTGTAGGGTCATCTAGAACACAGTTTGTAGGGTTCTGTATGTGCAGTTTGTAGAGTCCTTTAGGACATAGTTTGTAGGGACATCTAGAATGTAAGTCTGTGGGGTCCTCTAGAATGTAAGTTTGTAGGATTCTCTAAATGCAGTTTTTAGGGTCTCCTAGAATGCAGTATGTAGGGTCCTCTAGAATGCAGTTCGGAACACTCCCCCCCGATCTAGAGCCACCTCTCGTGTCCGGTTCTAGGCTGCTCCCCGCGAGAGGCCGACAAAGCATGCAACCGATCAAGCCGAGAGGAGAAAGTACTGTACCTCTGCCCGTGTTTATGGTGGTGGGGCTAAAGGCCTTCCAAACTATGGTCTCACAGATGTTGGTGGCAATGAAGAGGGAAATGCCGGATCCCAGGCCGTAGCCCTTCTGCAGAAGCTCATCAAGCAGCAGGACTATCAAGCCAGCAACAAACAACTGTGGAGGGGGAGGGGAGGGGGGGAATTCCAAAAAGGTCCATAACTCTGTGCCCCCCTCCCCCCAAAAAAACCCCTCGCCCTTTGCCCCGGAAGTAAAACACCTTCCTTCTCCCTCCAGACTGCCACAGCCATGGCCTTCGCTTGCCCTGCCAACTTTGGGGCGGTTGGCTACTGAAGCCCTGAATTAGACGAAGGACTGAGAACAGCCAAATCTTTGACTTGCACTGAACGCAGGTAGTCCTCGACTTACGACAGTTTCACTTAGCGACTGGTCGAAGTTTTAAAATGGCCCTGAAAAAAGGGGACTTAGGACCGTTTTTCACGCTTACGACCTCTGTAGTATTCCCGTGATCACATGATTGAAATTCAGATGCCTAGGATCATTGCTACGACCGTTTCCCCAGAACTGGAGCTCAAACAAACACCAGGCACGTGTTGGGCGAAGGATGTGGCTTTGAGTTTTAGATCTGACAAAGGTGAAATAGTTACAGAAGGGAATATATTTGCAATTCAGGGTTGAATTGTGGGGTCCTTGGTGCTCTCTGAGCTGGGTTTCTTGCAGACATTTCAGGACCCAACTAGGTAACAACATTAATGCTAGAAGGGAGGAGAGGGAGGACGACTGTAGGGTCCTTGGTGCTCTCTGAGCTGGGTGCTTTTCTTTCAAACTAGGGAATGCCATCAGTGCTAGAAGGGAGGAGGTGGAGTTTGAGATCCTTGAGGCTCTCTGAGCTGGGTGGGTTTCTTGCGGACGTTTCAGGACCCAACTAGGTAACCACATCAGTGCTATAAGGGAGGAGGGGGAGGAAGAAGATGAGGAGGGGGGAAGAGGGCTCCTTGGGGCTCTCTGAGCTGGGTAGTTTTCTTGCAGACATTTCATGACCCAACAAGTTAACACCATCAGCATAGAGAGGAGGAGGAGGAGGAGGAGGAGGAGGAGGAGGAGGAGGAGGAGGAGGAGGAGGAGGAGGAAGGCTGTGTGGTCCTTAGTGTTCTCTGAGCTGGGTGCTTTTCTTTCAGACTTTTCATGACCCAACCAGGGAATGTCATCAGTGCTAGAAGGAAGGAGGAGAAGGAGGAAGAGTTTGAAGTCCTTGGTGCTCTCTGAGCTTGGTTGTTTTCTTGCAGACGTTTCAGGTAACCTCATCAGTGCTAGAAGGGAGAGGGCTGTATGGAGGAGGAGGATTGCTGTGTCCCCAAGGTCACGTGATCCCCTTTTACGACCTTCTGACAAGTAATGGGGAAGCCAGATTCGCTTAACAACCGGGTTACTCACAAGAAAGGTCTAAAATGGGGCAAAGCACACTTGGCACATGTCTCAACAGAAATTTGGGGGGTCAATTGTGGCGCTAAGCTGAGGACTGCCTGCAATTCATGTGGCCAAGTTCGATTCAACCCATGAGGAGCCTCTCTCTTGGCTTATGGTCATAGGCAGAAGGTCGCGAGAGGGAGGGCCCTCCTGTCGCTTTCATAATTGTATTTATTTTTCAATTTCCCGCCCTTTCCTATATTTTCCATTCAAAGGTTCATCTGATCTGCTTGGCTTCTGAGACCAGAGCAGCAGGCCAGGTACCCAGCAGCCTAAACACTTGGAAACTTTGAATTATGGAAACCAAGTTTTGTTAATTCCAGAAGTTCCTTGGGGAAATAGTTTTTCCTGGGGTTGAGAAAATAATTTTCCTCTGGGTTGGCAAAACAACTTCTTAACTACCCCTCCTTTCTTTTGTTCTTTTGTTTTTGGTGGAGATCTAATCCTTTACTCTTCAGTAGCCCATTATAACTTGTAAAATGTAAAAAAGATCAATTTTACACTACTCTTAAGGATTCCTGTATCACAAAATTCTGGCGTATATTTCTAGGTTTTAACCCAAAGGTTAGACTACTTTGAATTTATTTTTCTTTTTAATGCCACTGGTCTCTTGGCTGATTGATACCTTACAAAGGACAGATAGAATTAATTTATTTGGGTCTGGAGGAAGCAAACCCAATTCAATTAATTCAAAATATTGACGCTTTCCTTCTGCTATATTGAAGTTAACAAACTGGCTACCGTGTTTAAGGATTTCGGAGAAGACTCAGGCAAGATATCCAACTGTGGATTTCGTGCCACCTGTGTGATTGATGGACCTACCTGGATGATAATCAGAAGGCAGATCCCGGCCCCCATCTCAGAGGCATCCCCGTACATCCCCGTCATGACGTACACAATGGCCTGGCCAATCGTGATAATCATTCCAAACACTGGAAGAGGAAAAACAAGAGAGTTTATGATCCTGGAGAAGAGAGTAAGAGTAGCGCAGGATGGGAGTGTGGGGTCCTTGGTGCTCTCTGAGTTTGGTGGTTTCCTTGCAGACGTTTCATAACCTGACTGGTGTCAACTCATAAAATATTTCTCTGGTTGTGTTACGAGTTGCCAACAGAAAGGGAGGGGGGAGCAGTGTGGCAGCTTGGAAACTGAAACTTCATTTCATAAATGTTTTCAAAGATAGTAACTAGGTGACTGAAGTTTCTGCCGTGCAAAATTCTAACTGGAGAGCATGACTGATGATACTTAGCTACAGATGTGTCCCATTGGAGAGTATGAAGTATAATATATCCAGAGGGTATGGAGGGAAAACCAGGGTCAAGGGTGACAATGAATGATGTGCCTCAGAGTCGGCTACACCCGGGCAGTGCTGGCATGTTAACTCCCAATAAATCCTTTTTAAGTTTTGGAAGTTTGGCTTGAGGCTCGGGATTTAAACTGCCGGAATCCTGACAACTGGGTAGCATCATCAGAGCTAGAAGGGAGTGGGGTTTGTGGAGAGGAAGAGGAGGAGGAAGGAGGAGGGAAAGGTCCTTAGTGATCTCTGAGCTTGAGTGTTTTGTGCAGATGTTTCATGGCCCAAAAAGGTAACAGCATCACTGCTAGAAAGGAGTGGTGTGATATCGCATATAAACAGAGAGGAAACCCTTCTAGCACTGAAGATATTATCGAGTTGGGCTATGAAATATCTGCAAGAAAACCACCAAAATCAGAGAGCGCCAAGGACCCCACAGTCATTCTTCTGCTCCTGCTCCTCTTCCACTCTGCAAATCCCACTCCCTCCTAACACTGAAGATGTTACGTAGCTGGGCCATGAAACATCTGCAAGAAAATCCACCAAGATCAGGGAGCACCAAGCACCCCACAATGGCTCTCTCTCGCTACAACCACACAGGCTTAAGTAGTTAATCTGCTGCATTTGCTAAGGGGAAGGTGGTTCCATCCAGGGCCCGGAATGAATGCTCACACTTCTGAGCGCCGTTGAACAGAGCTCGGTCTTTTGGCGTGTCCCCCACTTCAATGATTTTGGCTCCAGCCAGGAGCTGCATAATGAGTCCGGAGGTCACGATGGGAGAGATGCCCAACTCCATTAAAGTGCCTATAGGAGGAGGGATGGAAGGAAGAGAAACAAGGAAATGGATCTTTAATGCATCGTGTTTTGCATGGGGGAAAAAAAATCTGAATTATGTCCTTAAATATCTCATCGAGGGGCCAATTTGCGGTGTCCCTTTCCAATGAGGCTATCCCTATATCCATGGTGACGTTAAGAGGGGTGGACTTCAACTCCCAGAATGCCCCCGGCCTGGGGAATTCTGGGAGTTGAAGCCCACTCCTCTTAATTTTGCCAAAATTGAGAAACACTGCTCTAGATTTTAATTCTCCTTGCTCCTATGAGTGTTCATGGTTTTAGGTAGTCGACTTACTATAATCCGTTAAGTGGCCGTTCAAAGTTACGACGGCACTGGGAAAAAAAAGGGGGGGAACTTGGGGCTGTTTTTCATGTTTACTGACGGTTTGAGCATCCCTGGGATTAAAATACCAGACGCTTGGCAACTGGTTCGTACTTACGACCGTTGCGGTGTCCCAAGGTTGCGCGATCCCCATTTTTGCGACCCTCTGTCGAGCAAAATCCCTAGGGAAGCTGGACTCACTTAACAGCCGAGTTACTGATTTAAAAACCGTAGCGATTCGTGGTGAGGAAAGTCGCAAGACGGGGCGAAACCCCCTTAAACGGATTTCCCCAGCTGACAACATAAATGTGTGTAAGGCGAGGACCGCCTATGTTGCACTCCCACGACTTAAAATCTAAAGACGAATGAGGGTTTATTCCTGCCAAAATCTAAGCTATCAAATTTGGTAAGCGAAGGAGACGGTGGCAGATCAGAAAGGGAGCGTAGAATAAATAGAATCGGAAGGGACCTTGGAGGTCATCTAGTCCAACCCCCTGCTCAGGCAGGAAACCCTATACCATTTCAGACAAGTGGCTGTCCAGTTGCTTCTTAAAAACCTCCAGTGATAAGGAAAGAAGGAAGGAGGGAGGGAGGGAGGGAGGAAGGAAGGAAAGGAAGGAAAGAAGGAAGGGAAGGAAGGAGGGAGGGAGGAAGGAAAGGGAGGGATGGATGGATGAAGGAAAAAGAAATGGATGGAGGGATGAAGGAAGATGGATGGAGAAAGGAAGAAAGGAAGGAAAAATAGATAGATGAAGAAAAGAAGGAAGGAAAAAGAGATGGATGGAGGGATGGATGGATGAAGGAAGGAAAACAGAATAAGAGAGATGGAAGGGACTTTGGAGGTCTTCTAGTCCAACCCTTTGCTCAGGCAGGAGTCCCTACACCATTTCAGACAAGTGGTTGTCCCAAACCTCCAATGATGGGGAAGGAAGGAAGGAAGGAAGGAAGGAAGGAAGGAAGGAAGGAAGGAAGGAAGGAAGGAAGGAAGGAAGGAAGACAGCATGACAGTATAACAGAGTCAGAAGGGACCAGAGGACTTCTAGTCCAACCATTTCAGACAAGTGGCTGACCAGTCTCTTTTTAAAAACCTCCAGTGATGAAGCCCCCGCAACTTCTGGTGGCAAGCTGTTCCACAAATTAATTGTCCTGTCTCCTTAATTCCAGGTTGCTTCTCTCCTTGATGAATTTCCACCCATAGTTGCTTCTTGTCCTGCCCTCTGGTGCTTTGGAGAATAGCTTGGAGAATCCCCCTCCTTTGGGGCAGCCCCTGAGATATTGGAGCACTGCTATCCTGTCCCCTCCCCAGTCCTTCTTTTCATCAAACTAGACGTAGACTAGACAGTAGAATGAAGCCCACCAACCCCTGTTTGATGCGAGGATGACTCTCATCCAGTAGAAGGGATCGGCGGAGTCCGAGGACATGATTCCGAATAATGGTATCTACAAGAGTCGGAACAATATTAAGCATGAATGAAAATAGAAGACAGAGGTGATTTTTGAGAATGGCGCATACAAACACGGAGTCGTTTGGGGCAAAAAAAAGTCCACACCATTTTTTGGTGGGAGATTCTTCAAGGATGCGCACCGTCAGTGCAGGTATTCCTCGACTTACACCCGAGAGGAGCCCAGAATTTGAGTCGTACGTCATTGTGGTTGTACATTGCAACACCACGTGGGCGGACTCAATTTTACGACAGCTTTCACAGCGGTTGTTATGCAAACCACAAGGTGGTTAAGCAAATCTCATGGACATTAAACAGATACATTCTTCTGCATGGGCAGGTTTTTTTTTTTTGCTGGAAATTGTAATTTTGAACTGTCCTAAAGCAAACTGGTTGTAAGTTGAGGATTACCTGTATAAAGTTAAAATTAAAAAAGAAACAAACCACTTAATCTTTCCCCTGGTATAGACCTCAAAATGAGGAGACCCCGTGGCTTAGAGGTTAATACATCTATTTAATATCCTGTTTCTCCAAAAATATGACCTACCCTGAAAGTAAGTCCTAGCTTAGATTTTTCCACGTGCACCCAATGTAAGCCCTACACCCCAAAATAAGCCCTAATTAAGATCCCACACACTCCAGAGTGGATGGGTAAAAATTAAGGTAGGCTGGGGATGGGGGGGTGGAGCTGCCCTACTACTTCACTTTGGACAGGTGTAGCCAGGCCTCACACACCCCAACACCTGCCTGGCCCGCCCAGCCGGCCAGGCTTTCCTCAAGGCCGCTGGAGCTGATAACAAAGCTCTGGATCAATCCTGAGCTCTCTTATCAGCTGCAGAGGCCTTCAGGAAAGCCTTGCTGGCTGCAGAAGAAGTTCCTGAAGGCCTCTGACAGAGAAAAGGAGGCCAGGGGTGACGCACATAAGTGAGGTGTGTCAGTGGAGGACATCCCCCCAAAATAAGACCTGGTGCCTTTTTTGGTGGCAAATACGAAATATAAGACAAGTCCAAATGATTTCTCCTAATCCTCAATTCCCCTACTCCCGTGATGGCAAACCTATGGCACGCGTGCTACAGATGGCATGCACAGCCATTTGTGCCGGCACACGAGCTGCAAGCAAACTTACCTCACTGCACATGCACACGCCTCACACCTGATTTTCGGCTGGTTTGAGGCCTTTTTCGGCCTCCCAAAGGCTTGAGGAAAACTTCTGCAGGTTTTGCAGGCCGAAAACTAGCCCTATTTCATTACTTGTTTTTCTGAAAATACCGGAAGTGATGAAACGGGCCTAGTTTTTGGCCTTCAAAGCCTGCAGAAGCCCTCCTCAAGCCTCTGGGAGGCCAAAAATCAGCTGTGAGGCGCAGTGCAGGTAAGGGGATGGGTGGAGATTGTGCGCGCATGCATAGGGGGCACGGGGAGCGCACACTGCCTTCTGGGTGCTGGCACGAGTGCGAGTATGCAACCACACATGAAGAATCAGTGGCCCAAATCTCCTGGACACATTTATGCCCTTTCTGGTTATCAGCAACCACACTTCTATGAATGTTGGTATATACAGATAGTATATACCAGCTTACAACAGTTTGTTTAGTGACCGTTCAAAGTTACAACGGAGCTGAAATAAATGACTTATGACCATTTTTCACACTTACGACCTTTGACGCACCCCCATGATCACATGATCAAAATTCGGACTCTTGGCAACTGACTCACATTTATGACGGTTGCGGTGTGCCGGGGGGAGTCAAGTGATCCCATTTTGGTACCTTCTGACCAGCAAAGTCAGATTCGCGTCACGACTGGGTGACTAACTTACCAATGCAACCAGGGTGAGAAAGGGCAAAACTCACTTAACCACAAAAATCTGGCGCTCAATTGTGGTCGTTAAGTCAAGGACTGCCTTTATGAATGTCAAAGGGCTTCTGCAGCAGAACGTACAACCTCCAGCCCTATTGATTATCTTGGGACATCAGGCAGACTATATGTTAGTCTGATGGAAGGTGAGCATTTAAAGGATCTTGGCCTATTATTGAGGTCAATTCTTACCTGGCAGCATACTAAAAAAATGAAGAGGGTGATAGCTGTCCATAAAACTTTCTCTCTGAACTGAATCTGTAAAATAAAACCAAGTTAACCAATATAAATTGTTTAGGATAGCAAGATGAAAAAACAATAGAACCACATCTCCATGGGGATTCTCAGTCATTCATGCCATGGTCAACCCAAAGCTGCTTTTTTTTTCAAGAGGCAACTGGACTTCCTTGTTCTTCTTTGAAGACACTTTGCTTCTCATCTGAGAAGCTTCTTCAGCTCTGATTGGATGGTGAGGAAGGGAAGGATTTATATTCCTTGCAGACAGCCGGTCATTTGCATCCTTTTAGAGGGTCATTGAGGCCACTTGGAGGTTTATTGTGTGTCATCAGATGAATGATCATGTCATCATTTTGGACTGAGAAGACAGCTGGTTTGAAAGAGGGGGTCCAAGAGGCCATCTAGGTCAAAATTGAACAGCCCTCTCAATAGATGGGGAGGGATACGACATCATCTATCTCCAGTCTACAACACAGTCCTTTCAGCAGTTCCAAGAAGGCCCCACACCCATTTGCACCATTCAGGTGACTCCAGGGATACAGGTAAACCTCCAAGTGGCCTCAACGACCCTCTTAAAGGAGGCAAATGACCAACTGTCTGCAAGGAGTATAAATCCTTTCCCTTTCCCACCATCCAGTTTGTTCTGACCCAAACCTTGTTCCAAGGAAACAAACACGAAACAGAAAAACCGTTTAATGATTCTTTACGAATTCTGTTCCTTCCTGGTTAAAAGGCTGTTTCAAACTTATCGTCTCTGATAAGAACGAGCCTTGCCAAGGTGGTGCAAGGCTGCCAAGAACACTAGATAAAGTTGCCAAGAAATAGTTCAAACACAAAGAGTCTCCAAACACCAACCAAGAGAATCCAAACATCCACAAGGCTTGAGTGCAAAAACTTCTTTGCTTCCTGCAAAGAACTCCGGTTTCTCAGCTGGCTTTTATCTCTTCAGGGAGGGGCCATCAGCTTGCAGCCTTACTCCTGAGTCGCCCCTGCTGCTGCAGCTGCTCTTTCCTTCGAGCAGCCCTGCAGGCACTGGGCCCAGGCTCCTCAGGGACCTCTTCCTCACTGCTGGCAGCCTCCACAACTCCAAAGGCAGCGTTCCACTCCCTGATGGTCCTGGCCCTATCCCTGCATCACATGCCCTTCATCCAAGTCCTCACTCGCTGAGACCTCAGCCGTCCGCACCCGCTGCCGGCAAACCATAACACAGTCAGAGCTGAAGAAGCTTCTGGGATGAGAAGTGAAACATCTTCAAAAGAAAAACCAGAAAGTCCAGTTGCCTCTTGAAAAGAAGGACCCTTGGGACCACCACATCACCATGTTATACTATTCACAAAATGAACTTGTACTTAATTATATGGAATTATCAGATACAGTAGAGACAGCTGAGGTTCAAAAAGTAAGGCCAATGATGGGTTAGGACTTGAGGGGACAAACGTGTTGTGCTAGTTGAATCATTTTTTTTAACTTTCACAAGTACACAGAGTCAAAAGGAAGTACTGATAGAAGAGAATTATTTATAGCTCAGGACTGAATTGTGGGTTCCTTAGTCCATTCTCTGAGCTTGGTTTTATTTTATTTTTATAGCAGAACTTTCACTACCCAACTAAGTAACATCACCAGTGCTAGGAGAGAATGGGCCTTGTTCTCATTGGGCTTACTCATTATCAATAGTGCAAACCCCACTCGCTTCGGCACTGATGATCTTATCTACTTTGATAATGAGATGTCTGCAAGAATACAACAAAGCTCAGAAAACAAGGACTTCAAAAGCAAATATTAAGAGCTTCCCTATCTTACCGCTGGGATACTGTAAATTAAGTCCTTTTTTCCATGCATGACTAAAGGGAAATACTTCATCCAATGGTCTTAATGGTTGTTTAGTGAAATCTGTTTGCACACTGACTCGGAAATAAGTCTCAGCCAAATAAGCAGAATTTACCTTCACAAATACTTAACATTATCTACCCAAATTTCCACAATCTCATTTATATTTGAAAATTACAGACAGCACTCAAATTTCCCACGTCTTCTCTTTAAGAGCCTGATTTCCTAGAATTTTAAGACTTTAAAAATGCCTTCTGTGAATCTTGCATAAGAAAAGTCACGGCACTTACTTTCCTTTCAGGCTTCTGGATTTCGGGTAAAACAGCACAGAAGGGCTTAATGAGTTCCAGAAATTTGACTGTTAAAAGATTTAAAAAAAGGCACAACATACATTACGGCGATAATAGAGGTGAGAATAAAAGTACAGAACGTGCAAAGTATTGTCAAGAGAACTTCCTTTAACTGCCTGCAAATATTTGTCTTACTTTAATGCCCATGACACACAAGGGGGCTGTGTCAATGTTGAATATCATTTGGAAGACCTCATAGATAAATCCACAATGGAGCCCCTAAATTTTGAGTCAGTTTACAAACATCCGAAAGTAAATCACACGACTGTGGGGAATGCTGCAATGGTCATAAGTGTGAGAAATGGTCATAAATAACTTTTTTCAGTGCCATTGTAACTTTGGTCTGTTGTTAAGTCAAGGATTGCCTGTATAAGAAATGGTATTTAAATATATATATGCATACAAGAAAGGCTGCATCACTAGCAGTTAAATGCTCTTTTATGATTAGTCACATCCAAAGCAATTTTCTCATTTTGTTATTTCTTTTATTTACCCAAATAAATATTTCTGCACAAATTGTCCCTCTCACCAGAACAATGCACAAGAGATTTGTGCATTTATGGACTGTGTTTAATGAAAACTTATGAGTCAAAGTATTGGCTAGCTTTAAGGAACAAATACCTAAGTGCAACATTATTGCTACGTTTAAGAAAAAGCAAACTTTTCCTAACCTTATTTCAGCTTTGAGGAAAAGATAAAACAAACACAAGAGTGTTTTGTGTGCAAAATTGTGGAGCCCATCAAAGGCTAGACATTAAAACTCCTAGAACCCACAATTGTTGGTTGCATTTTATTGTATTATAGTTTTAAAAATATCTAGAAAACCCTATTTTTACCTCCCTGAATTGGCCTTCATAATAATTTGAAGTCGTGCATTTAACAAGCACCTATTATCTCTAGATAGGTCCTGCAACATCCACAGATTTAAAAGCAGGTGTATTTTCCTAAGGATACTCATGCAACTACAAATCCGTGCAACCATTTGGTTTACAGTGAATTGTGACATGATCTCTACCAAACAGACACTTGACATACTTCCTACTGGCAAAGTTCGCTCAAGACGTGGCACCTTGTACAACCATGTTTATCATCACCAGAACCTGAGCAAACGTCGTTGTATTTTGCATCCCCCTCGGAGCATGGACCAACCTCATGTGCAGGTGTGGGAGAGGAGAGAAGGACAAAAAAGAAAACGAAAGAAAGAAAGAAAAAGGAAGGTCCATTGGCTTTTGGGGGGGATGGGTTTTGGAGGCAATGACTCCAATATCGGGCCTGGGCAGGTTTGTACCAGGGCTAATCCAGGGGTGACATTTTAGGTGGTGGCAGTAGCTGCCATATCAGGAGGGAACAGAAAAAGGAAGAAGGTTGGGAGGAAAGAGAGAGGGAAGGAGGGAAAAGAGAGGAAGGGAGGGGGAATAAGGAAGGGAGGAGAGGAAGGAGGAAGAAAAGGAGGAAGAAAGGAGAGGAGGAGGGAGGGAAAAAAGGAAGGAGAGAAGGGGAAGAGAGGAAAGAGGGAGAGAGGAGGAGGAAGAGGAAGGAAAGGGGGAATAAGGAAGGGAGGAGAGGAAGGAGAGAAAAGGAAGGAGGGAGGAAGAAGGGAAAAAGAAGGAAGGAGGGAAAATGAAGGAGAGAAAAAGAGAAGGAAGGAGGGAAAAGGAGAGGAAGGGAGGGGAAATAAGGAAGGAAGGAGAGGAAGGAGAGAAAGAAGGAGGGAAAAAGGAAGGAGGGAAAGATAGGAAGAAAGAAAAAGTGGGAAGGAAATAAGGGAGGAAGGCAACTCTACTCCCAAGTATCTCTCAGCCCACCTCTCCATGCCAACAGCAGGTACATATGCAACTACAAAAACCATACGTGGGGTGGGGGGTGGGGTGTCACCAAGCAACCCTCCCACAAGCCACAAGCCTTGGGGGGGGGATGAAATACCAGCAATGCACTGCATAATGGGTGCGGGGGGGCAGGCTTCAACTTTGCAACCCCCCCTAAGGAGCCCCTGATCCCAGCCCTGCAATGTCCTGGGTACCCTTCCCACCCCCGTTTCTTCCATCTTCCCTTTTCCTCCTTCCTTCTCCCCTCTTTTCCATCTCTCCTTCCTTCCTCTTCTTCCTTCAATCCCAGTCCCTCCTTTTTTCCCCTCCTCCTCCTCCGAATTCCCTTTTCCTCCCTCCCTTCCTCCCCTTTCCCTTCGTTCCTCCCTCCCCTTCCCTCGTTCCCCCCTTCCTTTTTCTTCCTTTCTCTTCCCTTTCTTTCCCCCTTTCACCTTCCTTCTTTCCTCTTCCCTTTCTCCCTCCTTGCTTCTCTCTCCTTCCTTCCCATTCCCTTCTTTTCCCTTTCCTTCCTTCCCTCCCCTTTCCTTCCTCCCTCCCTTTTTCCTCCTTCCTTCTTTGCATTCCCCGCTTCCTTCCTCCCTTTTCCCCCCTTCCCATTCCCTCCTTCCTTTCCTCCTTCTCTCCTTTTTTCTCCTCCCTCCCTCCCGCCTTCCTTTTCCCTTCCCCCTTCCTTCTTTCCTTCCTTCTCCTCCCTCCCTGCCTCCCCGAGGGAACCCATAGCCCGGAATGAGCCCGGGGGCCACCGGGGGAGAGAGGAACGGTGAGGAGGGGGACCCCCGCCCGGCCCGGCCCCTTCACTCACTGCCCATGCTGGCGGAGGCGGGCTCCGGGCTCCGCGGGGCTGGCAGGCAGGCAGGCGGACAGGCTGCAGCAACTCCCCTACCCCGCCTCCGGCCTCCTCGCCGCTCGGGAGGCTGCCGGCCTCAGCCCACGTGACCCGTGACGTCTTAAGCGGCGCGGCGCGACGAGCGGGAGGAGGACGTCCCGCCTCCCCATTCCCGCTAGAGGGCGCCGGGACCTAACCAACGGCACCCAAGCGCGGCGGGTGGGGGGGAGGTGAGAGAAGACCGGGTCGCCCGTTTTCTCAGGTAGCCCCCCCTTCTCTCAGGATGGGCCCTTCCTCTCCCTTGGCAAGCTCCGCAGCTCAGTGCAGGCGGTGCTCGACTTGCACCGTTCGTTTAGTGACCGCCGCGAGCCCTTTGCAAGCAGGAAGCTCGTACTGGCGGTCCTCGACTTGCAACCGTTCGTTTAGTTTACAGTGGCACTGAAAAAAAAATGACTTATGCCCGTTTTTCACACTTAACGACCGTTGCACCATTCCCACGGTCGGGATGCTTGACAACTGACTCGCATTTACGACAGTCACAGCATCCTAGGGGATTGTGGGATCCCTTTGGCGACCTTCCGACCAGCAAAGTCAATGGGGAAGCCAGATTTGCTTAACGACCGGCGTTGCTAACTGAACAACGGTGATGATTTGCTTAATGCCTGCGGTCGGAAAGGTCACAAAATGGGACAAAGCTGACTTAATGTGTGTCTCACTTGGCAGCATAAATCCTGGTCTCCACTGTGGTTGTTTTTAAGTCGAGGACTACCTGTGCTGGGCCTGGCTGGGGGTGTCCAGATCTTTTGGAGCCCATGGAGGAGCTGTGCATCATCTGTGTTAAGGAGGGGAGATGTAGTGCGGAAGGAAGGGAGGGAGGGAGGGAAGGAAAGGGAAGAAGGAAGGAAGGAAAGGACTGAAAGAAAAGGGAAGGAAAGGGAAAGAAGGAAGGAAGGAAAAGGAAGGAAAGAAAGGGGAAGGGAAGAAGGAAGGAAAGGGAAGGACTGAAAGAAAAGGGAGGGGCCTGGCTGCATCAGAGGCAGATTGTGCAGCATCGGATGCATTTCTTAAAAATAAATGGATATTTGCAGAGAATCTTGGTTGGGTCTTCCTGCCCGTCTCTGAATTCTTCATCCTACCACATCGTTTTTATAATAATTTTATTTTCTCAGCATAGAGTTGTCAGCTATGTTTCATTCATTCATCCACACCCATCCACACACACACACACACACACCACGTTTGGGGCTCAGTTGTGGTAGTAAGTAAAGTACAGGTTGTAATATCTGTATTTTTATGCTCATGGGATAAAAATAAAGAGAGACATCATAGTTTGTAGGACAACTTTTCTGCTTATCAGTTAGACATAAAAACCGGCTTTTTATTATTAAAATAAGAGAAAGATTCAAGACTCCATGTAACTTTGATATTTCAGTTTTATTACAGTAGTGTATGTTGATATTCAAGACCATGTCTTTGCTTCCCTCTGAAAAAGAGTTACAGCAACAACAGTAAAAACCAATTTTTCTTCAAACAGAAAACAAGAGCGCATCCATCAACGATCCTTGAATTTTTTATTAAGCAGGAGTTGGATTTAGTGGCAATTTTCAATTCAAGAACTCGGAATTCAAATAGCAGTTTGCTCTGCAGAGTGATTTCTTTGACCTGGTGGCCTTCCCTCTTATCCAAACTTAAAAATCATCCTTGAGAAATTCCTTTCAGCCCCAAATCGCTAAAGATACAAGGATTTACTGGGATCAGATCTTTCAAGGCAATAAAGAAACAGAAAATGCATTTGGGGTAGTGCAATAAATGTTAGTTTGGAAACATGAAAAGATTTGAAAAGAAATCAATTGTCACAGTTCCTAAAACATTTTGGTTGCAGGTACAGAAAATACAATTAAGGCATTCACAGCAAACCAAATAAAAGAGGGAGAAAAAAAATGATATTTTACACCCGCATTATTTCATCATACAGAATATCAATTTAATCCCATTTTATAGATGTGAGAACAGAACCTACTATAATTCATTACACAGTTGCAGTTTTCAATTTATATTTTCTCTATTTCAAATCTCACCACCACCACCCCAAAAAATCTGTGTATGTGGTTGATAAGATGGCATTGATTAGATGGCAAAAAAACCCTTTCATAATCAATTTCAACTCTAAGCAACCAGCAAAGATGGTGAAAATATTTGGACTATGGATGGAAAATGTATAGCTTCATATTTAAGTACATCATAAAATAAATTTAAGGCTGGCACATGGCACCCATAACCATACTTTGTACATAAAAAATATTTTTTCTGACAAGAATTGTTGAGCAACAATATTCCACTGTCTGGAATCCAAAAGGACATAACCCAGATTAATGTTTTTATTTGCATAAAGTAGGCCTATGCAGCTTTTAGATGGTTAAAGTGCACCCATAAAACAGGGCTTGTTTTTGCAATCAGAGCTGTATGTACAATAATTCCTGCATTTAAAAATTCCCTGATTTTCTGTGGTTTACAGACCACCTTTGTTGCCAAAGGCAGATCAACTGTCAAAAATTATTTTACACATCTCAGAAAAACTACTTTTAAGAAATTCTTTCTGAGAAATTCACCCCGGGATATTTTTTGTTTTAATGGAAAACACTAAATCCTACAGTTTGGTTTGTAATGCCACAGGCAAGCCAGCTAAATAGGATTATCCCCTGCTGCATTGTAATATGATTTAAGAACTTCGATAAAAACCATTGTACTGATTTTAAAAACGGTTGGTCTATTCTCCACGCTCACCCATCGGTGCAAAGGCGGAGAAATGTAAACAGGTTTAAATCCAAGGGTGAGATTCTACCGGTTCGCTCTGATGATCAGAATCAGTTTGCTCCAATGGTCAGCTGTTGGCCCTCCCAAATGGCTGGGACTCTAGTCTGTGCTTTATATCCTGGTTTGCAAGCTCAGCTGATTTGGATGTCAGCTGTTTAACACACAGAGATTGCTGGAGAAGGTCAGTAAAAATAAAAAAGCCAATGCAATCCTAAATTGCATTAACAGAGGGATACAATCCAGATCAAGGGAGGTACTAATACCACTCTATAAAGCCTTAGTAAGGCCACACCCAGAGGACTGCATCCAGTTTTGGTCACCAGACTATCAAAAAAGATGTTGAGACTCTGGAAAGAGTACAGAAAAGAGCAACCAGTATGATGAGGGGACTGGAGGCTAAAACATACGAAGAATGGTTACAGGAACTGGGCCTGGCTAGTCTAGGGAAGAGAAGGACCAGGGGAGACATGATAGCAGTCTTCCAATATTTGAGAGGCTGCCCCAGAGAGGAGGAGGTCAAGCTATTCTCTGAGGCACCCAAAGGCCAGACAAGGAATAATGGATGGAAACTGAACAAGGAGAGATTTAACCTGGAAATCAGGAGAAACTTTCTGACAGTGAGAACAGTCAATCCATGGAACAAAAGTTGCCTTCGGAAGTTGTGAGAGCTTCATCCCTGGAAGCTTTCAAGAAGAGATTGGACTCCCATCTGCCAGAATTGGTGTAGGATCTCCTGCTTGGGCAGGGGGTTGGACTAGATGACCTGCAAGGTTCCTTCCAACTCTGATTATCTGTTATCAGTAGCAAATGTTCTGCATGTGCGGGCTCACTGAACTGGTTGTTATATTGGTTGAATTGCACCCCTGTTTAAATCCCAGGAATTTGCACTGGCAGAATTGGACATCTGCAAGGAAAAGGAAGAGATAAAAACTCCCGCTTTATAACTCCGGTTTGGCCAAATTCATTTCAGTAGCATAGAACCTCAAGAGTAAAAAAAAAAAAAAGTTTTTTTAAGTTTTGGATTTTTTTTTTTTTTTTTTTGCTTTCCAGGCCTCGTTGTTAACAGCAAAAGTCCCACGGTGGGTTAAGCCTTCAACCGAACGTTTCGGTGAGGAGATTTTGCTGTTGTTTCTGGTGCAGCACTCCAATGCCCACGGCAGGGGCTGGCAAGGCGGGTCGGCTGACAAGGCTGAGCTGGGAGGAAGTGCAAAAGAGGCAACATTAGACCCTGATCCCTTTTGGTCAACTGGGGTTAAAAAGACGCTGGAGATTCGGGCTGCAATTCTGCAGCTCCTCAGATCTTTCTTTCTTTCTTTTTGGATGCCCTTTTTTGCTTGTATCTTACGATTTATGTTGCTTTCTTTACTATCCTAGTGTGGTTTGTGTTGATTGCTTGTTTAGTATTCCTATGACTATCACTAATTGTTGTATCTTATGATTTAGGTTAGGATGAATGTGTTTTATGAGGATTATTTATGATCATGATTTATCACTTGGTTGCTTGTATGTACACTGAGACCACATGCACCAGAGACAAATTCCTTCTGTGTACAATCGCACTTGGCCAATAAAGAATACAATTTCTATTGTATTCTATTTTCCTTTCCTCTATTCTATTCCATTCCATGTTCTGTTCTGTGCTATTCTACTCTATTCTTCATTCTATTCTCTATTCTATTCTATTCTCTTTTCTATTCCATTCCATTCCATTCTCCTTTCCACGGTTCTGTTCTATTGTCCTATCCTATCCTATCCTATCCTATCCTATCCTATCCTATCCTATTTTCCTTTCCTTTCCTTTCCTTTCCTTTCCTTTCCTCTATTCTATTCTTTTCTTTTTTCTTTCCTCTATTCTATTCCATTATGATCTAGTCCTATTATTATTATAATTATTTTAATTTTTAAACTCTGTAATGTAATTGTGATGTGGTGTTTAGGGCACTATGCTGGGGCAGCTTTCAAATTTCATTGTATTCATAGAATGCAATGACGATAAAGGTTTTCTCTTCTCTTCTCTTCTATAATTCTCTATTTTTCTTTCCTCTGTTCTACTCCATTCCATTCCATCGATTCTACTCTACTCTACTCTACTCTACTTGATTCTATTCTGCATTCTGTTCTGTTCTATTCTAATTCTAAATCTGTTCTAAATCTAAATCTATTCTAATTCTGAATCTATTCCAAATCTAAACCTATACAGTTCTGTTCTATTTCTGTTCTGCTCTACTCTATTATTTCTTTTGTAATGTTTTGATTGCTTTGTGTTTTGGGGCAGCGTTGGGTTTGTTTGTGTAGAACAAAATAAATAAATATACATATTTTTAAAAAAGAAATCTTGCATTTTTACCTTACAAGCCAGTTGCTTTTCAAACCTTGGGGAGACAAATGTCCAGGGCCCCATGTTCTGAGGTTCTTCCTGACTCCAGACGAAAGCTGCAAAACAAAAGTTCCCCCTTTAGCCCAAAATGTATATTGCCAAGTCAGAAATTTGTTGACTGAGTTTTGCCCCGTTTTACGACTTTTCTCGCCACATTTCATGTTAGGTGAATCACCGCTGTCGTTCAGTTGGTAACGCGGTTGTTAAGTGAATTGGGTTTTCCCATTGACTTTGCTTGCCAAAAGGTCGTAAAAGGGGACCGTGTCATCCCAGGACTTTGCTTGCCAAAAGGTCGTAAAAGGGGACCGTGTCATCCCAGGACATGGTGACCGTCGTAAATATGAGCTGGTTGTCAAGCATCCAAATGTACATCACACGACCACGGGGATGGCTGCAGAAGTCGTAAGTGTGAAAAACGGTCATAAGTCACTTTTTTCAGTGCCACTGTAACTGACATAGAGTCTGCTAACCTTTGGCATTAGTGAACTTGTTCATCTCTTGTCGCAGAGCTTCAAGAGGGAAAGGACACAATTCTTCTAATCTCACAACGGCAGTGGTGTGCTTCTTTTCTTCAAGCAGCTCTCGGTGTTTGGCTAAAGTGTAATAATGCTTGCCAGAACAGAGAATCACCTTGCTGACACTAAGGAGAAGGAAGAACGGAATTATTTCCAACACAAGAGAGCCCATAAAGTGAAACCTGCTTGTTAATTCAGTCATTAAGCGAACACAGTTGTTAAATTGTTTTCTGGTTTATTGGGAGTTTTAAACTTGTAAGTTGCCCAGAGATGTCAGGAATAAGTTGGGTGGGTCGTTATATAAATGTTCTAAGTAAAATGAACGAATAGACAGATGGATGGATGGACTGATCAACCGACCAAACAACCAATCAATCAACCAACCCACCCAACCAATCAACCAACCCACCCACCCACCCAACCCAACCCAACCCAACCCAACCCAACCCAACCCAACCAACAAACCCAACCAACCAGTGGTAGGATTCTTTTTTTTTTACTACCATTTTTATGGGCGTGGCTTGGTGGGTGTGGCAGGGGAAGGATACTGTAAAATCTCCAGTCAGAGGTGGCATTTGCTGTTCTCTGTACTACTCAAAATTTCCGCTACCGGTTCTCCAGAACTGGTAAGAACCTGCTGAATTCACCAACTCTGCAACCAACCAACCAACCAACCCAACCCAACCCAACCAACCAACCAACCCAACCAACCAATCAACCAACCAACGAATCCAGCCAACCAACAACACTACATACATAAATAACCAAGTTACCTTTTAGGATCTACTGTTGAATCACCAATGACAGGTTTGAATGTGGTTCCTGGGGCCATTTCTAGTAAGCTTGATACAGCAGTCTAGGCAATGAATAATATGGGAAAATATATAAATATTATATACAGGTAGTGCTCAGCTTACAACAGTTCATTTAGTGACCGTTCAAAGTTACAACAGCATTGAAAAATGTGGCAGGACTGTTTTTCACACTTATGACCATTACAGCACCCCCACAGTTACGTCATCAAAATTCAGATACTTGGCCACTAACTTGTACATACGACAGTCGCAGTGTCCCGGGGGGGTCGCGTGATCCCCTTTTGCGACCTTCTGATGAGCAAAGTCAAAGATTCACTTAACAACCATGTCACTAACTTAACAACTGCAGTGATTCCCTTAACAACTGTGGCAAGAAAAATGGGGCAAAACTCACTTAATGAATGATTCACTTAACAATTTTGGGCTCCATTTCGGTCATAAGTCGAGGACTCCCTATATTTGAGACAGGATGGGGAAAACAGGGACAGGCCATGGTTTTGAAAGACTTTCTTCTGATGTTCTACTCATCATTTCTGGTCCCAAAAGAGCCTTCTCTGTTCCTTTGCTAATGTTCTGACCCAGACCTTCCCAATATCACGAAGCCGACTCCTCGTCCCAATAAAACCCCTTTTATTCAGGTTAAAGGGAATTCCTCTTCAGCAAAGTCCTGGCAAACAGTCTTTCAAGAGAGTTCACAACTACAGACCTTTATCAGGCTGGGAGAGTTGCCAGGCCGATAGCTTCCAAATGCCACGCTGTAGCAGCAATGACTTAGCAAGAACTCAGGAACAGATCTTCACCCTAATGAATTGAACTAATTGTCTCCTTGAAACCCCATTCCCCTTTCACTCCTCTTTATTCCCTCTGGGAGGGGCCATTCACCATCCACCTGTGCCTTTACTCCCGAGTCGACCCTTGTTCCTTAGCTGTTCCCTTCTCCTGGCAGCTCTGTGCATCTGCACACTGGGAACAGGCTCCAGCTGTTCTTCTTCCCCACTGATCTCCGACTCTGAAGGCAGCTGATAACTGTTGGTCGGCCCTGGCCCCATCACTGCCTCCGATGCAGAGCCCACATCCAAGCCTCCCCCAGACTCCAGGACTTGCCCCTGTTCCTCCCCAACCTCCTCACTGTTTGAGTCTGCCACCAGCTTCGCCACAACAGCTAATGGATCTTCTCTCTCTCTCTCTCTCTCTCTGTGTGTGTGTGTGTGTGTCAAGGCTACTCTCTACAAGAGCTCAGTTTTGTTGTAAAGTGAACGTCACGGTCTTTAAGCGAGCCCATTGTCCTCAATGGATTTTTTGTTGTCGTTGTTGCTTGAAATTGGCCGTAAAATCCCATTTCTGGCCAAAGATGTTGTGAATTGTAGTCGTATGACCTTGGGACGATGCAAGCAGACGTAAACGCAGAGCTGGCTGCCAAGCACCTGACTTATGTGAAAATTTGGGATGTCAATACTTTCTGGGGCATCTCTGTGACTTTAAATGATTGATAAAGCAACCCGGTCATAAGTCAAGGACTGCCCATCCAGCAGAGGTCTCCAAACCTGGAAACTTTTTAAGACTTGTGGACTTCAACTCCCAGAATTTGAATTCTGGGAATTGAAGTCCACAAGTCTTAAAAGACCCCCGCCATAAAGAAATGAAAAGATGAAGAGTGACAACCAGTGGTGGGCTGCAAGTTTTTTAACAGCTGGTTCTCTGGGCCATTTTCAGGCTGTTTTGGAGGGTGTTTTCAGGCTGTTTTGGGGCCATTTTCTAGTTGTTTTCAGGCTGTTTCTCGAGCCATTTTCAGACTGTTTTTCAGGCCATTTTCAGGCCATTTCTTGAGCTATTTTCAGTATGTTTTGGGGCCATTTTCAGGCTGGCTGTTTTGCCCATTTTTTGCCCCCCAAACAGTCCAAAAAACAGGCTGAAAAATGAGCAGGGGCGGGACCAGCCGGTTATGGGATTTGCCGGTTCTCCGAACTGTGCTGAATCTTAACTATCAGTTCGCCCCAACCGGTGCAAACCATCAGCAGCACACCTCTGGTGACAACCACCCCAGGAAGTCTTTCTACGCACAGGTAAGCGAAGGAGAGTTTTGGGCGACACCACAATGAGGGGTTTCCGGAAGTTTCGGACCATCTGCCTCCGAAGTAAGTGGAAATACTGTGCCGGGGTAGTTGGATGGACCACGGACATATTGACGTGGTCACCGTCGATCCCTTCCTCAAAGCTATCACACATCTGTGGGGAGAAGAAAACCACTACATTGGAGCAACTCTTTTAAAAATAAGGGTTTCCACTCAGTATAAGTAAAGAATATAAAATTTGGATTGGATATAAGTAACTTCAGTATTATTATTACAGTTGTCCCTATTCTGACTATTATTATTGTTGTTGCTGTTATTGTTGTTGTTATAAACTTTTATTCATTAAATATGTATCAGTCAACTGAACATTTAAAAATGTATCACATCCTCATCCTCATCTTTATTATTATTATATTATTATCTCTTTTATTCATTAAACATGATACTCAGACAAATGAACATTTAAAAATGTAACAAACATCCTCATCCTTATCTTTATTATTATAAACTTTTATTCATTAAACATGAAACTCAACTCAACTGAACATTTAAAAATTTATCACAAATATCATTCGCTGACTCTGATGATGATGATTGTTGTTACCAATAACATTATTATTATATTGTATAAATTAATGGATCCAGACAATATACACTGCTTATTAAACATGTATATACTTTAGAGAAAAAAATGTATAAATAATTTTTAAAAAATTTTTTAGAAAGGGTTTATAGCCTTGGCCACTTTAAGACTTGTGGACTTCGACTCTCGGAATTCTCCTCTGAATTTTCCCAGAATTCTGGCTCCTCCCACACCAGCTGAGGAATTCTGGGAGTCGAAGTCCACAAGGTTGGAGACCCTGGCTTCAAAACGTGTCCTTCAAGGGATTCAGAATACAGGAAGTCCTCGATTTACAGCAATTCATTTAGTGACTGTTCAAAGTTACAATGACACTGAAAAAAGTGAGTTAGGCCCCTTTTTCACAGTTATGACCATTGCAACAGCCCTGTGATCACAATTCAGGCTTTTGGCAACTGACTTGTATTTACGACGGTTGCCGTGTCCCGGGGTTCACGTGATCCCCTTTTGCGACCTTCCAACGAGCAAAGTCAGAATGGGGAAGCCGGACTTGCTTAATGACCATGGCAAGAAAAGTCGTAACATCGGGGCAAAACTCACTTAACACACGTCCAACTTAACAACACATATTTTAGGCTCAATTTTGGTCGTATCTCAAGGACTACCTGTACAAAGAATGAACACATGGATGGGAGACATTTAAGGAGGTGTTTTTGGGGGGTTGTTTGTTTTGCAGGAACATGAATCTGAAGAAGAGGATCGTAAACTCTGGCTACCTGCAAGAATCGTTCAACCCGACAGGAAGAATGTTCCGGCCCAGCCCCATCATAGCCATGTGGAAGGAGAACCACCAGGCCGCTCTGCAGGAGCCACTTGGCTTCCCCTGGAGACGAGAAGTTATTCTTTTTGTTTTTTTTAAAATAAAGGTTTTTTATTTTTATTTTTTACATATCGCTTCATGTGAGCAACGTGATTCCAGATTACAACATTTATACATAGTCATAATTACATTTCCATCTGTCTTGTTTAATATCACCTCAAGTCATTCCCTCATCTTTAGATAAATTTCCATTTCATATTTCAATTCATTAGTTCAATATCAATGTCATTTCATCCTCACATATTTTCAATTCTTTATCCCCTATTATTTCCATTTTCAGCTTACCACCTATTTTATTTTACTTTATACATCATGATCATTCTAGACCGATATATAATAAACAATCAAAACAGAGTAAAAATAAAATGAAACTAATATATTTAAGATCTACATGGTAAATACTCTCATTGTAAACACTTTATATTCCAATACAATCCCTAATCATATTTTTTTCCTTATTTCCACTTAACCAAAGTTTACCTATGTATTTTAATAAATTTCTATTCCCCTACTTTTAATCATCAAAGAGATGAGAAGTTATTCAATGTCAAGAATGGTACACTATTAGCATCTGCCAAATAGCACGCAGGGAGTCCTTCGTTTACAACTATTTGCTTAGCTGTTATTTCCACGTATTGAAGCAAAACCCCAGACTCTCTTTTGGCCCTGATGATGTTCCCTAGTTAGGTCATGAAAGATCTCCAAGAGAGCCATCAAGCACAGAGAGCACCAAGGACCCTACAGTCTTTCTCCTCCTCCTCCTCCTCCTCCTCCTCCTCCTTACCCCACACTCCCTTTTGGCACTGATGATGTTACCTAGTTGGGTTATGAAACATCTCCAAGAAAGCCTCCAAGCTCAGGAAACACCGAGGACTCTTCATTTCTACCCTGAGCTACAGATATTTTCCTTCAACCAGAATTGTAAATATATTTTCTATCCCAACAGGCACCTGAGTCTCACCTCCAGAGATAAATGTATCGAATATTATCTGAGCTCCGTTGAAGAAATCCCCAAACTGAGCCTCCCAAATGGGCAGCAGGTTGGGGCTGTCAATACTCATCCCATACTCAAAGCCGAGCACCGCTTCTTCGGACAGGGGGCTGTTGCTCACCTAGTGGAGAACGGGAGACAGCAGAATGGGAAACGGCTGGCATATTTGCCGGAAATAGGCCCCTCTGAACACACACACACACACAAACACACACACACACATGCAAAATAATTGTAGAAGGTGATGGATGGGAGGGAGGGAGGCTGGACACAGAGGGATGGATGGACGGATGACACTGATGGAGGGATGGATGGAAGTAAGGCCACGGATGGGTGGAGGGATGGATGGAAGGAAGGAGTGAGGAGGAAGAGAAAAGGAAGGAAGGAAAGAAGGAAGGAAGGACATGGATGGGCGGATGACACTGATGGAGGGATGGATGGAAGGAAGGAAGGAAGGAAGGAAGGAAGGAAGAAAGAACGGACACCGGTTGATGGAGGGATGGACGGAATGACATGAATGGATGGATGAAGGGGTGAGGAGGAAGAGAGAAGAAATGAGAAAAGGAAGGAGAAAAGGACAAACATGGATGGAGGGATGGATGGAAGGGTGGATAGAAGGAAGGACAAGGAAGGAAGGGAGGAAGGAAGGAAGCTTATAGCAGAAAGAAGAAGATCTAATCAGATAAACATTTATCTGGAAGATTCATATTGTATGAGACCTAAAACCTCCATGCATAAAATTTCATTCTCAATTTTTTTATGACATAGAAATTGTTATTTGTATCTCCAACTTGACACGTTCATAGATTTAAAATCTAAGTATCTGGGTGTCTGGGTGCCTCTCTGCATGTGTACATATGTACATTTGTATCTGTGCATTATCTTTCTATGGATTTGCCTGTACACTTCTAAGAAAGTAAAACCCATTTTTTGTCAAAGGCAGTCCTCATGGGGCTATCTACTCAGCCATGCACAATAAGGAGGGAAAAAAAGCTGAGAGCATGAGCACATTGCATTATCCCGAGCTCCATCATGTAAAACCATATCCTCCATCGCACGTTTGTTGTGTTAGCAAGTCTCCCCATTGTTGTAATTCACATGTTCTCCCTAGAAACAATGCTTCAATAACTCTGATTTTCATGTGGAAATTCAAGAATGTAACTCTTATCTATAGAACAAGGATGGGGTTTGAGTATGAATCTCTTTCTTCCTTTCTCCCCCTTCCTTTTCTCTCTCTCCTCCTTTCTCTGTCTCCTTTTCTGTTTCTTTCTCTTCCTCTTTTTATCTCTTTGTGTTCTTCTATTTCTCTCTCCCTTTTTCTTTCTGTTCTCTCTCCCTTCCTCCTCTTCTTTCTCTTCTCTTTCTCCTCTCTTTCTCTCCCTCTCTCTCTTCTCTTTCTCTCTCTCTCTCTCTCTCTCTCTCTCTCTCTCTCTCTCTCTCTCTGTGCATCATCTGAAACTTTGTGGAATGAGCTGGCATGAAAAGCAAATTACAACACAATATTCCCACATGCTCTCAGAGGGCAAGCTAATGTGTGACGACCTGGAAATAAATCTTATGTGACCCAGGGAGTTTTGTCACGGTGTGAAATCCAGGTGAGGCAGCATGAGGTGAAGTCCTCTCGTTCCAACCTCCCTTTCTCACCTCAAGGAAGCCCTTCTGATCGGCAGACATGTGGTTCAAAGGGATGTAGGTCTCCCCCGTCTCTTGGCAAACCAACATGGCATGTCTCTGGCTGAACGTCCCTCGGCCCACGTCTTGCCCACTCAAACGAATGTTAAAACCTTGGTAGAAAGCAAATCTAAGGTGAGAATTGATGATGATTTGAAAGGTTCAGAAGGAGGAAGAACTTGCTTCTTCCTAAGGACGCCCCTAAAAGAAAGCTTGACTTCTATACCTATCTTGAGGTCTGTTTTGTCTTCTTCTTCTTGCTAGAATAAGTGTTTCGTCTAGTTTTTTAAAAAAACTCTAAATATCTCTTTTGGCCTATTTATAGGGGAGGTGTTGGTTTAATGGCAAGTCAACACAGTGGTGGGATTCAAAAAAATTTATTACCAGTTCTGTGAGCGTGGCTTGTTGGGCGTGGCTTGATGGGCATGGCTTGGTGGGCGTGGCAGGGAATGATACTGCAAAATCCCCCTTCCCTCCCCACCCCACCCCACTAACCTGCTTTCCAGCTCTATTCTCCTATGCAGGGCAACAAAAGAAGACCCAGCCAATCAGCTGGGACTCAATGGGAGGAAGAGGAGAGATGGGGTTGGCAGGACCAGTCAGAGGTGGGATTTGCTTTCTCTCTCTCTCTATATATATATATATATTTAAAATAAAAAACTATATCCAAAAAAAGCATCCCACATTATAACTCTTTGGATAGCTGGACATTGCCCTCATGGTCTTCTCTCTAGGCTAAACACACCCACTGCTTCCAACCACTCGTCAAAAGGAACATGCTTTCAAATCATTCATATTAAGTATATCTAGCTGGGTTAAACGGTGGGCCCAGCTATCCAAAAGTGGACAGGATCTTGGCAAAACCAGATCAGAACCGAATCCATTTAGCTTTATTTTTAAATTTGGGTCCCTGGTTCTGCAGAGGGCCTAAAACTGGGGCTCGTCCCACTGTCTGAATTTGGCAGGAAACCAGAATGAGATTAGTACTTTCCAAAGGGCTAGAAAGATGTCTAAATTCTCCACAAATGGCATAAAGATCTCCCCTTCTAATTAATTTAATGATACAATCAGCGAACTGTGCCAAGCTAAGTTCCCTTTTTTGTATATGTTTTCCCCATTTATGTTTACTTTCCTGGCTTAATAGTGGATGCAACTTTTATATGTTTTAAAGACCTACCTTGACACAGCAGAGAACCAAAAGCTAATGCTTCAGCAGTGGCCCAGTCTAATTTCACTCCTTCCTCCATCTTCAACACTCGTGGCTGCACGCCCAACGCAGAACACAACAGGACAGGAACAAAACAGGAATAGGAACAGAACAGGAACAAACAGGAGGGACAAAACAGGAAAAGGAACAGAACAGGAACAAAACAGGAGCAGGAGCAGAACAGAATAGGACAGAACCAGAACCGAAACAGAACCGATCAGGACAAAAGAGACAGAAAAAAACAGGAGCAGAACAGAACAGGAATGGGAACCAAACAGGAACAGAACAAAGCAGGAACAGGAATGGGAACAGAACAGGAACGGAACAGAACAAAGCAGAACAGGAACAGAGCAGAACAAAACAAAACAATAACAAGACAGGAACAGAACCAGAACAGGAAAACAACAGAAACAGAACAGAAATAAATGCAAATCATTATTTTGTTACTTCAATTACCGAAAGGTCTAGGAGTTTCCTGCTTAAGTTTTGCAGAAAAACTAAATAATAGCATACGACTGCAAGGCGGGGAAACCAGTGGCAGCACACAGACCATAACTTCATTGTGTATTACACACACACCATATAACCTGTACATCATCTCTGCCATTTGCACAATGAACTAAGCCCCAATGACTTGAATCGGGCTCCCTTGCTTGAATGTCATCCTAACCACTTTCAAAGCAGGTCAATTCTAATAAAAAGCTATATTTTTGAGATTGGCCTTGAAAAACCCACCTATTTTTAAAATTTAGTCTGCTTTTAAGATGAGGTCAATTGAAATAGGATGTATTCAAGGGGACAGTTTGTTCCTCCCATTCCTGCTGCTAGTTCAGAAAACTAACATTATTTAACAATATTTTTAACATAAACACAATACCTCACATAATGTCTTAAAAGCCATAAAATTTCAGACTCCAAAGTCAAGATACCAAAATGTCCTTTAGGGCACACATTACTAGTTCCTAAAACCAAACACGTATTTTTTTAAAAATTTCAAATATCATGGAACGGCAATCCCAAAGATGCTTTTTCAAAAGGCCAATAACTGGACTTCATTTTTGCTTGAAAAACCTTCCTTGAGAACTGAAGAAGCTTCCTGCGGATGAGAAGCAAAACCTTTTCAAGGAAAAAACCCAGAAAGCCCAGCTGCCCTCAAAGTCAGCTGAAGAACTGGAGAAGCTTCTTGGATGAGAAGCGAAACGTTTTCTAAAGAGAAAGAAAAATGAGAAAGTCCAGTTGCCTTTTGGGAAAAAAGTACCTTTGGGACAACCATATCCTGAATGATGGAGAATCTCCTCAGATACGGAAGAGCAAGTCTTACAAAATGCATTTTTACCTCACAATCCAATACTTGAGGTAAATTAATGACAACAAACACTTGGCAACTGACTCATATTTATGATGGATGCAGTGGGGGAAGCCTGATTCACTTAACAACTGGGTGACTAACTTAATGACAGCAGTGATTCGCTTACGAGAAAGGTTGTAAAATGCGGTAAAAACTCTCTTGACCCATGTCTCACTTAGCAACAGAACTTTTGGGCTCCATTGCAGTTGTAAGGACTGCCTGGACAATCTTCCGCACGACTACGGAATTGTATTTGAGGATGTCAAACCTGAGCATGAGTCTTCAGGATGTGGTTGTGTAGTTGTAATTCTTCAGGCACTTCCACCGACTTGACCCCGACAAATTGGAGGAGTGGGACTGGAATACCGGTGTCCCATGTTGTGACTCTCGGCATGGGCTCCACTAGGCCGGTCCAGTGGGCCTGAAGGTTGGGGTACAGAGGCGCATACATAGCCATGGTGGCGAGATGTTCGTTGAGCTTGGAGTAATAGGAAGTTTTGATCTCCGATATTTCCTGCTCGGTTGTAAGTCCCTCAGCTACCAGGCCCTCCGCGTAAGTATCCGGGATGCTTTTCCGGGATCTATCCGGCAAAACGAGACACAATAAGGCGAGAAATGAGCTTTTACCTCCCAAATGTCAGCCATTTTAAGATGTATGGATTTCAATTCTCAGAATTCCCACCCACCGTATCTCAATCTCAGCCGTTTTAAGATGTATGGATTTCAATTCCCAGAATTCCCACCCATCGTTTCTCAATCTCAGCCATTTTAAGATGCATGGATTTCAATTCCCAGAATTCCCACCCACTGTATCTCAATCTTAGCCAGTTTTACGCTCTTGGATTTTAATTCCCAGAATTCCCGAACAGCAATTCTCAATCTTAGTTGGTTTTATGATGTGTGGACTTCTGGGAAGGCCGGCGAGTGAATTCTGAGAATTGAAGTCCACACACAGAAACAATAAAAAAAATCTCTTTTTATGACCCCATAATCACAGGAATACTGCAAGTGTGCAAAAGTATTCAAATTCAAGCATGCCCAACAGATGTCTTCTTCTCAAAGACACCTGGTAAGGATGACTCTCCCACCCTTTTGGGTGGTACTTCCATGGTCAACAGCTCTTCCAGTTGGAATTAAATGATACCTGATTATTTTATACATGGTGGGATTGGTGAAAAAGGGCTCATCGAGTTCATTGTGACCCCACTGCCGATAGCAGAGAAGATCCACAATCACATCCTTCCGGAAAAGTCGCTGGTACTCCACGGCCAGTCGGGCAGCTCTGAGAACTTCTTCCGGGTCATCTCCATTCACGTGGACAACAGCACAGCCAACTATCTTACCTAACATGGAGGAGAGAGAGAGAAGGAGGTGAAGATGTACCAAAGAGGACTCCACGAAACCCAATTCTCTGGGAATGTCTGGTCAGCTAGAACTCCCGTTTTGGGGGAGTTTCCTCCTTCCAATTCAGGAACAAAACTACAAGATCACCTGAAACCATAGTGATTCTACATGGGACAAAGATCACGTCGAGTGAAAACCAACATTGGCTGTGTTGGGGAGGTCACCTCAGGTGAAAGTCACCTCAGGGGAGGGTCTTGTGAGGGTCAGATGAGAGTCACCTCAGGTGACAATGTTACAATCCCTAATCCTTAATTTCTACCCACACCAACACCAAACAGCACCAGTTTGACAGGAGCAACACAAAAATTGTCAACCACACTACCCATCACCATGCTCGTGAATTCATCGAAGCCGGGCACTCCACAAGCAATTCCACCAACAGATACATTGACCTACAACCAGCCTACAAAACCCCTCAGAATTGAAATCAACCACAAAGCCAACCAGAGACAGCAGCGGCTCTCAACCAATCCACACAATTCCCCCTTCGCCTCCACCAGAAGTTCACCTCCCAATGACCATGAACCTGAGGTAATCTCCTTATCTCAAGACCCATAAAAAGACCTTCACTTTTGACCCATACCAAACCCATCAGAAGACCCTCACTTGATGTGACTCTCACCTGATGTGACCACCCCATCACAAGACCCTCACTTGACACGACCCATACCTGACCTTCACAAGACCCTCACCTGAGGTGACTCTCACCTGAGGTGACCTCCTCATCACAACACTCTCGTGACCCATACCTGACCCATCACAAGACCCTCACTTGACATGACCCATACTTGACCCTCATGAGACCCTCACCTGAGGTGACCTCCCCATCACAAGACCCTCATTTGACACGACCCATACCTGACCATTAGAAGAACCCCACCTGAGGTGACTCTCACCTGAGGTGACCTCATCACAAGACCCTCACTGGTGACCTAGACCTGACTCATCACAAGACCCTCACTTGACACGACCCATACCTGACCCCCACAAGACCCTCCTCACCTGAGGTGACTCTCACCTGTGGTGACCTCCCCATCACAAGACCTTCAGTTGTGACCCACAACTGACCCATCACAAGACTCTCACTGGTGACCCCACCTGACCCATCACAAGGTGCAGGGATCAGCAGTGGGATCCTACCTCACCAACTATCGGTTCGGTGATTGCACGCACACCTAATGCATGCATGCAACACACCAGCTGAGACTGCAGCGCCAATCAGCTGAGAGGAGAAAGAAGAGAAAAGCACAGGGGTCGGTGGGAGGGCCAATCCTGCACTTTTCTCTTCTTTCTCCTCTCAGCTGATTGTCGGGGGATTTTTTTTACTACCAGTTCGGTCGAACTGGTAGGAATTTTGGCAACCAGTTGGGCCGAACCAGGCTGAACCGGTAACATATCACCACTGGCAGGGATCAATTGTCCTCTTTAGATTCTGCCTGTGTTGAACCACATGGGATTTTTACTTGATAAGTGTCTGAGTCCAATTCCAGTTTTCTGCATTTTTAACCAATTCTTTCCGGAATCCCGCGAGACCTACCGATATCACTACAATACAAGGAGGACCGTCCTCGCTCTGCCGGGGTGGTGTAGCCCAGTTGGTTATTTACGATGAGGTGAATGCTTCCCCCGGTTCTAAAATGGGGCAGGTTGGAAAGAGTGAACGTTTCCGGAACAATCCCTTGGCCGGAGAACGAAGCGTCTCCGTGAACCTGCATCCCAAAGATAAAAATGGCATCGGTCACAAACATGGATCATTCCCGGCCTTCTTCCACTTCATTTGTGTGGAAAAAGAAAAATGTGGGCACTGCTGTATTTTTTAGTTTCTAGTTTACTTTATTGTCATTGCACCTCGTACAACGAAATCAAACACCATCTTCAGTGCACATCATGACCATGAAAATAAACACAAACACACATCCTTCACACTCCACACATTGAAAACCTTGGACACCACACCAACACTGCATTATACAGTAGAGTTCAATAGAGTTACTGCCCTGGGATAGAAGCTGTTTTTTAGCTTATTTGTCTTTGTTTTTATTACTATCCTGTACTGGCTGCCAGATGGTAATAGTTAAAAAAGGGGGTTCCCAGGATGAGATGGATCTTTGAGGATGTTTTGAACTTTCTTAAGGTTGCAGGAGCTATAAAGCTCTTCCAAAGAGGGGAGAGGGCAACCCATGATCCTCTGGGCAATGACGTTAACCCTCTGGAGTGCTTTCCTATCTGCCCCTGTGCAATTGGCAAACCACACACAGGTGCAGTAAGTTAAGATACTGGTTAAGATGTGGGCATCCAAGGTCAGGTCCTCTTTTAGGGTAACACCCAGAAACTTAAAACTGGCCACTTGCTCCCCTCCATCTCCTTTGATAAGCAAGGGCTGGATGTCTGATGTGTTCCTTCTATAGTCCACTATAAGGTCCTTGGTCTTATTGGTGTTGAGAACCAAGTTGTTGTCTCCACATCACGAAAGCAACCGATCCACCTCATCTCAGTAGGCAGACTCATTCCCCCCCAGAGATGAGTCCCACCATTTTACTTAAGGAGCCCAAATTAAAAAGGAAAACCTCTCTGTATAATGGACCCAATGGATACAGGTAGTCAACAGTTCTGTTTAGTGACTGCTCAGAGTTACAACAGCACTTATAACCATATAAAATGTGACATAACCATTTTTTCACACTGAGGACTGTTATATGATCAAAATTCAGATATCTTTACAACTGGTTCCTATTTATGACGGCTGCCGTGTCCCAGAGGTCATGTGATTCCCCTTTTCGATGAACAAAGCCAACGGGTAAGCCAGCTTCACTTAACAACCGTGTGACTAATTTAACAACTGTGGTGATTCACTCAACAACGGTGGCAAGGAAGCTCGTAAAAGGAGGGGGAGCACTTCGGTTGCTATGATGGAGCACTTCGGTTGCTATGACCAGAAGTGCATTCCACGCATACCTTTCTCCCGATTGTATCCCAGGTTACCAGACCCAGCCAGAGAGAGGCGTGTTTTTCTACAGCCTGCAAAAGTGCTCTGTTGGAGAATGTGATTTATGACACATCCTGGGAGGAGGGGAGAAATAGGGTCATAAGTGGGCAGTAAACTCCATGGGGCAGAGCCGACTGTACTTGGGAAAAGTAGTGCCGATATGTTGCTCCTAATAAATAGTTGGATTTCTTTTGAAACTTGGCTCAAGGCTCATGAATTAATTAGGGCAGTGATGGCGAACCTTTTTGTTGTGGGGGTGCCAGCACCCACAATGCAATGCGCTCCCCCCCACATGCACACGCAACTGCAGCCACAGGAGGCCAAAAAATGGGCCTTCCGGAAATACCTCAAGTGCCCGTTTTTAGCCTCTGGAAAGCCTCTGGAGCACAGGGGAGGTATTTTTCACCCTCCCGGAGGCTCGAGCAAAGCCTCTGGAGCCTCTGGAGGCTGAAAACAGGCCGGTTTCAGACGTCCGGTATTTCCGGAAAGCCCGTTTTTTGGCCTCCCGAGGCTGCAGAGGATTTCCTCGAGCCCCTGGGAGGGCAAAAATGGCCTCAAATGGGCCGAAAATCAGCCGGGAGGCGCACGCATGCGCAGTGCAGGTAAGTTTGGCTGGGGCTCGCATGCCTGCACAAATGGCTCTGCGTGCCACCTGCGGCACGTGTGCCATAGGTTCGCCATCACAGAATTAGGGCATCCGTCGGAACCCTGACAATATAGTGATAACATGAAACAGGGTGAGCTTAATAGTCGCATCGATTACAATCACCCTATTGTTTACATCTCTATCTTGGCACACTTTCTATCATTCATTTCTTGTTCCCATTTTTTTTGCTGAGTCTCTCAATTACCTGCAGGCAAATGACTTTGTCTCCGGGCCGAGCCGAACCGGCTAAGGAGTAATCCCCATCCAACAATGTTTGCTGTCTCCCTCTGGTTTTGCCAACTGCCACAGGGTTGATGGCTTCCAGGTGGGAAGGGTTCGGCAACAGGATGACGTGAATTGGGCGGTGAGACCCAAAGTCCAGCTCCACCGAGGCCGTGAGGTGAGAGAGGACGTCTCCGATGGCAGCCGAGTCCTCCGGGAATTCGCTCAAGCCTTGCATTTTACGGAACATCAGCTTTTGGCAGGGAAAGAAGAACAGAACGGCAATTTTGGATGATGAAAAATTTCTTGCAGGGCTAACCAGATTCTCTAATGGCTTTGGGATTCCCTAAGGCACCCATCCATCCGTTTGGTGAACTCGCAAGGTCTGTTTTTCTCACCTTGTACATGTATACATCCAGACTAGACCATGTTGTTTTCCTGTGTCGTATAATATATGTGAGTATATGCATAATTTTGTATTTGTTTGTTTGTTTTGTCACGTTTATATAGTGTATATTGGAGGTGGTGACCCTTTGACAGCTGTATGCAATGAAATTTTGTTTTAATGTATGCCAATTGGTGTGCAAACTGACAATAAAGTTGTTCCGTGCTGTTCTATTCCATTCTAATCTATTCTATTCCATATTCTTATTTTACTTCTATTCTAATTCTTATTCTATTTCATTCATTATATTCTCTATTTTTCTCTATTCCATTCTGCTCTGTTCCATTCCATATATTATATTCTCTATTCTTTGTTCTCTATTGTCTCTTCCCTTCCTTTCCCTTCCATTTCATACACTGTATTATATTCTCTATTCTCTTCTGTTCCCTTCATTATAGTCTCTATTATTCTCTATTCCGTTCTGTTCCATTCCATTCCATATATTATATTCTCTATTTTCTATTCCCTTCCCTTCCATATATTCTCTTCTCTTCCCTTCCATTCATTATATTCTCTATTATTCTCTATTCCATTCTTCTCCGTTCTGTTCCGTTTCATTCCATATATTATATTCTCTATTCTCTACTCTTCTTTTCCCTTCCCTTTCATTCATTATATTCTCTATTCTATTCCATTCAATTCCATTCATTATATTTTATATTATTCTTTATTCTTCTGTTCTATTCTATTCTATTCTATTCTATTCTATTCTATTCTATTCCATTCTATTCTCTATTATTCTCTATTCTATTCTTTCTATTCTCTTCCATTATATTCTCTATTATTCTCTATTCCATTCTGTTCCATTCCATATGTTATATTCTCTATTATTTTTTTATTATTTTCTATTTCTATTCAACTCTACTCTATTCCATTCTATAAATTATATTCTCTATTATTCTCTGTTCTTCCCTATTCTACTTCCATTTCTATTCCTGTTTAAAACCCCATCCCTTTCCCTCACCTCGGGCGGGAAGTGAAGGAGGCCTGTGAGGAGATTAAGTCTTCCCCGGTGGGGCATCCCGAGGATGATGTCCGTCACGCCGCTGTACGAAGCCATCTTCAGCAGCTCATGGAAGAAGCCCATCATGCTCTCCGCCCCTTCGCCCCCGTAGCGCTTCACCGTGGCAAACTTGGTGGCCAGGAAGTGGTCAAACTCCTGTGGGACGCAAAACCTGGGAGTTAGGGATCCCACTCGCTTCACTTGCTTACCCCAGCTTCTCATAACAGGGAGTCCTTGACTTTACAACTGTTCTTTTTAGTGACCGTTCAAAATTACGATGGCACTTTAAAAAAAAGAGACCATGTTTCAAACTTACGACCATTCCAGCCTCCCATGAGGTCACACGATCCAAATTCAGACCTGTGGCCCCTGACACATAGTTATGAGGGTCACAGCGTCCCCCAGGGAGTCACACAATCCTAACCCTTTGGCGACCGTCTGACAAGCTGTAAGTCAATGGGGGGAGGACGGATTCATTTAACAACCAGGTTACTTGCTCAGCAACTGTGGGGAATTTACTTAATAATGGTGGCAAGGAAGGTTGTAAAAATGGAGCAAACCTCACTTAACGGTCTCACTTTGGGGCTCAATTGAGGCCACAAGTCAAAGACCAACTGTGCTCACTGCAAAAGAGGAACATGTACAGTCTTATCAGCTGTCAATTAAAATATAAAATAAAAATACTATAGGATACAGAATAAAGTCTAAGAGAATTTTAGAACCTTCCCCCCCCTCTTTTTAAAATTTAACCCTGTACATTTACATGATGTGTGACATTTATACTAGCCTGGTTACAGATAACAAATGATATTTGTTCCCTAGGCCATCCATCTTGTAAACTCAAAATTCGTCTTTCTCACCATGTACATGTATACATCTGAACAAGACTGTGTTGTTTCTCAGTGTCATATATGTGGGCTCTAGCTCAATACCCATGCTTCGCTACGAAACTATGTGGTCGGGCTTAGTTTTGGGGGACGAAAATAAGGAAGGGAAAATTCTGCCTCTGCCTACCAGCATCCATTGGTATTCATCTGGCTAGCGTCCTGTTGGTGTGTGGGAGAGAATTGAGGGCTGTTTGGAAGCTGAAAGAGTATTTGATGTGTGAGCAAGGAGACAGCAAGGAGCCTGGGCGGAGCTTAGCTCAACTGTTCTGTACTAAAACTGCTTGGTGCTGCTGTGAAACTGAAACTCCTCTCCTCTGCTTGTGTTTTGCCTTTGGAAGAGTTTTCTTATCAGGTGGGGAGGGGGAGTAGAACTCCTTAGCATCACAGCGTAATAATAATAATAATAATAATAACAACAATAACAATAAATGAAATATTAATACCTCTGATGGTTATTTCAAAACATCCTTCCTTAATGAGCACCTAGAAGCCAAGAGGAACATACGTGCCAAATTTCAAGCTTATATGTGTGTGTGTGTGTGTCTATATATATATATACACACACACACATATAATTTATATATGTGTGTGTGTGTGTGTGTGTGTGTGTGTGTGTGTGTGTGTGAGAGAGAGAGAGAGAGAGATATTCAGCTTTGTTCGGGTATTCTCCCACGTCATTATAGTTGTGCTTTTAAAGTTGTAGCAACGTTTCGGCAGAATCTCATCTGCCAAGAATCTCATCAGGCTTCTGTATCACTTCAAGACTGCCTTCAAAACAGACAGAAAAATAGCAGCCATCCTTAGAAACCCCAAAGATAAAATTGACCTGGAAAACTAAGGCATATACGAAGTCCCCTGTGCATCATGCCCGGCCATCATACATTGGACAGACCAATAGAAGAATAAGTACCCGCCTGGATGAACACAAAAATGCAGTAAAAAAGCTGCAACACACTTCCTCACTAGTCCAACACATGAAAGCCACAGGTCATAGCATCAACTTCAATGGCACCCAAACCCTAGCCACTATAGAAAACCCCAGCCACAGAATCATCAGAGAAGCCATAGAGATTGAAAAAAGACCAGAAAGCATGAATAGAAGATTCCACCAGACTGTCAATTATTTGGAAGCCTGCACTCACAAACAAAAAAATCTCCACATCACTAGCCAGGCACCTGGGCACAAACAGATCCCCCCTGATACCTCCAGCTCAAACACACCCCAACCAGACACCCAGATGAAACCTAGCTTCCTAACAAATGATAGCCGTCCATTTACTCGGAGCCAAGCTCACTAAAAGCCTCCAATACAAGAACACAATGTTGCCAGCCAATCAAGACAAAAAAAGACACAAAACAGACAGAAGATATTAGAAACACCAATCAAGCAGAACACAGCAAATTCCAAGACCAATGAACACAGACCAAGACTCCCAACCAATCAGGATGAAGAAAAAAACCATTCTAGCACAGCAGTAGGCTGCCCCAAATTTAAAACTGAAAATTGTGTTTTCTTCTGGTAGATGGTGTGTCCTAAGGAGCCATTGGATTTTTTGTATACTAAGACATCTAGGAAGGGAAGTTGATTGTTAGCTTCTGTTTTCAGATACATAGGCTCAGATACGTAGATGACACCTTCATAATCTGGCCACACGGGAAAGAAAAACTGAACAACTTCCTCACACACCTCAACAGCCTACACCCAAAAATACAATTCACCATGGAAACAGAAGCTAACAATCAACTTCCCTTCCTAGATGTCTTAGTATCCAAAAAATCCAATGGCTCCCAAGGACACACCATCTACCAGAAGAAAACACATACAAACCGCTATCTACACACACTCACACCACCACCCAGCACAGATCAATTCCGTAGCCGAGACACTCATCTCCAGAACAAAATGCTTAACCGACGAACAACAACTAAAAACCGAACTACACACTCTCATTAATGTACAAATAGCCAATGGATTCCAGAAAAAGAAGATTACCCACCTAATCCAAAAAAACACCCCAACCAAAATCCAAGACAGAGAACAAGAGAACAGCAAAGCCCTCTTCCCATATATAAAAGGCACTACAGACAAAATCAGCAAGATCCTTCAAAAACACAATATTAAGACAGCATTCTGCACAAACAGAAAAATATCCACCATCCTAAGAAACCCTAAAGACAAAATCGAGTTAGAAAACCAAGGAGTATACGAAATCCCTTGCACCGCCTGCCCCACCACATACATCGGACAAACTAACAGAAGAATAAGTGCACGCATTGAAGAACACAAGAACTCAATCAAAAAAGAAGAACCGACCTCTTCCCTGGTGCAACACCTCAAAGCCACAGGACATGAGATTGACTTTAAAAATACCAGAACTATCGCCAAAACCGAACACTTCAACAACAGAATAATCAGAGAAGCCATAGAGATAGAAAAACGCCCACACAGCATGAATAAACGAGATGACACCTCCTGCCTACCAACCATTTGGAAACCCGCCCTCATGAACAGACGAGTACCTAACCTGAAGAATGACACCAGACCCACACCCACGAGGGCCACACAAGATGCTACCACCACACTTCCATGTAGAAAGCAGACTCACACCCACACAGAAGATGAGACACGACCACGGACCAGAAGCCGCACTGCAGCTGCATCACTCCCTGCTTCAAACCCCTCCAACCCATACATGAAGCGAACTGATGCCCACCATGAAGATGCGGCACAACCACGAACGCGAAGCCAAACAACAGGATCACAGCTCACCAGCTCAAATCCCCCAGCAACTAAGACTAACTTGAGCACAACCAAGCCCCCACCTGGACAGAACACACCCCCAGCCAATCAGAACACAGCCAAACCCCCAACCAATGAGAACATACCCCCACCCAATCAGAACACAGCCAAGCCCTCACCCAATTAAGTCACACCCCCACTACCAGTTAAAAGGAAGAAGCAGCTGCAAGCTCACATTACTCTGAGAAGCACAGAGCCGAAGACACAAGCCTGATGATGATGAATGAGACTTCATCGAAACGTTGCCTAGATACTTCCAATTTTACACGGGAGAAAACCTGAATAACCAAAGATCCACATACAAATACCCACGAGAACCTCAGAAAACATATGTGTGTGTATGTATGTATGTATGTATGTATGTATGTATGTATAGGTATGTTTGGGTCTTTTTCCGGGTAAGATTAAGAGTATCTTCGCGAAGTTTCGGCGAGGTCCCACTCGTCATCCTCAGGCTGGTGCTTTCGGCTTCGTGCCAGTGCAAGCAGAAGCACAAAGCTGAAAGCATCAGCCTGAAGATGGCGAGTGGGACCTCGCCGAAACGTCGCCAAGATACTCTTAATCTTACATGGGAAAAGACCTGAACATACCTAGACGTACATACCTGTACCCGTGAAAATCTACGAAAACAAATTTTATATATATATATATATATATATATATATATATATGATGTACAATTTTTTTTTATTTATTTTGTCGTGTTCATATCGTATATATTGGAGATGGAGAACCTTTGACAGCTGTAGGCAGTGAAACTTCATCTTAATGTATGCCAATTGGTGTACATTCAAAGTGACAATAAAATTATTCTAAGTCTGTCAGTAAAGACAGCCAACCGTCACCCGCTCTGTGGAAATCAGGTGTTTTTCAGACCAACGTCCTCAGTTCCTCCTGGTTGTGGAGATATTTATTTATTGGACTTCGTACGCTGCTCACTCCCTCACCCATGGGCCGGTATAAATACACAGTGGGCTAATTTGAACCACAAACAAACTTTATGGGCTTATCGCCTGTGTTTCTGTAATAAGGCTAAGATCAGCACGGACTGTATTGACTTTTGTTCTACAAACACCAGGAGATCTCTCTCTGGGGTTGCCCCAAAGAAGAGAGGGAGTCAAGCTATTCTCCAAAGCACCAGAAGGCAGGACGAGAAGCAATGGGTGGAAACTCATCAAGGAGAGAAGCAACCTGGAATTAAAGAGGAATTTTCTAACAGGGAGGACAACTATCCAGTGGAACAACTTATCTCCAGAGGTTATGGGTCCTCCATCACTGGAGGCTTTTAAGAAAAGATTGGACCACCATTTGTCTGAAATGATGCAAGGTTTCCTATTTGAGCAGGGGTTGGACTAGAAGACCTCCAAGGTCCCTTCCAACTCTGTTATTCTGTTCTGGTCTGGTTACCAAGTGCCCAGATTTGGATCATGTGACAGCGGGGATGCTATAGTTGTCTTAAGTGTGAGGACCAGTCCTAACTCACTTTTTTTCCAGTGCCATTTTTGAATGGTCATTAAACAAACTGGCTGCAACTCCAGGATGTCCTGGATTTCAATCAAACACAACCCTCCCATTTCCCTCCATTCGCCTTGGTTTTGCTTCTTGCAAGTCTGTCGAGAACATGAGTTCCTTGCACGCGCATGCACACATGCCTACAATGCACCTGAGATTCTAGCATGATCTTGGACAAATACTTTTTCTCTTCAGTAGTAAAAGCTTCTTGCTTCAGTTCCTCAAACCGTTTGGCCATCCATTCCTTCTCTTGCATGCTGGACAGCTGGCCGGTCTCTATGGAGATAGGTCCACAAAAGATGTCTTCCAGATAAGACAGGACATCTTCAAGCGAGGCTTCGTCCTTCCCCATGTTCAAAAGCCCTGAAGTGGAAGGAAGGAAGGAAGGGAGGGAGGGAGGGAGGGAGGGAGGGAGGAAAGAAAGAAAAAAGGAAGGAAGGAAGGAAGGAAGAAAAGAGAAAGGAAGGGAGAAAGGAAGGGAGGAAGGAAAGAAAGAAAGGAAGGAAGAAAAGAGAAAGGAAAAAGAAAGGAAGGAAAGAAAGGAAGGAAAAGAGGAGAAAGGAAGGAAGGAAAGGAAAAGGAAAAGGAAAAGGAAAAGGAAAAGGAAAAGGAAAAGGAAAAGGAAAAGGAAAAGGAAAAGGAAAGGAAAGGGAGAAAGAAAAGCTCACCTCTGGACATCAACCATCCAAAATGCCAACAGTAACACAAATGTTCTCCCTGCAAAACTGTCAGTGAGTTGGACCCTTGTGGAATTTATTGGTGTATTCACGGCAACCTAAGACACCTAGAAACCAGGAGATGGTGAGTTCTAGTTCCACCTTAGCCATAGTTGGGTCACTTTGGGCCAACCACCAGGAGATGGTGAGTTCTAGTTCGGCCTTAGCCACAAAAACTGGCTGGGTGTTCTTGGGCCAGTTATACTCTCTTAGCCCAACCCACCTTGCAAGGATGTGGTGAAAAATAGGAGGAAGATGTTTTGGATATATTCACCATCTTAAGTTGTTTATTTAAAAGAAACAATAAAGGTGGGAGGTACATAAATAAAATAATATACAATACAGAATATAGTTTGCCATTACCCTGTTTTGGATTTTTGTTTGTTTACATTTTCTCAGTCTAGTTTCCAGCTGTAGGGTCTGCTGGTGAACTTCATCCATGCACAGTGTGTCAGAATCCCAGCAATCACCCTAATTAAATCATGATCCTCGAGCCAAACTTCAAAAGGATTCATTAGAGGCAACATGCTGTATGACCTGTATGAAGCCAACTCCGGCGTACATCATTCCCAGGCCCTTGTGACCCTGTTTCCCCCCCTCCCCCCTGGATGTGTCATAAATCAGATTCTCCAATTGAGCCCGTTCACAGGCTGGATGTCATCAATCACATTCTCCAATTACAGGCTGGATGTCATCAATCACATTCTCCAACTATGTTCTGGGTGTCATCAATTACGTTCTCTAATTACAGGCTGGATGTCATCAATCACATTCTCCAACTACGTTCTGGGTGTCATCAATCACGTTCTCCAATTACGGGCTGGGTGTCTTCAATCACATTCTCCAATTCAATGTATTTACAGGCAAAAGTTCCGGTAGTTTAGTTACAATCTTTTAAAGATAAAGAGTTGGAATGTACTTTCGCTTTCCCACCCTTTTTTGTGGCAACTACTCAAACAGGCCTAGGAACGTTTCATGAGTTGACACAGTCAAGGTTTAAACTTCTCCATTCTACGATCTTCCACCACTGCAGGAAAAAGCTATTTCTGAATTGACACCGAGTTGGACACAATCCTAAAGATACTTTACTTTACTAAAGTAATGATCATTTCACGTTACCTGCCGTGTGGAAAGGGCCTTGCAAGGTTTCCGCCAACACCTGGATCTCTGGCACCTCCTCCATCACCCCCTGGCCAGCAAGGAGAGGATTGATTTTGGCAGCCTTGTGTCCATGTTCATGATAGGCCGCAACTAAACGAGCCAGCCCATGGTCAACTGCAAATGAAAAGAGGAGAAGTGTAATGTCAGTACGTTCCCAAAACTTAACACAAAGTGAGAAAGCGTAGGAAGAAATCCACATTTCTTTTATTAAGTCTGATGCAGGTAAAAATATAAAGGTACTCCTCGGCTTACGACCACAATTGAGCCCGACCTGCATTTCTGTTGCTAAGTGGGACAGTTGGGAGTTTGGACCCTTTTTACGACTGTTCTTGCCATTTGGTTGTTAAGTGATCACTGAAAAGTTAAGTTAGTCACGCCGTTGTTAAGTGAATCTGGCTTCCCCACTGACTTTATTCCTCAGAGGGTTGCAAAAGGGAATCATGTGACCCCAGGGACACTGCGACTGTCGTAAGTATGAATCAATGGCCAAGTGGCCGGATTTTGATCATGTGACCACAGGGGATGTTGCAACAGTCGCTAAGTGTGAAAAATGGTCATAAATCACCCTTTTCAGGGCTTTCCATTCATCCCCTTCCTTCCTTCCTCATCTCCTCCCTCCCTCCCTCCTTTTCTTGTTTTCCTTCCTTCCAGTCATCCCCTTCCTTCCTTATCTCCTCCCTTCCTCCCTTCTTTCCTTCCTGTTTTCCTTTCTCCCTTTCACTCATCCCCTTCCTTCTTTCTCATCTCCTCCCTCCCTCCATTTTCCTTCCTTCCTTCCTGTTTTCCTTCCTTCCACCCTGTTTTCCTTCCTTCATACATCACCTTCTAATTAAACGTAATTTTGAATGCTACCTACAGTAGCACATAGAATCAATGTTAGTTGGGTTGACAACAGTGATACTCCAATCATAAAATCATGGCAGAAATTTTGGGATAAACTGCCAGAAGGTGTCCTTGCCAAAGGCACAACAACAATCTCAGGCAGGTTTATTGAAGGTTTAAGGAACCCATATTTTCTCTTTTATTTTTGTTTGAAGGGGGGTGGCAGAGAAGCGGCTTCTCCCCTTCTTGGCCGTAGGCAAAAGCCTGATCCAGTAAAGAAGGAAGCCACTAGATCACTGACTGATCTGCCAGCAGGGAGGGGATCAAGTCACTTTCCTCAGCATGCCTTTGAAGTTAAACTTTATGGAGGCTGGGTAATTATAATAACCATAAAAAGCTAGCTTTCAGGTGAGGAGGGGCAAAAGGAGGATCATATCTGGTATTTCAAGCTATGTCACATAGAAAGGCAATTCGCAACTCAAGCCATCCTCTTCCTCCCCTCCCCTCCCTCTCTTCCTTTTTCCTTTCCTCTTTCCTTCCTCATCCCCTTCCTTCCTCATCTCTTTCCTTCCTTCCTTCCCTTTCTCCTCCTGTCTTCCTTCCACTTATCCCCTTCCTTCTTCCTCCACCTCCTCCCCTTCCTCCTCCTGCCTTCTACTCATCCCTTCTTCCTTCTTCCACCGCCCTCCCTCCATTTCCTCTTCCTGTCTTCCTTCCTTCTACTCATCCCCTCCCTTTCTTCCTCATCTACTTCCTTTCTTCTTCCCTTTCTTCTACTAATTTCTTCCTTCCTTTCCTTTCTCCTCTTCCTTCTTCTTCTACTCATCCTTTCCTACTTTCTTTCCTGCCACTCATCCCCTTCCTTCCTTCACATCTCCTCCCTCCCTTCTTTCCTTCCTTCCAGTTTTCCTTCTGTCCTTCCACTCATCCTCTTCCTATTTTCCTTCCTTCCACTCACCCCCTTTTTTCCTTCCTGTTTTCCTTCCTTCACTCATCCCCTTCCTTCCTTCCTCATCTCCTTCCTCCTTTCCTTCCTTCACTCATCCCCTTCCTTCATTTCCTCCCTCCCTCCTTTCCTGCTTTCCTTCCTTCCTTCCACTCATCTTCCTTCCTTCCCATCTCCTCCCTCCTTTCCTTCCTTCCTATTTTCCTTCTTTCCTTCCACTCACCCTCTTCCTTCCTTCCTGTTTTCTTTCCTTCCTTTCTTCCACTCATCTTCTTCCTTCCTTCCCATCTCCTCCCTCCCTTCTTTCTTTCCTCCTGTTTTTCTTCCTCCACTCATCCCCTTCCTTCCCTCCCGATCATCACGGTCGGAGCGATTGCAAGCCCCCCTCTCCAGGGACCCCCAGCCCCCTCCTCCTGTTCACCCCCCTCCCACCCCCGTCCCACCTGCTGGCCTCCAGGCCTCCGCTCGCTCCGCGACCCCGCGGGGCTCCTGGCCCGGCCGGCCGGGCTTGTAGCCGTAGACACCGCGCTCGCTGTGGTAGGCGGCGCACCATGGGGGCCAGCGGGCCAGCAGCGGCCTCCAGCCGGCCAAGCAGCGCGCAGCCACCGCGGCCATCCCAGCTCGGCTGGTCCCGGGCCGAGAGCGGCGGCGATGCCCCGCCTCCCCCGACAACGCCCCCGGCCCTGATTGGGGCAGGTGGAGGGGAGGGGGCGGAGGACGCGCCCACAGGGGAGAAGGTGGTGGGCTCCGTTTGCTGCAGGTGATGGGGAGGGGGGGAGGGGCAGCCGCTCCTCCGCTCTTGCGAATTGCAACCCGTGCAAAAAAAAAAAAAAAAAAGGCAACCTGGGTTGCAAGTTTGCAAAAGGGTTTGCGTCAAACGTTGCATCTTTGGAGCCTTTAAGCATCAAATAACAGAATGACAAGAGATGGAAGGGACCTTGGAGGTCTTCTAGTCCAGCCCTCCCTGCTCAAGCGGGAGACCCTGTACCATTTCAGACAAGGGGCCGTCCAGTCTCTCCTTAAAAACCTCCAGTGATGGAGAAGGAAGGAAGGAAAACAGAATAAGAGAGATGGAAGGGACCTTGGAGGTCTTCTAGTCCAGCCCTCCCTGCTCAAGCAGGGGACCATAAATCATTTCAGACAGGTGGCTGTCCAGTCTCTTCTTAACAACCTCCAGTGATGGAGAAGGAAGGAAGGAGGAAGGAAGGAAGGAAGGAAAGAAAGAAAAGGAAGGAAAAGGAAAAGAAGGAAGGAAAAGGGAGGAAGGAAGGACAATAGAATAGTAACACAATAGCATAATAGAATGACAAAGTTGGAAGGGGCCCTGGAGGTCTTCATCATTACAATGTTGCCATCTAATCTTTCTAACTGCTATTTCTGTATCATCTAATTTTCTTGGTGTAGGTAGTCCTGGACTTACTATTGCCACAGAGGCCAACATCTCTGTTGCTAAGTGAGATGGGTTCTGGCTTCCTCATTGATTTTGCTTGTCAGAAAGTCATTTTAAACAGTGAACACATGATCCCAGGACACTGCAATCGTCGTAAGTATGAATCAGTTGCCAAGCCTCTGAATTTTGACCACGTGACCGTGGGGAAGGCTGCAATGGTCATAAGTGTGAAAAACGGTCATAAGTCCCTTTTTCAGTGCTGTTGTAACTTTGAACGGTCACTAAACAAAAGCAGGAATGAAGGCAAATGATTTTTAGTGCAATGATTTTGCGTTAAACAAACTGTTGTAAATCAAAGATTATCTATATAGTCATCCAGATTTTGCAGCTAATTAATTTACATTCACATTACAACTACCAATTACAATTATATTGTAAATTTAATTGTAAGTGCTTGCACCATTACAGTCAGTCTATCCAGGTTTTCATTTGGAAGGTGACAGAATTTTTCTATCCTCATTTCTATTTCATTTTTATATTAAAACAACATTCAACAATTGTTTTAAGCTCTACAACCTACACAGTCTTTGGTGAGAATTGAAGTCATCCATCCATCCTCTTTTCTTTTTTTTAAGAGAGTAAATTATGATTCTAATATACTTTGTTGATATCCTGGCTTGTCAATTTACAAGCCAGTTGCCCTCTGAGACAAGTAAATGTTTATGTGATAACTACAACTATATTATATTTTACCTTTAATAACATCAACACCTCTCATTTCTTTCTTCATTTTTTATATCATGGATGTACTAGCCACATGTTGTAAAGGCTTTATTTTAGCAAGAAAAAAAAATGTATGCACAACCACAATTTCAACTGGGTTTCATTAAAAACAAAACAGGGGGAAAAAAGACCTACAATACATATCGCCTGACCCTTATCCAGAAGTAAGTGATTCCTCTAAATCTACTGAAATTTGAAAATATAAACTTTGGGTTGCTTAAGAGCAGTCAGCCCATTAGAATAGAACTGAAAGGGACTTTGGAGGTTTTCTAGTCCAACCCCCTGCTCAATTAGAAAACCCTATCCCATTTCAGACATGGGATCTTTTCTTAAAAACTCCGAGTGTTGGAGAATTCACAACTTCTGGAGGCAAGTTGTTCCATTGGTTAATTGTTTTAATCACCAGGAAATTTCTCCTTAGTTTTAGGTTGCTTCTCTCCTTGCTTCATTCATTCACTGACATAAATGGTTTTTGGAGCAGTGCAAGGACCTAATCAGGGGAAAATAAAAATTGTTCAACAAACTTTTAAACCTTGGATTAATGTTAGTAAAACACTAAACATGCCTGTTGTTTGATTCTCTAGGCTTGGGAGTCAATTTTGTTTTTAAAGACGTCTTTGACAGGCCTAATTGAGCTTTTGGGGTGAATATCCTGCATTCATTCCCCCTCTCCTCTCTGAAAGAATTTAGAATGTTAGATTAGACTAGAGCCCCGTGGAGACCCTATGCTATTTCAGACAAGTGGCTGTTTCTACTTTCTTCTTAAAAACCTCCAGTGGTGAAGCTCCCATGGTTTATGAAAGCCCTGAACTGAGCAGGGATTTAATTCTAATAACTCCCCCTCCACCCAATATTCCTAATATTATTCCCAGACGGGCAGCCAATTGGAAAGAAACTCGGCTTTCAAAACCTGCAGCTTCGAAGCGTGGTCCCACCCCTTCCCAGGAGAAGGCCACGCCCCCCTCGGGCACTTCCGCCTCCCCTGGTAACCAAAGCACGGGGTTGCTCAGCTCTCTCGCTCTCTCCGCCTTCAGGACCCGACCGAGCGAAGTGGGGCTGTCTACTGCACTGCCTGACGGGCCCTCGACCTCGGATCCGCCCGCTCGCCGCTGGGAAAGACTCCGGTTCGCTCTAACCGAGCGCTTCACGTTCGTCTTCCTTTACTTTTTCCCTTCGAGGGTGGAGGGCTCGAGAAGCGGGTCGGGGCTTCCCCGAGGGGATCAGGCGGCCGGCGGGGCAGCCTAGGGGGCGGGGTCCTCGCCCTGGCAGAAAGTGAGGGCGGGGGGGGCGGGCGAGAGAGAGAGAGAGAGAGAGAGAAGAGCCTGACGGAGCTGCTGGAGCGGCAGAAGCGGAGACCGATGTTTACAGCGGGCCGAGGTAACCGCCCCCCTCGGCGGCCTCCTCCTCCGCATCCTCGGGCTCCGCTCGGGAAGGCGGCCTGAGGGGTGTGGGGGGAGAGAGAGAGAGACGCTAGGCCCCGGGAGGTGGGGGGGAGGGCCCGTTTCTACTACAGCCCCCCCCTTCCTCTTCCGGTGGCCTACCTCGCGGGGTTGTTGTGGCGGGGAGGGGCCCTCCAGGCGACGGAGAGGGGGCCCGGGGAGAGGTCACTGGAGCCGCGGGGTCCCTTGTGTGTGGGGGGAAGAGGGGGGAGGAGCATGGATGGGGAGGGGGCGAGGAAGAGTGGAGGGGGCGTCTTGGGGTCTGAGCTAATCGCGGGGGGGGGCTGCTAGTCTTTCTCTGCCTCACCTATGGTCTTTTGGTCTGTCATTTATAGTGCATCACCTGCCTGTCTGTGTCTGTCTGTCTACTATCTATATCTGTCTGCTATTATCTATCTCTGTCATCATCTATTATCTACCACTTCTCTCTCTTCTATCTCATCTCTACGTCTGTCTGTCTGTCTGTCTGTCTATCTATCTCTATTTCATCTGTCTGTCTCTATCTATACAGTATCTATCATAATCTATCTCATCTATCTGTTGTTTTTTGGTCTATTTATAATGTATCACTTATCACCTATCATCTATCTCTACCATCTGTCTGTCTATCTCTGTGTATCTCATCTCTCTATTTCATCTGTCTATCTCTATCTATACAGTATCTATCATAATTTATCTCATCTACTGTCTTTTGGTCTATTTATAATGTATCACTTATCATCTATCATCTACCTATCTGTCTCATCTATGTATTTGTTTGTCTATCACCTATCTCATCAGTTGTCTGTCTCTCATCTATCCCTGTCTATATTTATGTCTCTCTCATCTATGTCTCTGTCTATCTACATCTAGCTAGCTATCATCCATCCATCCATCTCTATTTACGTTATTTTTATACCTATGTCTGTCTGTCTGCCTACCTACCATTTACCTAGCTATGTACGTCTATCATCTATCCATCTATTTATCTTCACCTTATCATCTGTCTGTCTACAACTTCTTTATACATCTATCTTTATACATCTATCTGTCTAATCTATCTATTTATCATCTATGTACATCTATATCATCCATCCATTTATCTTCACCTTATCATCTGTCTACACCTGTCTTTATACATCTATCTTTATACATCTATCTTTGTCTATCTATTTCTATCATCTATCTGATATCTATCACCTGTCATCTATCTATTGTCTATTATCTATCATTTAGCATGTATCTATCTTATCTATCTAGCTCTATCATCTATCTAGTTCTGTCTGTCTATATCTGAATCTGTCAGTATCATGTATCCTTATCGTCTCTCTACACATTTCTATCATCGATCTCCCATCTTTAACTCATCTATTTCTATTCTGTATCTGTACATCTAATCTGTCGGTTTATCTCTCATCTATCTGCCCATCTTATCACCAACTCTTTAGTTTGTTCCTTTGTTTTGGTCTGGACTTCCTGTAGACTTTACTTGTTGGGGCCTTGGTGTCCCCCTCAGTTTGTGATTTTTCTGTGTTTAGACATTTTGGAGGCAGGTTTTGTAAGTCTTGACTAAAATATTAGGGGTTCAATGCACATTGTTCTCTCTCTGATGCACCTTAACATCCTTTTCCCTGCCACTATTTGGGGATGTGTATGTATACTTATGTTTATGGAGATGGATATGCTTAAAGGTCAAGTAGAAACTGCTGCCCTCTCCTTTTTATAGTTATAAATAAGAGAATTTTAGCTCCCAAACCAACTTCACACAGATTTTCCAACCCTAAATTCAGGAGAGTTGTAATTCCTACCTTTTTAATTCTTTCTCAATAGCTGTGTTGGAAGAGAGATATAAGGGAATTCCTTTTGAATCATGTTAGTGTTCCTGCCACAAGTGCAATTACAGCCAAGGCTCATATTCCTCATATTCCAGTTTTCAGCATATTTCTGCAGTTTCTATTTAAGTTATTTCTTTATCAAAATTATCTCTTTAAAAGTAGCAACATGGTTTGACATTTTACATACATACATACATATATATTCCACACGCAAATGGCCAATAACAATTAATGACACAGTTGGGTGCTAATTTTTCTTATAAACAAGTGTTAATCAGAGGGAGACAGAATAAAGAAATATGAAATATAAATAAACATGCTGGTCTATGACTAATAAAGATTTGTTATTTTTACAAACACTTGAAAACATTTGATTTGTTCAGTGTACTCTGAAGCACAGCCAATTCCTTTTTCTTTGACTGGTTTGGGGGCTGCATCAGCCTTTCCTTAACGCAATTTGTCATATTCTTTCAGTCTTGCAAGTGGCAATTATGTGCATTAGAGAGTAGGTGAGTGGCTAATTTCAGTATCTTTCTGAGATCACTCAGAAGTGTCACAAACTCCCATTCAGCCTCACAGGAACTACTCATAACTCTCATGTAAAGGAAGCATTTCAGGACCTGTGTAAGATTGCTATAGTTACCAGTTTAATAACCTCACAGGCTTGTTATAAATTCATGAGAGAATGGAAGAAGATTCAGCCCCTGCATTTAAGCTAAGCGTTTCTTTTTTCTAATACATAGAAAGAGCCACTTTGGCTACATAATCAGACTAGAAAGCAGGAAACCTTGAGTTCAAATCCTGTTTTAGTCTTGAAAACCAACTGGGTGACTTTGGGCCAGTCTCTCTCTTGTCAACACCTCACAGGGTTGTTGTTGTTGTGGAGAAAATAGGAGGAACGTGCATTGATATGCTTATTTGTAAAACCTTATTTTTAAAATAATAAAGACAGGATAAAATAAATCTAGTATAAGCCACAGTACTGCAGTCAGAAAATATTTGGCCAGTTGGTCAAATGACACAATTTGAGGATTTCTGCTTTAAAAACTAATAGAAAGGTTTGTGATTATGCATGCAGCAGAGTGAAATTACTTTTAACATTATATGGCTATATATCTGTCCGTTCTTTTATAGTTGGACCACAGAAAGTAACTTGGGTTTTAAAAGTTGATAGAGGGCATATTCTCCTTGCTTGGTAAGCAGGCAAAATTTCACATTTCAGTGGGGCTCTTAGGGCAGGGTGTGTCTACTCCTAACTGAAGTAGCCTGTGCTCCTGCAGCTTTGAAGAACTACAAACACCTGTCATATGACATGTTAATACAGCTTAAATTTAAAATACAGGGTGGCCTGTGCACTAACAGATGTGGCTTTGTACAATATACACAACAGTCAGTAAGGCAATAACTTGATACCATACTCATTGTATGCATTTTGCATCTTTGGAAATGCAAAGACTTTGAAAGAAGGATGACAAATGTTCTTATAGGTAATAAATACAGTGCTCACATTTTTACATTGACTTGATGATACATCAAGTCAATGAAGATGAAGACGAAGTGCGAAGGTCATTCAAATCATTTCTGTAATAAACGAAACTTGAAAACCCATGTAGAATATAAGCTGAATTTAGGTTCCTATGTCTAGAAATGCTGAGAAAATGTCACTCAAAAAGTAGGAAATTCCTCTGAAGATAGAGGGAGAGAGAGAGAGAGAGAGAGTCTTGATGTGTTGGCTTTTTAACACACCTACAGAGTGTCCGATTGAAAGAAGCCAAGATATCCCTTTGTAAATTTATATATACAGATAGTCCTTGACTTACCACCACAATTGAGTGCAAAATTTATGTAGCCAAGCAAGGCAGTTAGTGAGATTTGCACCATTTTATGGCCTTTCTTTCCAGAGTTGTCAAGTGAACCACTACATTACAGTTGTTAAGTTACCGTGTTTCTCACAAAATAAGGCCAGGCCTTATTTTTTTTTTGACCCCCGAAAAAACGGCTAGGCCATCTTTTCGGGGGTGACTTAATTTTACCCCCCCCTTACATCCTCGGGCAGGCGGCGACAGCTTGGAGGTTGGCCTCTGCGTTGGTGGGGCATTTCATATCGGGAGACCTTCTGTCACCATTGCTTTCCCTTCTTCCCGTGCTGCCACGGCATTTAGAGCAACGCCGTGGCGTTTGGCGCAGCCATGTGCGGCCAGCCAGGGCTGTTCCCTGCAACCGGAGCCTGGCGGAGACACTCGGCTTCAGACACTCCTGTCGTTGCCTTCCCTTCGCCTTCGAAGGCAAAGCCAATTCTTTTAAAAATGATGCCCTACTACCGGTATGACAAAGCCTCCTCTGCCCGAGAGGGCAGCCCAACCCCACGTGGGGAGGCGAATCTCCCAGGGCCGCAGTGCAGGATCAGCCCACACTGGGAGAAGCGCTCAGCCGCCATCCCTGCCTAGCGCCGGGCAGAGCATGAAGAGCTTCGCCTGGGGCGCCCAGCGGAGCTGACAGGTGGGCCCTCCTGCCCAGAGGTGGAGCTCTCGCCAAGGCAGCGAGTGCCTCCCCGCTGGACCCTCCCCTCATCCCGCCAGAGCTGTGCTGGCTGGCAGCGCCAGGAAAGCGAGCAACGGGTGCATGCCCGCCTGCCAAGTGAAAGAGCCGGGTCGACCCGAGCTTGGCTTCCTTCCCAAGTCCCGCCAGCCCAAACCCGAAGGGCCACCAGGAGAGGCCACCCGAGGCAGTGATAGCGCCCACCCATCCGTGGACAGGGAGGCAAGGCGACGGCCTGCACCACGTCCTCCTTCCAGCTGAGCTCTGCCGAGTGAGCGCCTCTGCCCGAAGCTCTTGCCGCTGCAGTATTTGGAGTTGCCGGCGCATTTGGAGATGTGTGGGGACGGGGACGGGTTGGGCGAGGGGTGGAAAGGACAGACGGCTTCAGGCTCTCTCCGCCAGACCCGCCGGCCAGGGAAGCAGTGCTGCCATCGCCTCGTCTCCCTATCTGCAGATGGGTGGGTGCTATCACTGCCTCGGGCAGCCTCTTCTGGTGGCCCCTTCGGGTTCGGGCTGGAGGGCCTTGGGAAGAAAGCCAAGCTCTGGTCGGCCTGGCTCGTTCGCTTGGCAGGTGGGCGTGCACCTGTGGCTCGCTTTCCTGGCTCTGCCCAGCCTGCACAGCTCTGGAGCAGCCCTGGCGGGATGAGCGGAGGGCCCGGTGGGGAGGCGCTTGCTGCCTTGGTGAGAGCTCCACCTCTGAGCAGGAGAGCCCGCCTGTCAGCTGCGCTGGGCGCCCCCAGGCGAAGCTCTTCGCACTCTGCCCGGTGCCAGGCAGGGATGGCGGCTGGGTGCTTCTCCCGGGGTGGGCTGATCCTGCGCTGCGGCCCTGGGAGATTCGCCTCCCCACATGGGGTTGGGCTCCCCTCTGGGGCAGAGGAGGCTTTATCGTACCGGTAGTGGGGCCTCGTTTTTAAAAGATTTGGCTTTGCCTTCGAAGGCGAAGGGAAGGCGGCCACAGGAGTGCCTGAAGCCAAGTGTCTCCGCCAGGCTCCGGTTGCAGGGAGGAGCCCTGGCTGGCCGTACATGGCTGCACCAAATGCTGTGGCATTGCTCTAAACACCACAGCAGCATGGGGAGAACGGAAAGCAATGGTGGCAGAAGGTCTCCCGATACGAAGTGCCCCACCAATGCTAAAGTCAACGCAGGCAGCACCATATCTGGGTATGCAACAAAAGTACTTCCTAACGGCAAGCCCCCCCCCGCCATTCCTCCCCATTTTGCATGTTTAATATAGGCCTTAATTTGGGGGGAGGGGCTTAATTTGATTTTACACCTATAAAACATGCTGGGACTTCCTATTGGGGGAGGCTGTATTGCTGGAGAAACACGGTAGTAACATGATTGTTAAAGGAATCTGGCTTCCCCATTGACTTTGCTTGTCAGAAGCATCCCAAAAGGGGATCCCATGACCCCGGGACACTGCCAACGGTAATAAATGCGAGTCAGTTGCCTGCTGTCTGGATTTTGATCACGTGACCACAGGGATGCTGCAACGGTCCAGACTGCCAACTCATAAAACATTCCTGATTTGAGCGATTGCTGGAATCTTGACACAGAGTGTGACAATGGTCACAAGTTACCTTTTTTCGGTGCCATTGTAACTTCAAATTGTCCTTAAGCGAACTGTTGTAAGTCTAGGACTACCTGTATTCAGTGTATGGACACAGGAAAGCTATCTGATATCGTATCCCAAAGGTGCTTTTCCAAAAGGATTTTGAAAAACTGGATTTTGAAAAAACTGGATTTTCTTAGGGTTTTTTTCTTGAAAACGTTTCGTTTCTCATCCAAGGAAATTAAGGGGGAAAAAACCGAAGTCCAGTTGCCTTTTGACTAGCACCTCTGAGATAACCACGTCCTGGAAGTGGTGCTTTTTTTTCCCCAAGAGGCAACTGGACTTTCTGGTTATTCTTTGAAGACGTTTCTCTTCTCCTCCAAGAAGCTTTTTCAGCTCTGACTGTGGGGTGGGGAGGAATAGAATAGAAATAGAAATAGAATTCTTTATTGGCCAAGTGTGATTGGACACACAAGGAATTTTTCTCCGGTACAGAAGCTCTCAGTGTACATAAAAGAAAAGATACATTCGTCAAGAGTCAAGAATCATCAGGTACAACACTTAATGATAGGGAAGGGAAGGATTTATACTCCTTGCAGACATATGGTCATTTGCATCTTTTCTTTTCTTTTTAAAAAAAGTTTTTTATTTTAACAACAAACAAAAAACATACAACATAAAACATAAAAACATCATCCTTCTTCATAAATTTACAAACAGTGTATCAGTTGGTTTACCACTTTTTTTGTGTGCATCCGTTTCTTAAACACTAATATAGTTATATTACATAATAACTCATTATCAATCAACAATTGTATAACCTAGTATCATTACTGAGAAATCATTTAACTATAATTTTATTAATTCATACTTTAACGAGATAACTATAATTTACTTAATTTATTTTGCAACAAATCATAAGATCATACCAAATCTATCTTAATAAGGTTTTATAAAAATTATATCAAAAAAAATTATATCCTAAATCTAAATATTCTATTATTGTGTTTTATTATCTAACCATTGATAAAAAAGGTCCCAAACTTCATAAAATTGTTTATCTTCTTGTTCTCTAATTTCAAATGTCAATTTACTCATTTCAGCACAAGTCATTTGCATCTTTTCGAGATCCCAATTTCAGGCCCTCTAAAAAAGGATGCAAATGACCAGCTGTCTGCAAGGAATATAAATCCTTTCCCTTCCCCACCATCTAGTCAGAGCTGAAGAAGCTTCTCGGTTGAGAAGCAAAATGTCTTCCAAAAGAAAAAATCAGAAATTGCAGCTGCCTCCTGAAAAAAAAGCTCCTTTTGGACAACCAGGACCTGGATGAGTGGGAATCTCCATGGATTCTCTGACATCCTGTAGGGTGGGAATATATTGGTAGATGCAGTTTTGAAAAACTAAAGGCTTTGAGTAATCCTTGGTGGACATAATGACACATACCCTCATTGCTCTGCTAATCTTCTAGATCTTCCTGGATAACACAATGCCAGCTGAGCGGAAGAAGTCGGCCAGCATGGAAGAAAAAGAAACCTCCTTAAGCAACAAAGAGAAGGAGTTTGGCGAGAGGCGGCCTGTGAGCAGCCGGGACAGACCCAAAGAGGACGTCAGGCTGGGCATGAAGAGAGAGATGCTCAAGCCACCCGAAGATAAAAAGAAGAAAATGGAGGAGGAGAAGCGGAAAAAGGACGAGAAGGAGTGGAAGAAGAAAGAGGACGAGAAGATAAAATCTGAGGAGGACCAAAAGAGAAAGGAGGAGGAGGAGAAGCAAAAGCTCGAAGAGGAAGAGAAGAAGAAGCAAGAGGAAGAGATGAAGCTGCAGCAGGAAGAAGCGGCTGCCAAATTGAAGTAAGAACGTCTTTGTTTCTTGGTGCCCGTGTTTTAGGAGGAATGTGTAGGATGTCCACCCCTGTTGTTCAAACACGTCACTTCCACATTAGTGTTTTCCACCATTCAGTATGAAAAGGTAAAGTGTACAGGTGCAAAAACATTTGGTAAAGAGACGGCTGAGTTTAAAACAATGGTATATATGTTGCACTAGATATTGCCTTAGGGCAGGGGTCCCCAAACTTGGCAACTTTAAGACTTGTGGACTTCAGCTCCCAGAGTCTTAAAGTTGCCCAGTTTGGAGACCTCTGACTTAGGGGGAAAAACCTTCACGGACAAGGAAACAGAGGTTGATTTTTCCAAATAATGCCTACCATTTTTAGTTTTAGGGCACCAGCCTAGAAAGTAGGAGACCGTGAGGTTTTGTTCCGCCTTGGGCATGAATGCTGGCTGGGTGACTTTGGGCCAATCACCAGGAGACTAGGAGTTCTAGTCCCAGGTTAGCCATGAAAGCTGGCTTAGTGACCTTGGGACAATCACTAGGAGGTGGTGAGTTTTAGTTCTACCTTAGACATGAAAGGCAGTTACATTAGGTGACTTTGGGCCGATCACCAGGAGACAGTTCCAGTCCCACCTTAGCCATGAAAGCCAGCTGGGTTAACAGTGTTGTTGTGGTGGGGAAAATGGGAGGAGGAAGGTGTGTTGAATATGTTTACTGCCTTATTTGTAAAAATAAGGTGGGATACAAATAAATAAAGCAGAATCACTATTTTTTAACAAACGTATTGTCCAGTCCTAGTAATGAAGATGGGATACAAATGAATAAACATAAAGTAAAATTACAACTTTTTTTTAACAGATGCCTTGCCCAGTCCTCGTCTCCTTGTCGGTCTTTATGAAAGGGTTTGTTTTTTAAAAGGCTGAATACCGACTTAAAAGTATAACCTTGCCCCCGCCCACCCCAATAGATGTGCTTTTTTTTTCCAGAGAGAAAGAAGAAGCCCACCAGTTGCACCAGGAAGCCTGGGAACGCCACCAGGCCCGGAAGGAGCTGCGAAGCAAAAACCAGAATGCCTCGGAGAGCCGCCCAGAAGAGAATTTCTTCAGCAGACTGGACTCCAGCCTGAAGAAGAACACGGCCTTTGTGAAGAAGCTGAAGACCATCACTGAGCAGCAGAGGGACTCCTTGTCCCACGACTTCCATGGCCTCAACCTGAGCAAGTACATCGCTGAAGCGGTGGCTTCCATTGTGGAGGCCAAGCTGAAGATCTCTGACGTGAACTGCGCCGTGCACCTCTGCTCCCTCTTCCACCAGCGCTACGCCGACTTCGCGCCCTCGCTGCTCCAGGTCTGGAAGAAGCACTTCGAGGCCAGGAAAGAAGAGAAGACACCCAACATCACCAAGCTGCGGACTGACCTGCGGTTCATCGCCGAGCTGACCATCGTGGGGATCTTCACCGACAAGGAGGGCCTCTCCCTCATCTACGAGCAACTGAAGAGCATCATCAACGCTGACCGCGAGACGCACACCCACGTCTCTGTGGTCATCAGCTTCTGCCGGCACTGCGGTGATGACATCGCGGGCCTGGTGCCCAGGAAGGTGAAGAGCGCGGCGGATAAGTTCAACCTGAGCTTTCCGCCCAGCGAGATCATCAGCGCTGAGAAGCAGCAGCCTTTCCAAAACCTGCTGAAGGAATATTTCACCTCGCTGACCAAACACCTCAAAAGAGACCACAGGGAACTGCAAAACATCGAAAGGCAAAACAGGTGAAGTTTTGTATGTGATCTCGGTGTTAACTTTGCCAGAAGTGTTTTAAAAACAAACAAACCAGATTGGGTAAGAATCCTTTTTTTAATTCGTCAAAGAAAGTGTTTTTAACTCTCAGGTTCTGCATTTTCCAGGCACAAAAGGAATGAATTAATTAAAGTAGTTAAAAGGTTGCAGGAATTGGGTATGTCTAGTCTAATGAAAAGAAGGACTAGGGAAGACAGGATCGCAGGGTTCCAATCTCTCAGGGGCTGCCCCAAAGAAGAGGGAGTCAAGCTATTCTCTAAAGCCCCAGAAGACAGGACAATTCAATATGTAGAGTGCAAAGGATGTGTGTTTGTGTTTATTTTCATGGTCATGATGTGCACCGAAGATGGTATTTGATTTCGATGTATGAGGTACAATGACAGTGAAGCGAAGTAAAAAAGTAAAGTAAAAAATAAAGCAAAAAAGTAAAGTAAAGTAAAGTAAAGTAGCAATGGGTGGAAACTAATCAAGGAGAGAAGCAACCTAGAAATTTCCTGACAGTGAAAACAATCAGTGGAAGGACTAGCCTCCAGAAGTTGTTGAATTCTCTAACACTGGAAGTTTTTAAAAAAGATTTAAATCAAACCCATTATCGGTTTTAGAATAACTCCACTGGCATGATAGAGCTTTTCAATATTTAAAAATTCCCCGAACAAAGAATTGTTAAAGAGTTGCCACGGGTTTATTTCAATGTGGGCATTGATTACCTGATGCAGATACGTCTCAGCCCAAAATTGTGACTTGTGATTGTCAACGTTGAATAGAAAGCGCTGAACTTTAAGAAGGGAAGGCTTGTTTTTCCTCCTCTGCAATGTTTTCTTTTGATGAGAAGTTCTGCAGAAGGGGGAGAATATTTTCCGCTGATGGGGTAGAAGGAAATAAAAGGGTAGAGTTTCCAGGAGGCAAACATTGAACCAGTGATTGACTTTCAGCTCAGCTGCCTGTCACTGGATCTGTTGTTGTACTAATCTGAAACACTAGAAGGCCTTTGATGCCTGCAGGCAACATGCAGTTTTGGGGCCTTGTCCTTCTGGCTCCTGAAACTTTGAATGCTGGTTTGCCGTGACTTAGAGGGCTAAGCCTACAATTAAAAGGAAGAAGTACAGGTCCCCATGTTTCCCTGAAAATAAGACCGGGTATTATGTTAATTTTTGTTGAAAAAATTACATTAGGGCAGGGGTCCCCAAACTTGGCAACTTTAAGACTTGTGGACTTCAGCTCCCAGGCCTTGCGTGAGTGTGTCAGATAACAGATAATCAGAACTGGAACGGACCTTGTAGGTCATCTAGTCCACCACCCCCCTGCCCAAGCGGGAGACCCTACACCATTTCTGACAGATGGCAGTCCAGTCTCTTCTTGAAAGCCTCCAGTGATGAAGCTCCCACAACTTCTGAAGGCAACTTCTGTTCCATGGGTGGATTGTTCTCACTGTCAGAAAGTTTCTCCTTATTTCCAGGTTGAATCTCTCCTTGTTCAGTTTCCATCCATTGTTCCTTGTCTGGCCTTCAGGTGCTCTTAAACTTTTCCTCTCTGTGGCAGCCCCTCAGATATTGGAAGACTGCTATCATGTCTCTGCTGGTCCTTCTATTCACTAGACTAGCCAAGCCCAGTTCCTGCAACCATTCATCATATGTTTTAGCCTCCAGTCCCCTAATCATCCTGGTTGCTCTTCTCTGCACACTTTCCAGAGCCTTAACATCTTTTTTATAATGTGATTTACTATAAAATTCATGTAACAACTGTGGCAAGAAAGGTCGTAAAATGGGGCACAACTCAATTAACAACTGTCTCGCTTAGCCACAGAAATTTGGACTCCATTGTGGTTGCAAGTCGAGGACTACTTGTAGTTTGTTCGTTTAGGATGTAAGAAATGGAAAAGGGCCTATAGCCATATCTGTTCTATAAAGAGTGAATATATGTTTGGTACTTGTTCAGTATTTTATAATTAAACATACTTATTGGTCAATATTTTTATGCAATTCCGCCTAGGTTTTTTGTTCCTTGTTAAAGGTATTTTTATAAATGTGGACTTTTGATAGCTTGTTTACAGTTAACTTTGGGATTCAACGTTGTCAAAGACTTTCCATTTTGCTTTTTTTTCCGGACTGCACATGATTTTTCTAGGCGTATTCTACATTCTAAAGGGGAATTGAGCGAAGACCGGCATAAACAATATGAAGAATTTGCTATGTCTTATCAGAAGCTGTTGGCAAATTCTCAATCTTTAGCAGATCTCCTGGATGAAAATATGCCAGATCTCCCTCAAGACAAACCGGTGCCGGAAGGTATGTAAATGATGCAGGTGTAAAATTTCTTTCTTGCTGAGTCTTAATGTCCCCACTGATTTTGTTCCCAGTCTGTATCTTTTAGTGTTGAAGTAAGAATATGGGAGTGGTGCGGTGGCTTAGAAGTGGAGCTCTCGCCTCACAATCAGGAAGCTGTGAGTTCAATCGTAGGTAGAGGCAGATGTTTCTCTCTCTGAGCACACTGAGACTGTATCTGCTGAACAAAACTCCACACTGGTGACAGGAAGGGCATCCAGCCATTAAAACACATTGCTAGGTCCATTCAGTTGCCCAGACTCCACTCCACAGGGGATTATGGGGTCATTAAAGGAAGATGATGATTGAAGTAGGAATACAGGGGAGGTGAGCTCACAACTGAAATTCTGACTTCATTGAAATATATGATGCTTTTGTATGTTTAAATTGCAGAACACGGTCCAGGAATTGATATTTTTACCCCTGGCAAACCTGGGGAATATGATTTAGAGGGGGGAATCTGGGAAGACGAAGACGCCAGGAACTTCTACGAGAATCTTATTGATTTAAAAGCGTTTGTGCCAGCTATCCTTTTTAAAGACAATGAAAAATGTTCTCAGACCAAAGATTCCGGGAGAGACGACTCTAGAGGTATAGTAATCTGAGATTGCGTCTTGGAGAAGTGGGGTAGGTTTATATTCTGAGCTGTGATTAGGTTTAGATTGGCTATACTGGTTTAGGAGGATGTGCATATTTGCTAACTTCATTAACCACTGCTGTATTATTCTACAGTGATGAATCGTAGAACACGTTAACAGTGGCTCAGTGCACAATAAGAAGCCATAAATATTGAGAGTTTTGCAGTGATAATTCAACGTCAGAAAAATAAACACAGATGGCTGATGCTTCGTTTAACATTTTTATAAACATAAGTAGATTTTACAAACCAGTTGTAGATTTCTCCAACATGGAGCAAACTCAAACAGATTGCAAATTCAGAGCAGAGCCCCAGTCGCAAGCAAGCAAGCAAGTTAGTTTCATCTTCAATAGACAGACTCGGAGCTCAACATAGTTGCAGAGCTTAACATAAAGCCACGCCTAGGCTACTTTTAGTTTCAGTTTCCAAACTATCCTCATTGGCTGATTTAGTTGCTATGCCTATTTATTGGCTGACCTTGTTACCAACCTCTATTCCAGTTCATGAATATACTCTGACGATAAATACATTAATTCTGGATTGCATTCAGCTAAGAAATCATGGTTTGTTTTCTGCTCCTTGCTAAATTGTAATCGCTCTTGCAAGTCATGGCACCCGCTTGCAACCATGGAAATTGTTGTAGAAATAAGTTTTGAAAAATGCTGCAGGAATTCTTTGCCAATCTGGGAATATTTTGAGCCAAAGTGAATTTGTGAATTTTGGGGTGAATTTCCTAGCCATTTTTCCAGCCACTTTGTTTCTTGGATGCCCAGTTGAATGACATGTGGAAACAAATCAAAGACAACTAAAAATATACAAAATAAAAAACACTGTAAACATGCCAGATTCCATAAATAGGTTTGGGACATATACCTAAGTATGGATAATTTTGAATGGATTTGAACCAACTACAGTGTAGCTTAATGCTATGTGTAAATGTGATCATTGCCAGTATAATATTTTTAATGTTAAAATAGAGCTTTTTATTTTCTGGCAAGAATAGGAAAAGAGTGCTTCAAACTTCTTTTTAAAAAATGAAAATGTCTAAGCATTAGGGACCAGATAAATGGTTTTACTATTTCATCTATATCTTATTTGTACTCTATGGCTATCATTAAGTATGATTCTTTACAAAGGTATGTTTTCTTTTTATGTACACTGAGAGCATATGCACCAAGACAAATTCCTTGTGTGTCTAATCACGCTTGGCCAATAAAAAAATCATTCATTCAATAGTATTCTTTTATTGGCTAAGTGTGATTGGACACACAAGGGATTTGTCTTGGTGCAAATGCTATCTGTATACATAAAAGAAAATATATATTCGTCAAGAGTCAAGAATCATCAGGTACATCACTTAATGGTAGTCAGAGGGTACAATAAGCAATCAAATCATACTATGAAACAGTCCATATAAATTGTAAGGGTACAAGCGACAAAGTTACAGTCATACAGTCACAAGTGGGAGGGGATGGGCGATAAGGAGTGATAAGAAGGTTAATAGTGATTGTATTGCAGACTTTGTAAATTGCTGGACAGTGTTGGACAATGTTCATTCATTCATCTGTCTGCTTTATACTTTCATCAGAAAAATAAGAGAGATCAGTATATGTTTATCTGAAGGGCAATGTAATATATGCCTCCAATTCTTTTTGAAACAGAGCTAAAAGAAACTAAGGAAAATAAAGATATATCCGGCACGGAAGATCTAGAACTGGATCTGGAAAACTTGGATATTAATGATGAGACCCTTGATCTGGATTGTGGGGAGGAAGCAGAAGATCTCACAAAAAAGCTTCTTGACGAACAAGGTAAAAATAATGTGGAAATAGTATGTTGTTCTTATTAATTTGTACAAATAGCATCTAAACGGTAGGCACGCTCTTTATATGGCTAGCCTTGTGGATGTGTTACCATCATGTAGCTCATCGGGGGGAATTTTTGTATCAATAGCAGTTTTGTCTGTAAGTTGCTATTCAGCATTCCTAAATATATGTAGTCGGTAGTACAGCAACTTAACCTTGGAAGCAACCTAGAAGTAAGGAGAAAGTCAGGAGCAAGTGAGAACAATTGAGCAGTGAAACAGGAGTTGTGCCTTCAGGAGTTGTGGGTGCTCCAACACTGGAGGCTTTTAAAAGGAGACTGGACAGCCATCTGTCTGAAATGGTATAGGATCTCCTGCTTGAGCAGAAGGGGTTGGACTCGAAGACCTCTCAGATCCCTTCCAGCTGTGTTATTCTGTTAAGAATTCTACTGTAGGTGGGAATAATTAAAAACCCTCTTAAGAAAAGTTAGATAATAACGAACATCTCTTCTGCTTTGTGTCGTAGTGGGTACCTGTTTAATGCTTGCATCATAGAACAATAAGCTATTTTTCCATTGAGAATGATGGCCAATCATTGTTTCCAACCAATTTCAAGCAACAGGGAAATCAATGATTATTTGTTTGCTTGAATTGAAACAATAAGAGGAAACAAACAACATCACGTTTTCCTGATAACTGCTTGCTCACACCCGATGGGTTTAGTATCAGATTTCCAAAGTCTGTACGCATCACAGTTAACACTTGCATGTTGGAGAAAGCAAATGTGGCATTTTAGGCACAGCTCCCTATTCCATCAAATCCCTTTTAACACTTTTAACCAAGACAAACAGCCTAGTGGGAGGATTCGTAAATGTGGACTCGCTCTCTAATCTGGCTTCAGTCCCATTCTTTTGAAAAAGGAACACGAGATGGATTGTCTCCTACCTCACAGGGTTGTTAGGGTGAATGAGATGGCTTGTAGAGCACTTTGTGTGGTTAAGGGCGCCATAATGGGACAGGAGTCTGTGAGAAAGATGAGTCATATGTGTGAACAGGGGAAGTATTGTCTGTTTTTGCTTAGCGAATTTGCTTTGGTAGACAAGTTTTAAGTTGAATAATAAGTGTAGACATTCCCCTCGTCCATGATGAGATCAGTTATTCTGATTTGACAGAACAATTAATCAGTGGAACTCCTTGCCTCGAGAAGTTGTGAGTGCTCCATCACTGGAGGTTTTCAAGAAGAGATTGGACAGCCATTTGTCTGAAATGGTATAGGGACTGCTGCCTAGGCAGGGGGTTGGACTAGAAGACCTCTAAGATCCCTTCCAACTCTGTTATTCTGTTAATTCCTTTCTCATTCACTTTATGAATATGCTTTTTCTTTTACCTAGTTTACAATGACATCCAATATAAATACTATAATGGCGTCCAATATAAACATTCTTCATGACCCTCCAGATAGCATTCTAAATAGACACTGTACACTTTTGGAATAATAAGTAAGACAGCCTTGGAGAGTTAACATGTACCAAAAAGCAAAGAGGCAATTAAGTATTAAGTTGTTCATAATAAAGGTTTGCTTCAGTACAATGTGTAAAAAAATATTTTTCTATTTTTAACACAATTAGGCAAGAAACAGGGAGCAGATAGCACCGGAGCTGAAAATAGTGACGGAAAGCAAGCTGCAAGAAGTGAGTTTTGAGGTGGTACTAAGAGGAAGAAAGTATTTTGAAGTAGATAAGCTTATAAGGGACAGGGACTAGATAGAAAATTCCAGGAAGAGATCGAATTATCTGTAACCTGAAAAGTTGCAGGCATATACCCAGTAGAGCTTTTCTAGGAACTCAAAGATAAATAATTTAAAATGGATGTTCTTTGCACTAATTTCCTTAATAGATGATAGAGAAAAATAATTCAGTTTCTTTGGTTTTGATGAATTTCAGTTCAGTGGTGAGCTTAACTTTTTAGGTTTCCTGGTCGAGAAGAACTTTTAGGTACATTTAGGAATGTATTTTTCTGAGCTAGCATTGTAACAAAATTAGAACACACACTACTAGCACATTAGCCAAAATGTAGAAAAAAGTGTTCTTCAGTTTCAGGAACAGTTGCTCATCCAGTAAATTTCTCAGAGTAAATTCACTTAGAAGATAGTGAAAACAAGTGATACTAACTGTATTTAACTTGCCTTTTAATTACAGTTGTGTAATTTGAGTTCATCTCTTCAGTCACTTCAATCCAGTGGCTCTCTTTCTCGAGTTATGAAAATAGCTTTGCCATAGTTTAGTCAATGTAGACTGTACAAATACAGGTAGCCTTCAACTTGCGCTCACAATTGAGCCCCAAATTTCTGTCGCTAAGTGAGATATTTATGAAATGACCTTTGTGACCTTTCTTGCCTTGATTGTTTAACAAGTGCACTTGTTAAATTAGTCAAACTGTTAAATGAATTCAGCTTCCCCATTGACTTCGCTTCTCAGAAGGTCCCAAATGCAACTAGGTTTCTCCCCCCTCACACTCCAAGTGGTACCCATTTATCTACTCTCAGTATCGCATGCTGGGTAGACGGGAGCTGTGGAGCGAGCGGCAGGAGCTCAACCTGTCTCATGGAGCCGGGCTCGAACTGCTGGAGTGCAGATCATTTCTGGCTGGCAGTTCCGGTGTCTATGTGGTTAGGAGTATGCCAACCCCATTTCAGATTCAGAGATTTAGTAGGAGAAATCATACGCAAAACAGTCAAAACACACGCAAGGAGAAAGGGAGAAAATCCAAGGGAAGTATCCACGGTGAATCCAGCTTTAAGGGAAAAATAATAATATTATTATTATTATTTATTGGATGTAGCCCTTCTAAAGTGCAAAGTGCTTTACACTTCTTAGCTTGAATTCCCTTGCAAAGGATCCTGGAGCTGACAGGCTCCATACAAGGAGTTTGATGAAATGTGAGAAAATATTCTCCTTGGAGGCAACATCAACTGATGAATGGAAAAAGACGTATAACTGGGGATTTAATAAGGAATCTGCAAATCTGTTTTACTTTCTAGAGGAAAGTGGATTCCTAAAATAGTTATGCTCTCTCCTCTACGAGAGGAGAGAGAAAAAAATCCCATCCAGGGTTTCATCTATCAGTTCCTTTCAAGTTGCGTTTACATGTGTGTTTTTCCCTCTGTCTCTTCTTAGGGGTCATTGCATTCTCCATTCTCTTTTACTAATGTTGTATCTGTTTATTTTGCTTTTGTCCGCTTGCTTCTAAGGCTGTATTAGGTATTAACTGGTATTCCCCTCCCCCAACTGAATAAAAAACTATGATTCATTGCTTACAGGGATTACGTAGTTCTTGTAGAAAATATTTTTAAAATGTCACATTTTACTTGTTTACCTGTTTTTGGCTTATCTCTCTCTTTTTTTAAAATGCTTGATTTAGAACAAGAAGATGAAGAAACGAGTACCGGATCACACCTAAAACTTATAGTAGATGCTTTTCTTCAGCAGCTCCCAAATTGTGTAAATAGAGACCTCATAGACAAGGTAAAATCCCCCATCTAATATGTGTAATGGCTATTTCTATAGAATACAATTTTCTTGAGTCCTTGACGTACAACCACAATTGCGCCCAAGATACTGGTTGCTGAGACATTTGTGAAACAAGCTTTGCCCCATTTTCTTGCCCCAGTTGTTAAGTGAATCACTGCAGTTGTTAAACCACTAACACGGTTGTTAAGTGAATCTGGCTTCGTTGACTTTGCTGATCAGAAGGTCGCAAAAAGGGGACACACTGTGACTGTCATAAATACGAGTCAGTTGCCAAGCCTCTAAATTTTGATCACGTAAGCAAGTGGCGGCTGGAAGGGTCGTAAGTGTGAAAAACAGGTTGTAAGTCACTTTTTTCAGTGCCATTGTGACCTTCAGTGGTTGCTAAATGAACTGTTGTAAGTCGAGGACTTCCTGTATTGCATTCTCACCCCAAATGCAGGAAACTTGGCAGCTTGCTGGAAGCTGTTCTGACAATGAATTTAAATGGGTTTTCCGATCTATGAATGGAAAGAAAAGGTGTGTTGACCCAAAGGGGCATGACACAAAGGCAACCCAGTCAGATAATCGGGAGGAGTCCCTTTATTAGCTCCAACTTTGCCCCCAATGCCCTGGTTACCTTCTGGGCTGGAGAAAAACTCTCCCAGGAACAGCCTTGGGCTGCAGAGATTCAAGTCCCAAATGTGGTCAACAAAAACTGTAACTATTAAGTCCAATCAAGGCAAAGTGAGGTCATTAGTCCGGCAGGGCAGGAGAAGGAATTCCAGACTTGAAAGCACAGCAATAACTCAACACGGTTGGGAAGACGCCAGGAACGCAGTAAGTAAGGTAAGTAAGGTAGGAGAATTGGATCTTGCAGACTGTCAAAAAGAATATCTGTTTGGTTTTAAAGCATGCATCTCTTTTAAAGTCTCATTCCCAGATGTGGCTAATGAAGGGAATCAGGGCCTATACCTCCCCCATAAGCCATGCAACCCACGTTGCTCCCTTCTACCTCTCCCCTGCTCTGCCCAGCCGGACTTTGCCCTTCCCCAGTTTCCTTCACAGCCACGGAGCCACACCTGTTCCCTGTCAGTTGTTCGTCTTCCTCCTTGGATTCAGACTCTGACAGGGGCACGACAAAAGGCATTTAAAATTTGTTTGGATTATTAACAGTTGGGAAAAAAATGATTCTGTAGGTTGGTCTCAGCCCAGAATCATTTTCTGATGGGAAGAACCTACTCTTCTCCAACATATAATTGGAATATGATGAGCACTCGTGTATCAGGAACTGGGTTTATGATTAGTTTGCCTTAAATTCAGATTTTCAAACCACCTCTTTCTCCCACAGGCAGCCATGGATTTTTGCATGAATATGAACACCAAGGCTAACCGAAGGAAATTAGTCCGGGCCCTTTTCATCGTTCCTCGGCAGAGGTAAGCATTGAATTTAAATGTCACATTTAAAGTCGGGGTCTGAGATCTGAAGAGGCGTGGAAATTAATTTGGTCTAAGCAGCCCATTTTTCCCATAAGCTCTCTTCAGATTTTTAAAATCCATTAATACACAAAAATGGGAGGATTTGTTTATTTAGTTCCCACACCGCTCAACTCTCCAAGAAGTGACTCTGCGTGGTTTACAACCTCACCCTAAAACCATATAAATACACGATATAAAAAGCATAAATTAACCAAAAAAATTTTTGTTTTGGGATTGTTGTTTGGGACAGACTTGTCTAAAACTTTGTTACAGATAAATTTGAAACAGCCATTGGATCGTTTAGATCTTGGAATCTTGAAACTTAGTTTTTGATATTTTTTTAATCATTCTGTTACTACTCCATGGAATGTTACTTCGTTGTTTTTCACTTAAAATATGGGCGATCAATAAAGTAGGCTAAATGCATATAAGCACCACATCTGGGATGTTCTAAGTGAGAAAACTACAATTAATTTTTAAGGGAAATCCTTTTCAGCCAGTTTTGCATTTTTACAATTGCTAGACTTCAGTATACCTGTCAAAGCTTTTTGTGTATCCACAGTTGTGGCCTTGTTTATACACACACACACAAACACACACCTGCTGACTATGCTAATATTTATTCCTTAAAGTCTCATATAGCCATGGCATTAATTCCCATGTCATGCCCTTATTAGAGTCAGACTCTGAGGGAGTGGAGGAACAGCCAACGGAGTGGAAGTGTGGCTCCGGAAGTTGTGGTAGATTGGGGAAGGGCAGAGGCTGGCTGAGCAGTCAGAGGAGGATCCAGGCCTATCCCCTATCCATCCTAGAACACACAGGGAGTAACGGAGAAGGAAACAACTTGGCTTACGAGAGAGGAAGTGGCCATGATCCCCCTCATTGGTTGCAGCTGGGGAGAATAGTATATAAGAGAGATGGTTAAAACACAGCGTTGCCAGAAGCAAAGCGTGTTTTATTTTGGGCTGAAGTTATCTTGGTTGGCATCCAACAGACTTGTTATCTCCTTGAAGTTGGTAATTACTTATCCTGGTCCATTGTGGAAATTCCTTCATTGTAGTTTGTTTTGGTTTTTTATTTCACCTCTATCTGCTCATTAAGTTTGAACTGTATTGCTTTCTTTTGAAGACTATTTTTGAATAAGTTTTATCTCCAACTGAGAATTATTGAACAGTGGGGCCAAGTTGGAGGCATTAAAGGACATTTATTTACGTTTTCGATTTTCTTTTGGTTGTGGTACACTCTGGGTCATCACACTCAGGATTGCCACAGATAATAAGGACTTCCTCATACAGGTAGTCCTCGACTTAACAACAGTTCATTTAGTGCCCATTCAAATTTACAGTAGCACTGAAAAAGTGACTTAGGGACGTTTTTTGCACTTACGACCCCCGTGGTCAGGTGGTTTACATTCGGATACTTGCAATCTTACCTTTATGACGGTTGTTACCTGATCCCGTTTTGCAACCTTCTGACAACCAAAGTCAAAGGGGAAGCCAGATTCACTAAGTATCCATATTACTAATTTAAGACCTGCAGCGATTCACTTAACAAATGTGGCAAGAAGAGTCGTAAAATGGGGCAAAACTCACTTAACAAATCTCTCACTTAGAAACATACATTTTGGGCTCAATTGTGGCCATAAGCAGAGGACTACCTATACAGTTGTTAGCCTCAAGAGTATCTGCCTGATTTTTCTTAGAATTGGAAACTAAATCAGATCAAACTTTATTAGTACTCATTTGGGAGACGACTGTGAAATTCCAGGAGTGAAAATAAATTACAAATTAGGAACCTTCCCAGAAAATTGGCAAACCACTTCCATATAGTTTCCAAGCAAAATAACTGGTTATGTTTCTGAAATTATCTAAAGGAAAAGGAGCCTTTGTTTTTTTTTAAATATATCTAGTTACACTATCCATATGAGCAATAGGTTTTTAAGTATTTTCAAATTCTTGGTGAAATGTTTAGAGTAATTCATTGGAAGATTTGGGCAGTCTGTAACGTAGCCCCAGTAATGAGTAAACATTAATCTTTACTCGTTTTTGTGGTGGTTTTGATTGTATTTTTTTATATTAGTCCTTGGAGTTAGGCCAAAAGAAAAAAAATAAGGTTAACTCATTCTTAATACAAGATTACTTCAGACTTTTACCAAGATGGCAAGAGCCAGTGTAATGTCTAACTTTTTTGTTAGGAAAAACTCAGATTTCAGTCTTTTCTCAGCCATGGAAATACACTAAGTGACTTTGAATCAAATTTGTTTCTCAGCCTTAAATTACTCCAAATGGTGGGGATAAAGTTGGAGGTATATTATGCAATTTGTCTTGAATTTTTTGGGATAAAAGGTGAGATAACGAAGTAATGACTATTTCATGAAAGAAGTGGAAACCTTTAATGTTAAACAAAACCATGGTGGGAGCAGTGGTTAAAATGTAACATTTGCAGGCTAACTCACTGCTCGCTGCAAGCAGTTCAATCCTGACCAGCTTGAGGTTAACTCAGCCTTCTGTCCTGCTGAAGTGGGTAAAATGAGGACCCAGATTGTTGGGGGCAGGAGGCTGACACTGTAAACCGCTTAGAGGGGGCTGAGAAGCAGTATATAAGTAAGTGCTATTGCATAATACTACAAAATGCAGTGGTTGCACTTTTCTGATAACTTCCCAGTAATATTTATAATTATATAATAGGTTCCTTAAAAGTACTGTTATAATTAATATATAATATATGTACCAACAGTGTGGTACTTATATTGAAAATATCTAAAAATTAGGAATCCTTAAATGTTCTTCAAAATAGAACATTTACCCATACATTGTCCTTTATTTGCAGGCTGGATTTGCTGCCTTTCTATGCACGGCTGGTTGGAACGTTGCATCCCTGTATGTCCGACGTAGCAGAAGACCTGTGTTCCATGCTGAAGGGGGACTTCAGATTTCATGTACGTTTCCATTTGTTTCCCATAGATTGAGTTAAAATAAAGCCCTAGTAAGACCACACCTAGAGTACTGCATCCAGTTTTGGTCACCACACTATAAAAAAGATGTTAAGACTCTAGAAAAAGTACAGAGAAGAGCAACCAGGAAGATTAGGGAACTGAAGCCTAAAGCATATGATGAACAGTTGCACGAACTGGGCATGGTTAATCTGGTGAAGAGAAGGACCAGGGGAGACAGGATAGCAGTCTTCTAATATTTGAGGGGCTGCCACAGAGAGGAGGAAGGGCTCAAGTTATTTTCTAAAGCACCCGAAGGCCAGACAAGGAATAATGGATGGCAACTGAACAAGAAGAGATTCAACCTCGAAATAAGGAGAAACTTTCTGACAGGGAGAACAATCAACCCGTGGAACAGAAGTTGCCTTCAGAAGTTGTGCGAGCTTCATCACTTGAGACTTTCAATAGGAGACTGGACTGCCATCTGTCAGAAATGGTGTAGGGTCTCCTGCTTGGGGGCGGGGTGGTGGTGGGTTGGACTAGATGACCTACAAGGTCCCTTCCATCTGATTATCTGTTATCTGATTTTCCCACATTTCAAAATGCCTGGCATAATAACAGGGAAACTCACAGTAAAAAGCCAGTGCTATAACATAATTATTTTTTATTTTACATTTCATTTATTAGAGTGCAAAATATTATTACATAATTTTAATGTTTGACAATGCACATATTCTTGAACAGACTTATTTCTGAATATTTCGCCTGAAAGAATTTTGAAAATACTGATTTTCAGAGCATTCCAAACCTTGCTGGCCACTGCAGAGACTGCCACATAGCATCGTTTCTTAAATTACAGACTTTGAATAAATAAAACAGCAACTTAAAAAAAATGGCCAAGATTAATTTGGGGCTTGCCTTAAGCAGAATTGCGAGCTGATTTAAATTTTTAGGTACTTGCTTTTTCAGCATGTTCGTTGGGTTCGGAGGTAAAAGACTCAAATAGCAGCTGCTTTTTAAATTTGGAATCTTCTTAAGTATTTTCTTGTATGGTACCCTGAAGTAGAAGCAGGAAATACCAATTACTATTCCAAAATACAATCAGTTGAATTGTGAATTCCTTTCCTTTGTCGTAAGTCAGAAACAGAACTGTATTATAAACAACTTCAATAAACTGTTAATTAAAACCAGAGTGCTTTAAAATAAGTCATCATGCCTGCCATATATTATATACTTCAAAACATGTGTTGATTAACTACTAATTTATATAACAATTATATAAATTATTCTAGTTGTCTAGGAAACGTCCTGGAAACAGAAACATATAAAAGCACTTTTAATGTCAGGTTTTCACTTACGAAGGAGTAATGAATTTAGTCATTAAACTTCTGAAGTCTTTTTTTCTAAAAGGGGGTTAGCTTTCTTTGTGGGTACAACCTATTTTCTTTGAATCCAAGGGCTATTTTATGCACATCTGGTTTTAACCTGCAGCTCAATACGGTTTAAATTATTTATTGTTTCTGCATTAATTTTAATGTGTATAATTCTCTGGAACAATGTGGTTAATCAATAAATAATTTTTAAATCACAAGGTGCATTTAAGGGTAAATCTCTCTGAAACAGCTGGTTTTGGATTCTTTAAATATTATTTAGGAGGTAGTACCAGGGAACTAACTTTATATGAACCTAAATGGAGAGGCAGAAATATTTTGCTGCTTTAGTTCTGGTCCTCCATGGTGAAACTTCGAAGTTTGTTCTTGCCACCAGAAATTGTGAATTCTCCAGCACTGGAAGTTTTAAAGAAAAGACTGGATAACCATTTGTCTGAACTGGTATAGGGTTTCCTGCCTAAGCAGGGGATTGGACTAGAAGACCTCCAAGGTCCCTTCCACCTCTATTATTCTATTCTGTTCTAAATCACCGTGCTCACATTTAGTGCATTCCAAATCAGCAGATTGAACTTGTGGCTGTTTAATATGAAACTAAATGTACATTGTCACATCTCGATAAAATCAACCATTATCCTGCCTTCAGGTGAGAAAGAAGGACCAGATCAACATCGAGACGAAGAACAAAACCGTGAGGTTCATTGGAGAGCTAACTAAGTTTAAGATGTTCTCCAAAAGTGACACGCTGCATTGCTTGAAGGTTAGTGTCCCATTGACTGGATCCTTTGCCGCCTTCATGATTAACTAGAGGGGATTATGCTTCAAAATGGGCTTATAAAAAGGTATATGCGTAATTAGAATTGTCCGTAATGAGGCTTTTATCATTTAAACATTTCTGTATTTAAAAAATATATATTAAAGTTTAGTGTTGCAAATTGGAGTAGAATATGCAAACACATTGCAGCTTTACTGATGTCCCAGAATGAGCTTTCCAGAGACATAAAAGTGTGTGAAATAGGCTGACACATGAATGTTTCATTACAAAATCCCTTTAAACGGTGATGCAAATTCTTTGCAGATGCTCCTGTCTGACTTCTCCCATCACCACATCGAGATGGCGTGCACTTTGCTAGAGACCTGTGGAAGATTCCTCTTCAGGTCTCCAGACTCCCATTTGAGGACCAGCGTTCTTTTGGTAAGAATTATATTATATGAAACTTTGTTCTAATGGTAAATATTCTTTGAGGTACATATTCTTCCTCACAGGAGAAGAATATTTTTCACAAAAAGGCACAGGAGTTACTTAGGGAATTTGCGGGTGGGGGTGGGGGTGAGTGTCAGACCCACAAATAAGATTTCTTCAGGTTCCTTCCTTCCTTCCTTCCTTCCTTCCTTCCTTCCTTCCTTCCTTCCTTCCTTCCTCCCTCCTTCTCTTTTTCTTTCTCTCCCTCTCTCCTTCCCTCCCTCTTCCTCCCTCCCTCCTTTCTTCTCTCTTTTGTTCCTCCCTCCCTCTCTTTTTCTTTCTCTCCCTCCCGCCTTCCTTCCCCCTTTTCTTCTTCCTTCCCTCTCTTTCTTTTTCTCCCCCCCTCTTTTCTTCCTCCCTCCCTCTCTTTCATTCTTTCTTTCTTTCTCTTCATATTATGGATCATTCTGGTAACTACAGAAACTAATTCTAGGGCTAGAGTGAAATATGAGTGAGTGAGAGGGTGTGATGGCTCAGCAGCTAAAGACGCTGAGCCTGCCGGCTGGAAAGCTGACCTTCTGTGTTTGAGACCCAAGCGTCGCGCAAAGAGGTGAGTTCCCCTTCCCTGCCTCAGCTCCTGCCCACCTAGCAGTTCAAAAGCTTGCAAATGCAAATAGATAAACAGGTACCACTTTGGTGGGAAGGTAACAGTATTCTGTGCACCTTTGGCATCTAGCCACATGACCACGGAAATGGTCGCTAACACTGGCTCCTTTGAGCAAGGAATGGCAATGAGTTTCGTGCCCTAGAGCCAGACCCAACCAGACAGGGAAGCCTCAGTATCTTCACCTTAGTAAATTGTTACTCTGTATTCCAAAGCTTCTGATTTGGTTAGAGAGAGATGGGCACGGGGCTTATCAAAACCGGGGTCCGATTAGAATTCTGTTTATGTATCAAATTTGGAAACCCGCCTGTCTCGCGCAGAGCGGCACAAAACTATGTCTTTCCTGCCCTGAGTGGTTTTGCGCCTCTTGTTTTCAGGAGCAAATGATGCGGAAGAAACAGGCAATGCACCTGGACGCACGCTACGTCACGATGGTGGAAAACGCCTACTACTATTGCAACCCTCCCCCAGCGGAGAAAACGGTGAAAAAGAAGCGCCCCCCCCTCCAGGAATACATTCGGAAACTGCTCTATAAGGATCTCTCCAAAGTCACCACGGAGAAGGTGGTTCCTTGATTTTCTTCCTCTCTAGCCGGGATCGATTCCAAGAGCAATTAGCATGAATGAATGAGTGAGTGAGTGAATAAATGAGTGAGTGAGTGAATAAGTGAAAGGATGAATGAATGAGTGAGTGAGTGAATGGATGAATGAATGAATGAATGAATGAAAGAATGAATGAATGAATGAATGAATGAATGAATGAATTCTTTATTGGCCAAGTGTGATTGGACACCCAAGGAATTTGCCTTTGGTACATTTGCTCTCAGTTAACTAAAAAGAAAAGATACATTTGTCAAGAATCATCAGGTACTACACTTAATGATAGTCAGAGGGTACTATAAGCAATCAAATCATACTAGGAAACAGTCAATAAAAATCATTAGGATACAAGCGACAAAGTTACAATCCTACAGTCAAAAGTGGGAGGGAATGAGTGATAAGGAGTGATGAGAAGATTAATAGTAATAGTAGTGTACACTTTGTAAATAGTTGAACAATGTTGAGGGAATTATTTTTTTAGCAGAGTGATGGTGTTTGGAAAAAAAATTCTCCTTGTGTCTAGTTGTTCTGGTGTGTAGTGCTCTATAACATTGTTTTGAGGGAAGGAGTTGAAACAGTTTATGTCCGGGATGTGAGGGGTCTATAGATATTTTCACAGCCCTCTTTTTGACTCATGCAGGATACAGGTTTTCGAATGGGGGCAGGTTGGTAGTAATTGTGTTTTCTGCAGTCCTAATTCTCCTCTGAAGTCTGTGTCTGTCTTGCTGAGTTGCAGAACCAAACCAGACAGTTGTAGAGGTGCAGATGACAGACTCAATAATTCCTCTGTAGAACTGATTCTTTAACTTATTCGGAGGAATGGAATTGGCGTGGCTGATGCCAGACAATTACACAGATTCACATTTTTATTTCTCACTGTTTTGCAATCCTTAAGGGATGTTGGCCCATTCTGTAAACGAAGAACCAAGGTGGAAACGAGATACTTTAAAATTCAACAATGGCAGGCCTAAACGTTAAGCTTAAAATGACAATATTGAATCCATATTTGATTCAGAGATCAAATAATGTTTCTCAGGTTTTGTATAGGTAATTAAGTTCTCCTGCATAGTTTTTCTGCGTTAAGTTTAACAGGTATAGTCTCCAGAACAATGTGGTTATTCAATGAATAGTTTAAACCAACCTTTCTTAAGCTGGGTCTGCAGTTAAGCTTGCAATTATCACTTAAAGTGCAACCATTTGGTAAGTGGGCTTGTTTGTTACATTTGTTTGTGGCAATTGTAGCACAGTTTCTCTTGTGGAAAATTCTTACCTGCCAAGCTGGTAGCAACCACTGTTTCATCACTTTTTTTAAAAAAAAAAAAGTGCTTTTCTGGAAAGGTTTTTGAATTTTTAGAATTATATTGGTTTGCTAGCAGGGTTTGCCTAGGGTACCTACAGATCTGGAATTTATACTGGTAACAGGTGACGAAGAGACTACGAGTATCAAAAACAGTGGTTGTTTGGGAATATTACTGAAAATTCTCAAACCTTAAACCTCCATTCAGCAAATGTTGGATGAATCAGAGAAAATTTCACTTCAGACTTTACCCCGGAGAAATCAGGACCACTGATACAATTTACTTCATTTCTGACAATTTATAAATAATAAATATAACTTTACAAATACAAATAAATACAACATAAATAATTTCAGTTTATTCCGTCATGCAAGTCACAGCTTACTTTAGCTTGGGTTTAATGGATGCCTCTTTCTTTCAGAAATTCAATGAAATTAAAGTTTTATTCTTAACAATCAACTAAACGTATGTAGCCAACTTTTTAGAGAAAAAAAATGCTCTTGAGTAATTTAAGGTTCTTCGAAATTTTGCTCAGGTCCTGAGACAAATGCGCAAACTGCCTTGGCATGACCATGAAGTGAAAGATTACGTGATATGCTGTATGATCAACATTTGGAATGTGAAATATAATAGCATTCACTGTGTAGCCAATCTTCTGGCAGGACTGGTCCTTTATCAAGAGGATGTTGGAATTCACGTCGTGGATGGAGTTCTAGAGGACATTCGATTAGGGATGGAGGTAAGCTTCTTTAAAAAATTGCTCTGACTATAAAAAATAAAGCTGAAGTATCTTTACATAAAAAATCTTCAGTTCTCCCTGGTGGCTCTCGTAGGTTAAGGGAAAAAAATTGTTTTATTTTCACCAGTTGTGATTTTACTTAGTGGGGTCCTTATTTGGAAGTTTACAATTAGACCCATTGCTTATAAACATATTCCAAACAGTCCAATTACATATAAACATAGGGGTATATAAACAGACAGCAAACTCCACTCCCTTCTAGTACTGATGATGTTCCCTAGTTGGGTTATGAAATGTCTGCAAGAAAATATGCAATATCCAAGCTCCAAGAGCCTCAAGGACCACCTCCTCCTCTTCTTCCTCCCTTTCTACAAACCCCACTCCTTTCTAGCACTGATGATGTTCCCTAGTTGGGCCATGAAATGTCTGCAAGAAAATATCCAAGCTCAGAAAGCCTCAAGGATCCCATAGTATTCCTCCTCCTCCCTCCCTCCAGAAGGAGGGTAGGTTAACTTTGTTTTTTTCCTCCTTCTTCCCACCTTTCCTTTGAAGGTTAATCAGCCTAAATTTAATCAGCGGAGGATCAGCAGTGCTAAGTTCCTGGGCGAGCTGTACAATTACAGAATGGTCGAATCGGCGGTCATCTTTCGGACTCTGTACTCATTCACGTTGTTCGGGGTGAACTCCGACGGCACGCCGAGTCTCCTGGACCCCCCCGAACACCTTTTCCGCATCCGGCTGGTCTGCACCATCCTGGACACCTGCGGGCAGTACTTCGACCGGGGATCCAGCAAGCGGAAACTCGACTGCTTCTTGGTCTACTTTCAGGTAGGGTAACCCCTCCGGCCTCACGATCTGCTTTACACATCACACGTTAGGTTGTCTCCCATGCTAAATACTGCATTTCCCCGAAAATAAGACTCTGACGTGTGTGTCTGTGTGTGTGTATGTATGTATGTATGTATAACTGTAGCTATATATATGTTTTCGTAGATTTTCACGAGCACAGGTATGTAGGTCTAGGTATGTTTGGGTCTTTTCCCATGTAAGATTACGGGAAATCTTACACGGGAAAAGACCCGAACAACCTAGAGCTATATATATCTATATATACTACATATCTCTAAGACTAACCTGAGCACAACCAAGCCCCCACCTGAACAGAACACACCTCCAGCCAATCAGAACACGGCCAACCCCCCAACCAATCAGAACACAGCCAAGCCCCCACCCAATCAAGTCACACACCCACTAGCAGTTAAAAGGAAAAAGCAGCTGCAAGCTCACATCACTCTGAGAAGCACAGAGCCGAAGACACAAGCCTGAAGATGATGAATGAGACTTCATCGAAACGTTGCCTAGATACTGCCAATCTTACGCGGGAGAAAACCCGAATAACCAAAGATCCACATACATACATACATACATACATATATACATACATACATACTTTCTTGCTGAAAGGAATTCCTGACTGATTTGACAACTGGAGAAGTTGGGTATTTACTTTGCGGTGAATTTTAATTTTTTCTCCCCCCAACCAGAGATATGTTTGGTGGAAGAAAAGCCTAGATGTATGGACAAAGGACCACCTCTTTCCTATAGACATTGACTATATGATCAGCGATACGTTAGAACTTCTGAGACCGAAAATAAAACTCTGCAATTCTCTGGAAGAATCTGTGAGGCAGGTACAAGAACTGGAAAGGGAATTCTTAATCAAACTAGGTAAGACTGCCACATCAAGGCCAGAGGGAGCCAAAATTCCCACTTTGGTCTATATTTGGTATCTTGGTAGCACTGTTTATAATTTTGAGATGTCTCTGGGTAAGTGGGTATGAATTTCTCCCCACTCTCTATTAAAAGGAGGGAGGAAATGCTTAATTGAAGCTAAAAAATAAGCTGAGGTGAAATTATCTGGATCTGGCAACGTACCCATTTAATAAATAATGGCCCTCAATCCAATTTCCTCTTCTTCATCATCATCTTCATCAAGAAGATGTATATTCCATCACAGGTAGTCCTCGCCTTACAACAGTTCAATGAATGACCATTCGAAGTTACAATGAAAAAAAGGGACTTATGATTGTTTTTCACTCTTAATGACCATTGCTGCATTCCCACGATCATGTGATCAAAATTCAAGAGGCTTGGCAACTGTCTCATATTTATGACCGTTGCAGTGTCCTGGGGCAGAACTCACTGAACAGGTGTTTCACTTAGCAACAGAAAGTTTGAGCGCAATTGTGGTCATACATTGAGGAATTGTGGAAAAGGAACAGGATTAGGAAATGAGACTATAATAAATATTTTAGGGGGCTCTCTCTCTTTACTTTGAATAAGCTTGAATCTCCAGAAACCAGCCAAGCCTTTAGGAATTTCCTTTGAGAAATCTTGAACTACCGAAGGAGAATTGTTCTACTTTTCCCCAAAAGACCTGCTGCAGACCATTCATCTTGGCTTAATCCTCTGGAAGATTCTAGACTCCTTTAGAAAGCAGAGTTCATTAGCATCGTGAAAACAGCATGGCGGTCCCCATAAATCAGACTAAATCCATCTAGAATTCACCTTGGTATTTTGATTTTACTTTTATTTTTTACAATGAGGAACTCCCTTCATAGAGGCTGGGAATACTGTTAGTCTAATAGAAAGGTAGAGAAGATTAGGATAATAACAAGGGTAAGGTGTATAATAGATGGTATTTCTATCGATTCTTCCACAATGCAGGAGGCAAAAGGGTGGATTTAGAATAGAATAGCAGAATTGGAAGGGACCTTGGAGGTCTTCTAGTCCAACTCTTTGCTCAGGGAGGAAACCCTCTAGACCATTCCAGGCAAATGGTTATCCAATCTCTTCTTAAAAGCCTCCAGTGATGGAGCAGTCACAACTTTTGGAGACAACTCATTCCACTGGTTCATTGTTCTCGCTGTTAGAAAGTTTCTCCTTCATTCCAGGTTGCTTCTCTCCTTGATTAGTTTCCCTCCACTGCTTCTTGTCCTGCCCCCAGGTGCGTAATTTGAGTAACCAGAAGGCAAATTGTGGCTGTAGATAAAAAAACAAATTCCCAATGATAACATTTTCTTTTTTGTTACCTATTCATTTGCCCTCTTCAAAAGCACACACCATATACTCAGTATGGCAGTGATTTCAACTTATGCAGCTTGGTGTAGCTCAGGGTACGTCCCATTGATGTCAGCGCTGTACAGCCTCCTTGTAATTAAGCCAGATCATAATTTTGGGAATTTTTTTAAAAATGCCTGTCTTCACTGTTTTTAAAACTGAAACCAGAGAATTTTCTTAGTCTCCACAGACTAAGGACAAGCAACTAGGAAAAAAAAGTCACGGACAACTGCCATGAGGCTGTTGATACTCTCCAAAGTGGCAAGGTACGACACAACGAACAGTGGAGGAATAATGGAATTTACAGAGAGGGTTAAATTAATTTCTTTTTTTTCCAGTGAAAAATAAAAAAAACACCCTACATTTATATGGTTGTCTGAAAATCCATTATAGACTTTTTGTGTGAATTGGAAAAAGTGCACTTAGGATTTGTGATTTTGATTCTGAGGTAAAAACCGCTGGGTAACTAGGAAAAAAAGTGAGCTTTTTTTGTAATCATCGAGTAAGAAATTATTTTGTAATTTTACTTAATATTTACCTCAAAGTAAATCAGAATTTTTCTTTCTTTCCTTCCTGCCTATCTTCCTGCCTCTCTCCTTCCTCTTTTTTTCCTTCCTGTCCTCTCTCCCTCCCTTTTTCCCCGTCCTCCCTCGTTCATTTGCTTCCTTCGTTCTTCTGTTTTGCTTGCTTGCTTGCTTGCTTTCTCTTTATTGGTCCATGTTTCATTTTTCTGCTTTTTGTAAAACTTTCAATTTAAACCCCTCCCCCATATTTGTTCCTTCTTCCATTCCCCCTGTTAGGTCTTATGAACGACAAAGACTCTAAGGATTCCATGACTGAAGGAGAGAACTTGGAGGAGGATGAGGACGAAGAGGAAGGTGGAGTAGAGATCGAAGAACAATCTGGAAATGAAAGCGAAATAAACGAGCCAGAAGAGGAGGTGATTTTCTCTGTTCTTAACTTTCTCAAATACAGCTTGGAAGAGTGGCTGATAGAGCTGTTGGCCAACTGCTCCCAATTCACAAATACCTGTTATGCTTAAAGCCTAACACAACTCAACACAACTGAGGAGTTGTATTATAGATTTGGGCAAGCAAGGAAGAGCAGGCTATACTCATCCCCACCCAGGATTGGACAGGGGGTTGGACTAGAAGACCTCCAAGGTCCTTTTCAACTCTGTTATTGTATTGTATTTTGTATTGTATTTTATTGTATTGTATTGTTCACACAGGATATAGTTAAAAAAATTAATAATCTAGGGGCACTTGCAAAGAAGGTGGAAATTTGTTTGCACCATGTGGCTGCCATCTTTAACCATGTCCAATGGCGACTCTGCTCCCAGCTGTGATAATTTACTAAATAGAGTATTGTTGAAGGGTAGTTTCTGAAATACAATTAAGAATATCGATAATTTTGTGATTCTGTGATCCATTATACACAGATTTTATTAGAATCCCATACCTTCTGATTTTTCTGTCAGGAACAACTGGACTAGATAATTAAGTTTGGAATGAATTTTGAAATAGCTCTGGCACGATTGCCAAAATATTGTGAATGGAATAGAATAGAATATGAATTAGGAATAGAATAGAGAATGGAATGGAATAGAATAGAGAATAAAATAGAATAGAATACAAAATACAATAGAATACAATACAAAATACAATACAATACAATACAATACCAGAGTTGGAAGGGACCTTGGAGGTCTTCTAGTCCAACCCCCTGCTTAGGCAGGAAACCCTACACCACTTCAGACAAATGGTTATCCAATCTCTTCTTAAAAACTTCCAGTGTTGGAGCATTTACAACTTCTAGAGGCAAATCGTTCCACTGGTTGATTGTTCTAACCGTCAGGAAATTTCTTCTTAGTTGTAATAGTTCTTAGATTAAGTTCAGCAAAGCTTGTGCGCAAAAGCTTTGAGGATGGTAATTGGCATAACTCACCCTAAAATGAGACTTTGGGCTGAATGTTCAATCTCTTGATCTTTTCAGGAGGGGTCGGAGAATGATGATGATGAAGGAGAAGAGGAAGAGGAAGAAAATACTGACTATCTTACTGACTCTAATAAGGAAAATGAAACGGATGAAGAGAACACGGTATATATTTTTTTTTTAAAAGAAGACAATGCTTAGTGCTCAAATAGACTGCATACAAAATTAGTTTTGGGAGGGAAAACCAATTTCCTTTAGTCTCTTATAAACATTAAAAAAAAAACACCTGCAAACACATAATATCTTATCTTTCTCAAATACAGCTTGGAAGAGTGGCTGATAGAGCTGTTGGCCAGTTTTAGAGTGAGAACATCTATATAGGTAAATAGAGTGCCATAATTGAATATTATGGGCCTTTATGGGCCAAGTGTGATCAGACACACAAGGAATTTGTTTTTAGTGCATATGCTCTCAGTGTGCATAAGAAAAAAATACATTAATCATAATAGAACACTTAGTGATAGTCATAGGTTACTAATAAGAAATCAAATCATGCTAGGAAACAAAACAATATAAATTGTAAAGATACAAGCAGCACAGTTATAGTCATAAGTGGGAGGCAATAGGTAATAGGAAGGATGAGAAGAAGAATAGTAATACAGTCTTAGTAAATAGTTTAACAACGTTATGGGAATGAGTTCATTTAGCAGAGTGATGGCATAAGGAAAAAAATCATTAATGGTCATTAATCTCCAGGCAAACTGAGCTCAGGAAGCAAAAATCTGGGAGAGAGAAAGGTCGAATAAACTCTTTTATCTTGACCTGATTTGTTGCCCCCATCTTAGAATGGCTGGTGCTGTTTTCCCCCTTGAAAGTTACCTGCGAGAGATTGCTTGAAAGAATAAAAAGAAAGCACCAGGGCTTTAAGCAGAATTAGTCATGTTGCTTTGAAAGGACCCGGCTGTAGAAGATGCAACGTTTGTGTGTCACTTATGCTACAGATCAAAAGGAAGGGCTGTCTCGAAACAGCCAGTGGAACGGTGGATGTGTTTCGAATCCTTTCTGGTACAAACTGTTCTTCAAAGCTGGAAGGGGCAGCTTGTCCCAAGTCTCAGAAAAGACAGCTGGATCTAAAGAATTAAATTGCATTGGGATATAAAAGAGTTCTGCAGATTTAACTCAGATGTTATCCAGGGCTGCTGGGTGCTCTTGACAATTATAGAATAATTAAGTTGGAAGGGACCTTGGAGGTCTTCTAGTCCAACCCCTGCTCAAGCAGGAGACCCTATTCCATTTCAGACAAATAGTTGTCCTGTCTTTTCTTCAAAACCTCCAGTGAAGGGAGGGAGGAAGGAAGGAAGAATAATAGCATAACAGAATAACAGAGTTGGAAGGGACCTTGGAGGTCTTCTAGTCCAACCCCCCTGCTCAAGCAGGAGACTTGATACCATTCCAGACAGGTGGCTGTCCATTTTCTTCTTAAAAGCCTCCAGTGGTGGGGAGGGAAGGAGGGAGGGAGGGAAGGAAGGAAGGAAGGAAGGAAGGAAGGAAGGAAGGAACCCTCTGCTCAAGCAGGAGACCCTATCCCATTCCAGACAAGAGATTGTCCAGTCTCTTCTTAAAAACCTCCAGTGATGGAGCAGCCACAACTTCTGGAGGGAAGCGGTTAATTGTTCTCACTGTCACGAAATTTAGTTCCAGGTTGCTTCTCTCCTTGATGAGTTTCCATCCTTCTTGTCCTGCCTTCAGGTGCTTTGGGGAAAAGGTGGAACCCCCCCCCCAGGTAAAAACAAGTGGAGCATCAGCACAATGACTTCTGAGTCACCGTCATGTAGCTAACAATTGGGGATTTCAGCAGAACAAAACGTATTCAGGGTGTGCGTTCTTACAGAAGGCAGAGTATTATGCTTCCCTGAATTAGATTTTTTTAAAAAATTATAGTCTTAACACTGGAAATGAAATCCATGATCTGGATGGCCGAGAATCTCCATAAGACAGCCAGGTTCTTTATGGGAGAAATTCAATCTGTTGGCACTTGGCAGAAAATATACAGCAACCCAAAAAACCCCATAATGGTGCTGATTTCTTTTTTCATCTTTTTATATATATATTTATCAGGAAGTAATGATTAAAGGAGGTGGTCTGAAACGGGTCCCCTGTGCCGAAGATGAAGATTTTATTCAGGCATTGGATAAAATGATGCTGGAAAATTTACAGGTACGGATTGATTTTTAATACAATACGGTCGTGCAAAAGTGTTGCGTGTCCGGATTCCGGCCATTACCCCCAATTAAATCATGAGTCTCGAGCCAAACTTCCAAAACTTCAAAAGGATTTATTGGGAGTTAACATGTCCGGCACTGCCTGGGTGCAGCCGACTCTGAGGCACATCATTCCTTGTCACCCTGGACCCTGGTTTCCCCCCCCACCCCTTGGGTGTGTCATTAATCATATTCTCCAATGAGACACATCCATAGCCCAGAGTCATCAATCATGTTCCCCAGTTAAGAGATTTGCCCAGCAGAAACTTCCATCACCTAGTTACTATCTTTGAAAAACTATTGATGGAATGCACTTTCAGTTTGCAAGCTGCCACACTGCCCTTTCAACCCCTTTCCCCGACTCCCTTTCAGTTGGCAACTCTAAAAAGACCAGAGAAATTTTTTGTGAGTTGACACTACGAGTTTCACAAAAGTCCCTTTTTCTCGAAACGACGGTGGAATGGTTCCAATCTTTTGAAACTTGGCTGTGGTCATTAAGTTGGAGGAATACAGATGCAGATAATTCTCGGCATATTACCACAAGTTTCTGATGCTAAATGAGACATTCGTGTAGCGAGTTTTGCCTCATTTTACGACCTCCCTTGACACGGTCGTTAAGTGAATCCCTGTAGTTTTTTTAAGCGAGTCTCCCGGTCGTTAAGTGAATCTGGCTTCCTCGTCGACTTTGCTCATCGGAAGGTCGCAAAAGGGGATCATGGGACACAGCGACCTTCGTAAATACGAGTCAGTGACCAAGCGTCCGGATTTTGTTCACGGGAATTGTCATAAGTGTGAAATGCCGTCCTAAGTCTCTTTTTCCAGTGCCGTTGTAACTTCGAACGGTCACAAAATGAATTGTAAGGCAATTTACAATTGGCAAGGAGGAGTAGAAGCCCACCCCTCTTAGAAGTGGCCAGGTTTGAAAAAACCCTAAACAGAATGGAGGACAAAAGAGCTTTGAGCCGAATGCCGTGTCCTCTTCCATCCTGATTAGTTTACTTTACTTTATTGTCATTGCACCTCATATAACGAAATTAAATGCCATCTTCTGTGTACATTATGACTACGAAAATAAACACAGACACACCTCTTTCACTTTCTATGCAATTGAATTGAAAACCCCTGATATTGCATTAACGTTGCACTATATGGTAGAGTTCAAAAGAGCTACTGTCCTGGGATATAGAAGCTGTTTTTCAGCCCATTTGTCCTTGTGTTTTTTATTGTCCTGTACCGTCTGCCAGATGGCAATAGTTCAAAAAAACAGGATTCCCAGGATGAGATGGATCTTTGAGGATGTTTTGGACTTTCTTAAGGCAGCGGGAGCTATAAAGCTCTTCCAAAGAGGGGAGAGGGCAACCAGTGATCCTCTGGGCCAAGAGTAGGGAAACTTGGCTCTTTTATCCCTTATGGACTTCAACTCCCAGAATTCCTGAGTGAGCCATAAAAGGTACCCCATCCCTGGCCTACTGGTTTTTCAGTTGTGGGGGAAATCAATGTTTGACTTGAATGGGACTGTTTAATATACAAATGTAGGACATTTTATGGCTCACTCAGGAATTCTGGGAGTTGAAGTCCATAAGTGATAAAAGAGCCAAGTTTCCCTACCCCTGGTATAGCACATTGCACCTGACCCTCAGTTGGTGCCAAGGCTGGCTGTGTAGCCATCGATGCTTGGAAGAAAGCGTTGCTTTGTGTGGGTCTACTGTATAGAGAGGGCAGAAGAGTTTCCCTGCCCCTGCTCTGGGCAATGACCTCAACCCTCTGGAGTGCTTTCCCATCCGCCCCAGTGCAATTGGCAAAACATACAGAGGTGCAGGAAGTTAAGATAGCCTCTCTGGTGCAGCGGTGGAAGGTCAGCAGCAGTTTTCCGTTCAGTTGTTGTTTTCTGAGAAGTCTCAGGTAGTATAATCTCTGCTGGGCCCTTTTGACCAGGGTTGCAGTGTGAGCACCCCAGGTCAGGTCCTCTTTTAGGGTAACACCCAGAAACTTAAAACTGGCCACTTGCTCCCCTCTGTCTCCATGGATAAGCAAGGTCTGGATGTCTGATCTGTTCCTTCTATAGTCCACTATCAGCTCCTTGGTCTTATTGGTGTTGAGAGCCAAGTTGCTGTCTCCACACCTCTTCTCTTGCCTTCCAGGCATTTTCATTGGGTCTCTTTGTCTCCCCCCCCCCCCTGCAGCAGAGAAGCGGCGAGTCGGTGAAGGTACACCAGTTGGACGTGGCCATCCCTCTGCACCTTAAGAGCCAGCTGAAGAAGGGCCCCCCCCTTGGGGGTGGGGAGGGGGAGTCTGAGTCCGGAGACACCATGCCGTTCGTCATGCTGACCCGGAAAGGCAACAAGCAGCAGGTAAGGATAAGCCTGGTGGCACAGGCGGCCCCTTTTCTTCCCTGAAATTTCAGGATAATAATTGCAGGGTTTTGAGGAGCAGTCCTTGGTGCTCTCTGAGCTGAGTGGTTTCCTTGCAGATGTTTCATTCCCCAAACTAGGTGACGTCATCAGGGCTAGAAGGGAGGGAGGGTAGCAGGGAGAGGAAGAAGAGGAAGAGGAGGAGGAGATCTGCGGGGTCCTCTCTGAGCTTGGTGGTTTTCTTGCAGATCTTTCATTAACCCAACTAGGTGACATCATCAGTGTTACAGTGATGAAGTTACCTACCATCATTCTGGCTGTCCAGGCTCTTCTTGGAAATCTCTCCTAGCTTGGCTGTTTTCTTGCAGACATTTCATTACCTAAACTGGGTAACAACATTGGTACTGATGATGTTATGTAGTTGGGTAATGACAAGAAAACAGCCAAGCTCAAGAGAGCACCAAGAACCATTCACTCCTCCTCCTCCCTCTCCCCCCTCCCCCTCCTCCTCCTCCCCCTCCTCCTCTCCCCTTCTAGTCCCACTCCCTTGCTAGCACTGATGATGTTACCTAGTTGGGTCAAGAAACGTCTGCAAGGAAACAACCAAGCTCAGAGAGCTCCCAGAACCCTTCAGTCCTCCTCCTCTTGCTCCTCCTCCTCCCTCTCCCCCTCTTTTCTAGCACTGATAGTGTTATGTAGTTGCGTTATAAAATGTCTACAAGAAAACCACCAAGCTCAGAGAGCACCAAGGACTCCCCATTTCAATCCCGAGCTACAAATATTCTTCTTTATCAATACTTAATATTGTAGGTTTTTGGGCAACAAGAAAACGGTGGCCTATTTGTCTCCCCGCCATTCACAGTTTTCCAGTGGAGTGGTGGTAATTCTATTTACATCTGACATTTATTGGAGTTAACTTCCAAAAGAATTATTTGGGGGAATGGGGTTGTCAGTGCTTTCTTTTATATATATATATCAGCAGATATCGATTGCTTTTCCCAGATGAGACTCCTTTTCATGTAATTAGGTGGAATTAAAGAGACTGAGTTTTTGTACTCTTTTGTACTCACACACTCCAATTTCCCCCCCTTCTTTTTATGACCCTTAATTCGAAGTAAAGTCAGGGTAACGGAATGGAGCTGAGCATTTACTGGCCGGATGCCCTTCCTGATGCCTAGGTGGAGTTCACAGCAGATATTTTCTGTCTCCACCCTGATCTTCCGCTGGCTAGGATTGAACTACACCCCTAGACCACCACTCCACTATTCACACATCCCAAATACGGTTCTCAAAATGCCCTGGACCTGTAACAGGCCAAGCCATGGTGCCAGTGACAGGATAATTCCCTTCCCTTGCCCTGCAAGGCGACGTTTAGTCAGGAACGCCTTCCTTTCTTGGGATTCTTAAATCGGCTTCTGCTCTTTCAGTTTAAAATCCTAAACGTGCCGATGTCTTCTCAACTGGCCGCCAATCATTGGAACCAGCAGCAGGCCGAACAGGAAGAGCGCATGCGGATGAAAAAGTTAACCTTGGACATCAACGAGCGGCAGGAACAGGAGGACTATCAAGGTAGGGCTAAGGGGGGGCTACTCTTCAAAGCTTTATACCTGTGATGGCGAACCTATGGCACACCTGCCACAGGTGCCTCACAGAGCCCTCTCTGTGGACACGCCAGCTGGCCCCCTAGCTCGGCTCCACCGCGCATGTGTGCGGCCCTCCAACCCTCCAAGCTGTTTTTCGGGTCTGCCAGGCATGCGAGGAGGGTGGGGCGCATGCGAGGGGAGGCATATGTATGTGTGGGTCCATGTGTGTGTGTGCGGGGTCCCTCCGGGCTCCGTTGGGCCTAGAAAGCCGCCTGCACCAACCTGGAAGCCAAGATGGGGCATGCTCCCCCCTGCGCCCCATTTTGGGCCTGGAAAGCTTCTTGTACCAACCTGGAAGCCAAAACAGACATTGCGGGGGGGGCAGGGGGCATGCATGGGGGAGGGGCACTCGCATTGTATTTTTGGTTGTGCGCCCGCATGTTCGAGCCCTCGGCACCAAAAAGTTAGCCATCACTGCTTTATACCATTAGTCCTCGGCTTGCAACCCTTCATTTAGTGACGGTTCAAAATTACAACGGAGAAAGCCACAGCCTGTCCTTGCGCTGGAAACAGATTCTTGGTCATGATTGTTTCACCCGATGCCGAGATCTTTTTTTGTCCTCTCCCCACCCCGAATATTGCAAATTTCTGCCCGAGAAGTCTCTCATTCGTTCATCAAATGGCGGGATTCATTCATTGAGGGAATTGCAGGGTTTCTGATGCTTTCCAGAAATGTCTCTTTTTAATTTAGACTGGACGCTGCTCTCCGTCACCCTTCCATTTATTTATTTTTAAAAATAACCCAAGTTGTCATCTGCAGAAATGATGCAATCCTTGGCTCAGCGGCCAGCTCCAGCAAATACGAACCGAGAACGGCGACCTCGGTACCAGCATCCTAAGGGAGCACCTAATGCCGATCTCATCTTTAAAACTGGTGGAAGGTAAGGATCCAGGGCGGGGGGGGGGTCAAACTCAAGGCCCACGGGGGGATGATCCAGCCCACAGGGTGCTTAGATCCAGCCTATGGGGCAGCCCTGGAAACAGCGAAGGACCGGCCCATGAGGTCTCTGCCAGCAAAAAAATGGAGCTTGGGAGGGACGCACGCCGCAGAGGGTTGCAGGAGGCCGTTGTGGCCAAAAATGGAGCTCGAGAGCCAGTTTTCACTGGCAGAGCGCTTGAGCCCCCACAAGCACCCCTGACACGAGTGTTGTTGAGCTGGCCATACCACCCCGGGCCCCCAAGGTCCCAACACAACCCTGATGCGGCCCTCAATGAAATTGAGTTCAACACCCATCATCCAGGGAATAACGTTGTATTATTCCGTGGTTTTCAATTTTTTTGCACCGCTCCTGATTTCAGAACGGAGACGTAGTTTTTAAAGGGATATAGTATCCTTGAGAAAGACTTTGCACACCAGAACTCACAAAGAGTTTTGATTTATTAGGAATGGTCATATTGGCACAGATGGGGAAGACTGAAGGCCCCAAAGGTTTTCTCCACCAAAATCAAAACCCAAAGTTCTTGTCCGTCCCCCCCCCCGTCACATGCCCATCACATGGTCCAATCAGGTCCCAGTCCCCATCTCCAGGCTTTTGGTCTACACCTTTTCAACACCTGGTGGAGCATCCTTGGCTCCCACGTGAAATAATGTTATTTTGGCTACATACCCCCAACTATCTCTGCCTCCCCCCCCCCCCGTTCCCCAGCTCCCCCCGGCCTCATGTGGCAGCCCTGAAGTTGTCCCCAAAATGGCTTTGTTCTGACCCAGTGTGATGACACAAAAATAACCAAGTCACAAAAATAGAATAAAGTTCCTTTAATGCTTCCAACTGGTCCCAATGTCCAATTATCCTCAGCTGGAAATCAAATTCTTAAAGAAAACAGTTTACGAAGGGAGTAAATGCAATCTGCACCCAAAGTAAAGTTAATTCAAAATAAAAAAACCAAACACAAACCACACTGAAGGAATTACTATGGCAGACATGGATGATTAATTGCAGACTTCTAGCAGATAACGCAGCCACTACAGTTGGGAGGAAGCCAAAACACAGATAAGCTCCGACTAGAATAAAACACACTTTGCTTTCAGCACTGGGCCATGTGCAGTTTGTCCTTTTAAACAGTTGTCCTTTTAAACAGTCCTCACAGCTGCAGCCCATGAAGGGAATCAGGGCCCCTTCCTTCCCCGTAGACCATGCCATTTATGTTTCTCACTTATCCGTTCTTCCCTGTGTGCCCTAGGATGAAGGGGCCTGGGTCTTCCTCTGACTGCCCATCTGGCCTCTGCCCTTCCCCAGCCTCCTCCACAACCTCCGAAGCCACACTTCCACTCCCTGTCGGCTGTTCCTCCTCTCCCTCAGAGTCAGACTCCAACAGGGGCATGACACCCAGCCTTAGCAGAAACAAGAAACAGACTCCTTTTCCGAAAACCCCTCTTTATTTATCTCCTGTGAATTAATGGCATTCCCCACCATAGTCCTTCAAAGACGTTAACTGCCATAACAGACCTTATCAGTTCCTTGCGATGATTGCCAGGCCATGAGCTCCCAGTGATAAAGTTGCAAATTAAGTTCTAGAAAGCAGTCTCTGTGGCACGAAACACGATGAGCAAATATTCAGAACTCCGAACTATGGTCTCCTACAACCACCAGTCCCCTTTCCTTCTATTTATTCCCCAGCCAGGGAAGGGCCATTCAGCATCCAGTGTGCTTTGCTTCCCGAGTCGACTCCTTGACCTCCGTTGTTCCCCTCTCCTAACAGCTCTGTGCATATGTGCATCTGGAACAGGCCCCAGCTGTTCTTCCTCCCCACTTATCTCAGCCTCCAAAGGCAGCTGCTTCTCCAGTGGCTGGGAAATGGCTCTTTCTCTGCGTCCGACACAGAGCATCCATCAGAGCCTTCCCCCAGACTCCAGCACTGGCCCAATGTCCTCCTCAACCGCCTCGTTGTGTGAGTCTGCTGCCGACAGAGCTGGCAGGCCACAACAGGGTTCAGGGCTGACACCAGGAATAGTACCACCTCGTACGCTCAATGAAATAAATTTCTACCCGCTGTCCTTCTGACCTTTTTCTCCTCCTTGTCCCTCCCAGGAGACGTTGATCCAGCCGCAAGAGTCATCTCACATCAGGTCCCGTATCTCCAAGGTTGTGGATTAGTGGAGTCCTCCAGCAATTAAACCGAGAGCAGCGGACACATCTGAGCATGTCAAGTCTTAAAAAGAGAGTTGAGCGATGGGCAGGCTGGGGGCCGTAGAGCAGGATGCACCAGCCTCTTATTAAAACAAAACAAAAACAAAACAAAAACAGAAAATAGTGGAAGCTTCCAGTCATGGCCTGTCAAAACCAAACCAACCAACCAACAACAAAAGCATCTTGAAACCGTGTGCTGCAAGGGTTAACCTTTTCATGAGAACAGAATAAATGAGATGGTTAACTTGACCGGTGGAGCAGTTCAGTTACAACTTAAAATAAGAGCAACTTTTTTAAAAAAAGAAATAAGACAGATTAACGCTGGAACAGAGAGACACAGTTTTGGTGGCTAAGTCTGGGGCAGGGGGGGAGAATTAAGAATAAGAATAGTCAGTAAGAAACTTAGAAGCAGCGTTTTCACGGAACGACGCGTGGCGGTGTGTCAGGAGATAGTGCTTTCTTTGGGAGGGATGCAGGCCTGCTCTAGAGGAGTCCTAAAACAAGGACTGGTAAAGCCCCCCTCCCCACACACACCACCCACCATCCAGGAGAAGCAAAGCAGCAACAATTTTACCAAAACGTGGGGTATTTTCCTTAGAAGGCGGTGATCTGAGCGGAAAGCGCGGTCTGTTCCAGGTGGCGTGGGAGGGTGAGCAAGAGAGTTGAAGGAACCAGGAAACAAGGAAGTGGGATGTTCTCCAGAAGGTTGCAGGTAGATGGGAAGAGGGGAGGGGGGAGAGAGAGAGAAAGGGGGGAGAGAGCATTGACCAAAAGTTGCTTCGAAACAGCCTGACACCAGCGAAGGGTCTTGAAAAGAGGAGCTCATTTAAAGCATCATTGAAAAACCAAAATGTGCCAGTCAGCACGACAGACAGATGCCAGGAAGTGGAGCTGAATGTTCTGTTGACTTTCATGGGTTGATACGCCTCTGTGTCTACATATTTAAAAAAAAAAAATGAAGAAAAAAGGAAAAAAAAATAATAGTTGGCAGAAAAGTAGAGTTTTTATTTTTCTAAATTGAGATAAAATGTTTTTCTCCGGTCAGTTTTTTCTTTTTGACAATCTTCGTTTGTTAGTTATAGTTGTTTGGGGTGAGGGTGAGGGCGATATTTTTTTTCTTTCTTTCTTTTCGTTGGCTTTCATGTAGCGCGTAGGACATTCGGTTGAAGGACACACCCGTAGGCTCTTCGGATTTTTCATTTGTTTCTGTTTTCCTCGCCTCTTTGGGATTCTTTTGACCGCCGTTGAGTTCTTTGCATGTAAACTTTTTTTTTAAAAAAAAAATGAGATTGTACAACTTGTAACATTTCACATGCGCCGTCAGCAACAACGCCACACACCCGATCTTCACCAGCTTCTGAAATCTGATCTTTGCCTATGCTGCAATAAAGTGTTATATAATTTAGAACGGCCTTTTTGTCTTTGTGGGTTCCCTTGGGGGTGGGGCGAGTGCCTTGGATTGCGTCGAACGACAGCGATTTCTTTGGAAGCAAAATTCCTGCACTCAGATATATTTCAAGCCAAGTCTCCTATCTTCCTATTCGCCTCTTGCAAAATTCACGGGGAGGGGGGGGGGGGACTGTTGCCTGGGATAAGTCAACACGAAGGGCCCAGCTACATATTTTACAGCATTTTATGCACCACCCTGAGGTAACTTTGTACGAGTTGGGTATGTTTACGTACGTATTATCCCAATCGAAAAAGTCTGGGGAGCGTATGAGCACTACTGGGTGGTGCCTCTGAAAACATCTGCCATTATTCTGTAGAGATTCTCCATCCTCCAGGTCCTGGTTGTCCCAAAGGTGATTTTTTCAGGAGGCAATTGAACATTCTTGTTTTTTCTTTTGAAGATGTTTCGCTTCTCATCCAAGAAGCTTCTGACTGGATGGTGGGGAATGGAAGGATTGATGCTCCTTGCAGCCAGCTGGTCATTTGCATCCTTTTAGAGGGTCATTGGAGGTTTATCTGTGTCCTCAGAATTACCTGAGTGGTACAAATGGTTCCTGCCATTATTCTGCCATTATTTGCTGCTGCTTTTCCAGGTCTTGGCACCCACAAACCCTTCTGCTCATTGTACATGGTCCGTGTTTGGAACTTGCTTTGGAGAAAACCCTTCATGCAACACTTCATTTGGAGGTGACCCTGAGCAAAGAGACCAGTTACGAGCCAGCCAAGCGCCATGGGTTGCCAAGGCCAAGTTCACGGAGACAGCTTGGAATAACATCTTGCATGTTATGATGCATTAGCTGGCTTAAAGAAAAGGGAAATATATCAGCCAAGCTCAGTTCTGGGAAGTACCACAGCCTGCTTTTAATACAGGTTGCTTGGGATTTGCAGAAGCTGGAAAAGCCGGGTGTTCCTGAAGGGAAGGGACTTGGCAGTCCTGCAATGGTGGTGTGCTACCGGTTCAGCACGGTTTCATCAAACCGGTAGTGAAAATCACTATCAGTTCAGATGAATCAGTAATAAAATAATCTGTTCTGACCGAGGCTTCGTAAATCATAATTAATCACAAACTTCTTTTAAAAGCAGAACCTACTTTATTGCAATGCTGGGAATTGTTTTCATTCCCAGCTGGAATTAAGTTCAAACAGTCCCCCAAGATAAGCACACATCTTTCAGTTCTGTGAACTGCTGCCAAAAACAGAATTATCAAATGAACTAGAAAAGAAACCAACCGAAATACAAGAAAAAAACAACCAAAGCACACAGAGCTTCAAGGAGGACTTGGAACCGATCAAATGACTTTGCTTCCTGCAGACTTCCTGACTTTTATCCCTTATGGGAGGGGCCATCACCTCCCAGCCTCACTCCCCAGTCGCCCTTTCTGTTTCAGCTGCTCTCGCCTTCTAGCAACTCTGCGCATACGCGCACTGGCAACAGGCTCCCCTTGTTCCTCTTCCTCACTGCTGCCAGATTCCAAAGACTCCAGAGGCAGCACCCCACTCCCAGATGGTCTTGGCCCCATCTCTGCATCGGACACAGGTCCCTCATCCGAGTCCTCTCCAAACTCCGAGACTGATCCCTGTTCTTCCCCACTGTCCGATTCCTCTGCCATCTGCACCGGCTGCCAGCAAACCACAACATAACCTACCGGTTCCTCCAACAATCAGCTGAGAGGATAAAAGAAGCGACAAGCCGTATGGGTCGGTGGAAGAGTAACTCCTAGCTTTTCATTTCTTCATCCTCTCGGCTGATAGGCGCATTGGGACACACACACATGTGCGTTAGGGGCATGCACTTGCATACACACACACACACATGCGATCACCCACCGAACCAGTAGCGAACAAGGTAGGAACCCACTACTGAAATCCTGGCCTTTGTCATCTGGCAAGGAGAATCCCAGGATCAATTTGTCTCATTGCCATGCTGGATTAAATTCAATAAGCTACGCCTGAAGGCCAGATAAATCTGATCGGACTACTCTAATTCAGGCAAGAAGGACGGTCCTGAACAGTTCCTTCCATTCACTGAAAACGACGTTTGTTCATTTTTTAAAATTTAATAAAGCCACTTTTCCAATTCCCAAAGACAGCACCAAAGTTCCTCTGCATTTCTTTTAACAGGAAAAGGCTTATAAAATCCAGCTCACATCTCTCTCTCTCTTGGCCTCCACTGTCAATTCTGGAAATAAAAGCCTCTCTGCCTCCCTTTGTTAAAAATTTCTCTCGTACCTTTGCACCTCATTGCTTCAGAGAGACAATTCCACCAATTCAGTGAGAATAACTTTGCAAATGTCGCAGGAACCCTGCAGCATAAAGTTGATCAGGGAATTGGTAGCTGCCAAGTAATCCTAGTTTGGAAAGCCTCCCTAAAACAGAGGGGAACTTAAGTTCAGCTACAGCATGGCATGGTTACTAGAAGCAGTTCTGATTGGAATGCTTAATAGGAATGATTTACTAAAAGGAAAGATTATGTAAAAAAAAAAAAGTTGTTGAGACTCTGGAAAGAGTGCAGAGAAGAGCAACAAAGATGATTAGAGGGCTGGAGGTTAAAACATATGAAGAACGGTTGCAGGAATTGCGTATATCTGGTTTAATGAAAAGGACAAGGTGGGGGGCATGATAGCATCTTTCAATATTTGAGGGGCTGCCACAAAGGAGGGATCAACCTATTCTCCAAAGAATCAGGGGAAAGACAAGAAAAAATAGATGGAAACTAATCAAGAAGAGAAGCAACCTAGAACTAAGAAATTTCCTGACAGTGAGAACAATTAATCAGTGAGACAATTTGCATCCAGAAGTTGTGAAGGCTCCAACACTGGAGGCTTTTAAGAAGAGATTGGACAACCATTTGTCTGGAATGGTATAGGGCAGTGGTGGCTAACCTTTTTGGGCTCCTGTGCCAAAAAATGTGCATGTTCTTGGATGCTCGCGCTTGTGTGCCAGGACCCAGAAGGCAATGCGCGCCCCCCCTATGCTCCCTACGCATGTGCACGCAATACCCACCCACCCACCCACCCACACCTGTCTCCCCATTAGCTGCACTGTGTTTCACAGCTGATTTTGGGCTGGTTTGAGGCCTTTTTTGCGGCCTCCCAGAGGCTTGAGGAAGGGCTCTGCAGGCTTCTGCAGGCTTTGGAGGCTGAAAACTAGGACCGTTTAATCACTTCTGGTATTTTCAGAAAAACAGGAAGTGAGGGAAACGGGCCTAGTTTTTGGCCTGCAAAAGCCTGCAGAAGCCTTCCTCAAGCCTCTGGGAGGCTGAAAAAGGCCTCAAACAGGCTGAAAATCAACTGTGAGATATGCGCATGCGCAGTGAGATAAGTTTGCCTGCAGCTCACATGCTGGCATAAATGGCTCTGCATGGCACCTTGGCACATATGATATAGGTTCGCCATCACAGGTGTAGAGTTTCCTGCCTGAGCAGGGGCTGGACTAGAAGACCTCCAAGGTCCCTTCCAACTCTATTGTTCTGTATTCTAGACCCATTTAAGTAGCGTAAGATTTCAGGATGAATCTGATGTACTGCAGCTGCTGAAAGTTTATTACTTTTAATTATATTTGCTGGTCCAAAAAAGAAAGAAAGAAAAAGCAAATTATTTAACATATTGCCAGACTCTTGAATTTTGTGCGCGGACAGCAGGGATTAATCACACATGTTATATAAAGATTGGGGCACAGATTACCATGAACTGCCCAATTTTTGAAAAAAAGAGAAAAGGCACAGTCTGATCACAAGACCCATGCTTTCACATTTAGTTTCTTGAAATAGGACTTAAAAACGGCTTCTCTGTGATAAATGAATTTAGATTGGGGATGGAGATAGCAACTGTTCGCTTTCAATTTTCTACACCTTATGGGAGGCCTTTTGTTTCAAGGAAAAAAAGGGAAAGAACTCTGCAAATTGGTAAATTAGTGTTTTTCACACTCTCAGTCTCCCTGGTTATTTGCCACGAAAAATAGCTGTGATAGGAGCATTTGCTGGGCATGAAGTTAATTGTCATTGCTGGAAATCAGTACAGCTTCTGTTACGGCACTGGAACATTTCTGGACCTGCATTCTTTAATTTTAGGATGCATCCAGAATGACAGAGTTGGAAGGGACCTTGGAGGTCTTCTAGTCCAACCCCCTGCTCAGGCAGCAGACCCTAAACCATTTCAGACAGGTGGCTGTCCAGTCTCTTCTTAAAAAGCTTCCAGTGATGGAGAAGGAAGGAAGGAAGGAAGGAAGGAAGGAAGGAAGGAAGGAAGGAAGGAAGGAAGGAAGGAAGGAAGGAAGGAAGGAAGAGAGAAGAAAGGGAAGGAAGGAAGGAAAGGAAGGAAGGAAGGAAGAGGGAAGGAAAGAAGGGAGGAAGAGGGAAGGAAGGAAAGGAATGAAGGAAGAGGGAAGGAAAGAAGGGAGGAAGAGGGAAGGAAGGACGGAAGGAAGGAAGAGAGAAGGAAGGGAAGGAAGGAAGGAAGAGGGAAGGAAGGAAAGGAATGAAGGAAGAGGGAAGGAAGGGAGGGAGGGAAGGATGGACGGAAGGGAAGGAAGGAAGAGAGAAGGAAGGATGAAAGGAAGGAAGGGAAGGAAGGAAGGAAAGATGAAAGGAAGGAAGAGGGAAGGAAGGGAGGGAGGGAAGGACGGACGGACGGAAGGGAAAGAAGGAAGGAAGAGGGAAGGAAGGAAAACCAGATTCTCTTCCACCGTCTAGCCACCAGGGGGCAGCCTGAATGGAGGAAATGATTATCCAGATGCTATTTCTCTGTATCTGAAATTCAGAATATGGAGGTGGGGGGAATAAGAGACCTGGACAATGGTTTTAAAGCTAAAACTCTGATATTTCTTCTCCCCTTTTTCTCCCTTCTATTATATTCTAATTTTTCTCCCTTTCTCTTTCCCCACCCCCACGTATTATTGTGTTTCATAGTTCTGCCGCTGCATCCCCTCCAAAGTTCTTTAATTCCCAAAGGCAGAAAAGGTGAATTAAGGCAATTAGTTCCTGCTAATGACATTAAGATGAAGACAAGCCCTTTAAGGCAGGGGTCACCAACCTTTTGGACCTCAGGGACCACCAAGCTCATAATTTTAAATCCCAGGGACCACCAATATGAATTTTGACTGACAGTGGCTTGCTGACATTGGTGGGAGAGAAAGAGAGATAGAGAAAGATCTGATCTAACTTCGGAGGGCTGGTGGTGATGTTCTCTGTCCCCCCCCTCCTCTCTCCCTCTCCCTTCTTCCCTCTCCCTCTCTCCCTGCCCCCTCTCTCCCTCCCTCTCTCTCACACACATACACCCTTCCAAGGCAGCCACCTTCCTAACCAGCTTTTCAGCTCCATTCTCAGGGGGAGAGACAATATTCTGCAATTGGTAGGAAAACAAGATGGGGGATTTCCCTGCAGACTTTTCTGTAGATTTTCCCAGGGTCTCTGCAGACAGAGAAGCAAGAAGGGAAGGAAGGAGGAAGAAGGGAAGGAAGGAGAATGAGGGGAAGGCACCAACTAAGGAAAGGGGAAAGAAGGAAGGGAAGGAAGAAGGGAAGGAAGGAGGAAGAAGGGAAAGGCAGGCAGGAAGGTAACGGGAAAGAAAGGAAGGAAGGGAAGAAGGAAAGGAAGGAATGGAAGGAAGGAAGGAAGGAGAATAAGGGAAAGGCAGGCAGGAAGGTAAGGGGAAAGAAGGAAGGAAAGAAAGAAGGAAGGAAGAGGGAAGGAAGAATGAGGGGAAGGCAGGCAGGCAGGAAGGGAAGGAAAGAGAAGGAAGGAAGAGAAAGAAGACAGGCAAAAAGGTGAGGGGAAAAAGGGAGGAAGGAAAGAAGGAAGGAAGGGAAGGAAGGAAGGAGAGCAAGGAGAAAGGCAGGCAGGAAGGTGAGGGGAAAGAAGAAAGCGGGGGAGAAGGGAGGAAGGGAAGGGAGGAAGGAGAGCAAGAAGAAAGGCAGGCAAACAAGCCAAAAATGAAGGAAGGAAGGAAGAAAGGAGAGTGAAGGGAAGATAGGCAGGTAAGCAGGCAGGAAAGGAGGAAGGAAGGTAGGTAGAAAGAGGAGTGAGGGGAAGGCATGGAAGGCCCAGCTTATCACTGCTCAGCCAGTGAATTTTTACGCAAAATGACCACCGACTACTAAAAGAGAGAGAGAGGAGGAGGAGGAGGACTGCCTTTCCAGTAGTGGCTGGACGATGGGCTTGTGTGTCTTCTCCTGGAGGCACGGCCCACAGTCCATTCTCACGCCGGCACAAGCAGCCCCAAAGCTCTTTGCAAAGAGATGCGTAATTCATGTTTCTCCTTCTCTCTTCAGTTCCGCTCTTCTTTCCCACAGGTAGAGAGAGGCCCAGTTTCTCCCTTGGGGGGCAGGTGATGGTGCATGGGACAGGTGAGCAGGAAGTTAAGGCGAGTTTTTAATTTTTCTTTTTTTTTTTTGCCATCTTTTCCCCAGATTGCTTCGTTCACACTGCAAAATAAGAAAGAAAGAAAGAAAAAAAAACCTGGCACCCGACTGATAAAACATTTAGCTACTCAAGTTAACTAGCACCAGAGGCAGCAGAAGCATCAAATTAAGCCTGATTAATGTCACTTGAAAACCCAGTGGGATTCATTCTCCAGGTCCACTTTAAGTGATTCATTGCCCAGATAAATAAACAATTAGAGAAAGAAGGTTAGCTGACAATAGCTGGGAGGAAAAAGACACTCCCTCCCCCAATCTTAATAATTATGCAGCTTCACTTTTATTGGATGGGTCTCAATATTAAGAGATGTAGAGGGCCATAATTTCTCCCCCCCCCCCCAAAAAAGTATCCATGCTTGGAAACGAATCTTAAAAGGGGGGAAAGGAATGATATTTAGGGATAATTTAAACAAACAAACAAACAAAACCCCCAAGAAAGAGCACTGAGCAGGATTGCAAAAGTACATGCAATTAAATGTCTTGTTTGATAGATTTTATTTTCTTTGCATATAAGATAACCTTTATTGTGTGTCCCCCCCCCGCCCCCCCGGAACACACTGGCACACATTAAAAAATGAAATTCTGATGCCTGCTCTAAACACACACACACACACACAAACAGACACAAATACATATATACGTATACTGTTTCCCCGAAAATACGACCTACCCTGAAAGTAAGTCCTAGCTTGACTTTTACACATGTGCTCAATATAAGCCCTACACCCCAAAATAAGCCATGATTAAGATCCTGCTCATTCCAGAGTGGACAGGTAAAAATTAAGCCAGGGTGGGGATGGGACACCTACCTTGCCAGCCCATTTCTTCTGCAGCCGGCAAGGCTGGCAAGGCTTTCCTGAAGGCCTCTGTAGTAGCTAGTAACAAAGCTCTGGATTGATCTAGAGATCTCTTATTGGCTGCAGAGGCCTTCAGGGAAGCCTTGCTGGCCACAGAAGGAGTTCCTGAAGGCCTCTGACAGCAAAAAGGAGGCCAGGGATGACAAACACAAGCGAGGTTAATTAGTGGAGAACATCCTCTGAAAATAAGGCCTGGTGCCTGCTATATATATTAGAGTGCTCCCTAACTTCCCACTCCCTACTCCCTCTGCTATAATATACAGCACATGAATTAGCCAGGATGTGAGTTCAGAGCCAGAGAAAATAATAATAAAGGAGCCAGAAGTGAACTCATCACAAGTGTGACAAAGATCCTAAAGTCCAAACTCAGCGCAGGAAATACCGTCAAGACAATTAACATTTGGGCAACTCTAGTCCTTAAACGCACCACTGAAATCATGGACTGGACTTAGGCCGAACTGAAAGCCCTGGATAGGAAGCCAGAAAAATATAACGACAAGAAGTTACATCCTTCAAGCATGCAGTGACATGGATAGACTCTGATCACCAAGGAAAATAGGTGGGAGTGGGATGTTGCAAACACACCAGATGGAAAAGGAGCACCGGGAGAATATCTGAAGGACAAGGAAGAAGAGGCACTGAAGTTAATACACGATGAAGGCTTATGGAGTTCTGGAGAAACCACACGGGCTTAGAGGGAAAGACCAAATGAAGAGCAGCAAAGAGACATGGGAAGGCAAAGCATCACGTGGACAGGATATTAAAAAAACAACAACAACAAAAGAAGGAAAGCAAATTATAACAAGAGCTGGCTAAGAGCAGGAAAGTGAAAGGAAGAGACCGAGGGGCTAATTCTGGCTGCCCAGGACCAACCCTTAAGATCAAAGGCATACAAAGCCAGGTGTTCTGACCCAGCTCCTCAAACACGACATACCTCCTGTATTTGAAGGAATGATTCCTTTATTAGGAGTGCCGGCAGCCCTGGCAAAAAGTTTCTCTCTCACCGCAGGCTAACAAGTCTGTTCAGCAGGGAGAGGAATAGTTGTCTGCTACACCTCTTCATCTGCCTTTTATCCCCAGAGCTCGGGTGGGGTTCCGATAGCAGTGGTGGCTCTTCCGTCCCAAGGACTGGCCCATAGATTTCCACTGCTCTCCCCTCCTCTGCCTTCTGCACATCCATGTGTCAGGCACTGGGCCCAGCTGTTCCTCCTCTTCCTCATCAGCCACCTCCAGCCCTGGGGGCTGTTGACTCTCCATCTGAGGGCTGATGGATGGCACAGACTCCACCTCTGTCTGTCTGTCTGTCTCTCTCTCTGACAGCTCCATTCCATCTTCCCCCTTGGAGCTCCGAGGTTGCCTAGATGCTGACCCTGCCTCCTCTTCCTCCTCCTCCTCCTCTTCCTTTTTCTCCTCCTCCTCTGATTTGGCTGTTGGAAGGGCTGACAGCCAACAGGCCACAACATCAGAATTGAGGAGAATACAACAGTCAAATGTCACCTTGCAAAGAAGGTGAAGAAAATTGGACAACCCAGTTAGCTGCTGCAAGAAGATCGCACAGACCGACGACAGACAACGGCACGACAAAGTAGCAACAATGGTGCCTTGGAAGATTTGCAAGAAATATCACTTGCCTGCAAGCAAGTACTGGTGGGAACTGAAACATAGAGGAAGCCATTGAAAATGAAGAAGCTACATTGCTCTGGGATTTTAGAATTTAAACAGACAAACACCTGCCCCCATAACACCCCAGCTTTAACAACTGTCAGTAAATAGTAAAAAAAACCACCTCTAGAGACTTGGATGTGGCAGAAGTGGGATTCAGCTGGTTCTGACTGGTTCTAGAGAACCAGTAGTGGAAATTTTGAGTAGTTCGGAGAACTGGCCAATCCCACCTCTGACTGGCCCCACCAACCCCATCTATTCTCTGCCTCCCATTGAGTCCCAGCTGATCGGCTGGGTCTTCTTTTGTTGCCCTGCGCAGGAGAACGGAGCTGGAAAGCAGGTTAGTGGGGTGGGAAGGGAAGGGGGATTTTGCAGCATATACTTCAGAGGTGGTATTCAGGAGGTTCTGACCCGTTCTGGAGAACTGGTAGTGGAGATTTTGAATAGTTTTGAGAACCAGAACATCCCACCTCTGACTGGCCCCACCAACCCCATCTCTTCTCTGCCTCCCATTGAGTCCCAGCTGATTGGCTGGGTCTCCTCTGGTTGCCCTGCACAGGAGAATGGAGCTGGAAAGCAGGTTTGTGGGGTGGGGAGGGAATGGGGACTTTGCAGTAACTTTCCCCAGAAGTGGGTTGGGAATGGCAATTTTACAGTATCCTTCCCCTGCCACGCCCACCAAGCCATGCCCACCAAGCCACACCCACAGAACCAATAATAAAAAAAATTGAATCCCACCACTGGGCTGGAGCCATCAAAATAGAAGAGAAGGAACTGGAGAAGATAGTAACAAAACACAAAGACCTACAAATAGAAGTAGAACGACTGTGGCAAAGGGAAGCACGGATTGTGCCAAGGGTGATGGTTGCCTTGAATGCAATCCCAAAAACATCTGGAACACCACCAGTCAATTCTACAGACGGATCCCTGATGCGAGTCCCCTAATTTCTTCTTCAGAATCATTCTCTGAGCCTTATTTTTTGCCACTCTTACCACGACTTGCTGTCATAGAGTTGAAAAATAGTTGTAATCATAAATATTATTAGAGAACATTTTGTTTGTTTAGAAACAATGGTTTCCCTGGATGGTTTCTCACCTGATTAAAAAAATGCTTTTAGTATTTGTTCCTCCATGCAATCCCATCTGCTTTCCTTTCCACTTGCCAAAAATACCATCCCTTTAATATCCGATCATATTTCTTGCAAGAACTTTTTTGGCTGTGATTTTTTGTTGCCCCTTCCTGACTTCTCAAATTTCTCCAATTAATTAATGCCTTGCGCTTATGAGTGCTTTATCCGAGGGACACCAAACTTGGAACAAATCCTTGAAGAATCAGCTACGAGTTCCCAAAAAACCCACACAACAACAACCCACGTTAACATGTCTGCATACAAGAATATCACCCAGAAACTTGGATAAAAAAAAAACTCTAATTAAAATAAACGGATGAAACTTCAGCAGTTTTCAGGAGGTGGCTGTGAAACCCACTGGCGTAGAGGTAAAATTTGATCTGCTTTGGAAAGCCGGGCATCTTTGAAAAACCTTTGGAGAAAATGTTATGTTGATTATATTTGTCTCCTAGCCGAAGGCCATCCCTTAAATAACCATCTTACCCTACTTTGGGCTAATTAATAGTCTATGGTATTTGTAATGCCTACAACGGAGGGAGGTTGCAAGACCAGAGAGCTTGGATCCACTCAGCAAAAATTCAACAATAAGGCCTGGGATCAGTGGTAGGATTCAAATAATTTAACAACCGGTTCTCTGCCCTAAGTGATTTCTTCCAACAACCAGTTTATCAAATTGCTCAGAAACTTAACAACCGGTTTTCCCAAAGTGGTGCGAACTGGCTGAATCCCATCACTACCTCTCCCTCTCTCCCTCCCCCCCCCCCCGTGTGTGTGTGTGTATGTGCGTGGTGTAAGTGGCTTTAAGGAGTTCACAGATTACTTGGTATGTGAAAATAGGAACAGGCACTTCTAACCGATATTCAGGTAGTCCTGGACTTATTACTTCTATTACTATTTAATAGATTAATAGATTAATTAGATTAATAGTTTAATAGAATAAATTAATAGAATTATTTATTGGCAAAGTGTGATTGGACACACGAGGAATTTCTATTTAGAATAGAGTAGACTAAAGTAGAGCAGTATAGAATATAGAACAGAACATAGAATAGAATAGAACCTGGAAGGGTCCTTGGAGGTCTTCTAGTCCAGCTCCCTGCTCAGGCAAGAAACTCTTTACCATTTTAGACAAACGTCCAGTCTCCTCTTAAAAACTTCCAGTGTTGGAGCATCCACCACTTCTGAAGGCAAGTTGTCCCACTGCTTCATTGTTCTCACTGTCAGGAAATTTCTCCTTAGTTCCAGGTTGCTTCTCTCCTTGATTAGTTTCCATCATTTGCTTCTTGGTCTTCCTTCCAGAGCTTTGGAGAATAGGATAATCCTCTCTTCTCCGGGACAGCAACTTAGATAGACCTTGAACTTGGGAGCTCAACCCACTGAACTTCATCATCCACTCTGGACGATTCCAGGGCAGGATCTTAAAAAACCTCCAGGGATGGAGCACCCGCAATTTCTGGAGGCAAGTCGTTCCCCTGGTTAATGGTCCAGTTCATGCCAAACCAGAATCTTTAAAAGAGCCCTGGATATGGCGTTGACCGTGAAGTTTATGAATATCTCTTCTTTTATGGGTGGGACCTCATCTATATTGCCTAGATAATTGGCCGAGATGACGATCTTCTTCTTGTTCTGACCTAAGCCCCGATCCTCCACCTCCTCCTCCTTTTCCTCCTTCTCTTCTTCTTCTTCCTCCTCTTCTTCCTCCTCCTTCTTCTTCCTCCTTGTCTTCCTCTTCCTCCTGCCCTTTTTGTTCCTCCCGCTCTCCTCCTCCTCCTTCTTTCCTCCTCCTCCTCTTCTACTACTTCCTCCTCCTCCTCTCTTCCTCCTCCTCCTCCTTCTTTCCTTCTCCTCCTCCTCCTCCTTCTTCCTCCTTGTCTTCCTCTTCCTCCTGCCTTTTCTTCCTCCTGCTCTCCTCCTCCTCCTTCTTTCCTCCTCCTCCTCTTCTACTACTTCCTCCTCCTCCTCTCTTCCTCCTCCTCCTCTCTTCCTCCTCCTCCTCCTCCTCCTGCTCCTTCTCCTCCTCCTCCTCCTTCTTCCTCCTTGTCTTCCTCTTCCTCCTGCCCCTTTTCTTCCTCCCACTCTCCTCCTCCTCCTTCTTTCCTCCTCCTCCTCTTCTACTACTTCCTCCTCCTCCTCATTTCCTCCTCCTCCTTCTTCCTCCTTGTCTTCCTCTTCCTCCTGCCCCTTTTCTTCCTCCTGCTCTCCTCCTCCTCCTTCTTTCCTCCTCCTCCTCTTCTACTACTTCCTCCTCCTCCTCTCTTCCTCCTCCTCCTCTCTTCCTCCTCCTCCTCCTCCTGCTCCTTCTCCTCCTCCTCCTCCTTCTTCCTCCTTGTCTTCCTCTTCCTCCTGCCCCTTTTCTTCCTCCTGCTCTCCTCCTCCTCCTCCTTTCCTCCTCCTCTTCTTCTACTTCTTCCTCTTCTTCCTCTCTTCCTCCTCCTCCTCCTCCTCCTCCTCCTCCTCCTCCTCCTCCTCCTCCTCCTCCTCCTCCTCCTCCTCCTCCTCCTCCTCCCCTCCTGCCCCTTCCCCTCCCCTTCCCCTTCCCCTTCTCCTTCTCCTTCTCCTTCCTGGTGAGAAGGACTTTTCTGCAGTTTTCGGGATTTCAAGGTCAGCAAAAATCCAGACCTTGCTTAAAACAATTTAGGAGAAGTTTGGGAGGGGAAGCAACGCAATGCAATGGCTGCAATGGGTCTTTGATTAGTTTGATTAGAACTTGGGTTGGCATCATCACATTTTGTGCTGACTCCAGCAGGAGAGTTAATACTGTACGACTCTGAATAATACACCATGGTTATAGATCCATGTGCTCTTCTTGGCTGGGTCCCCAGAATTCTGAATGGGCAAAGATAACAAGGGCTGTGAATTTCGAGGGGAGGCAGGTGGGACAAATAGAAGAATTATTATTCATCACACTGGAGGAAAAATATCTCAGTCATTCTCAGGTTGTTGATGTCCAGCCTTTCTCAACAACTGAACAAACATCTGTTGAAGATGACTTTTGAGCAAGGTGGGGAAACTTTTTGGATTTCTTCTTTTCTTTTCTTTTCTTTCTTTCTTTCTTTCTTTCTTTCTTTCTTTCTTTCTTTCTTTCTTTCTTTCTTTCTTTCTTTCTTTCTTTCTTTCTTCTTCTTCTTCTTCTTCTTCTTCTTCTTCTTCTTCTTCTTCTTCTTCTTCTTCTTCTTCTTCTTCTTCTTCTTCCTCCTCCTCCTCCTCCTCCTCCTCCTCCTCCTCCTCCTCCTCCTCCTTCTCCTCCTCCTTCCTGGTGAGATTTGAACTGCCAAATTTCAGGCAATCAGCAGTTGGCAGAATTAGCTTGCAGTACTGCACTCTAACCACTGTGTCACCACGACTCTTAAAACATGATATACACACACACACACACACACACACACATACATGTGTGGGTGTGTTAGTACATATGTATGTACACGTATGTACATATATGTGTATATATCCATCAAAGAGACAGAGATAATCGAATCTATCTATCTATCTCTAAAACAAGAGTCTTCAAACTTGGCAACTTTAAGACTTGTGGACTTCAACTCCCAGAATTCCTGAGCTAACATGACTGGAGGAGGAATTCTGGAAGTTGAAGTCCACAAGTCTTAAAGTTGTCAAGTCTGAAGACTCCTGCTCTATCATCTCCTTCTTCTCTTTCTCCTCTTCCTCCCCCTCTTCCCTCTCTCCCTCCCTCCTCCTCTCTGAGCTGAAGAAGCTTAAGAACTGAAGAAGCTTCTTGGATGAGAAGCGAAATGTCTTCAAAACAAAACAAGGAAGTCCTGTTGCCTCTTGAAAGAAAAGAAAAAAAAGGCCCCTGGGTTGATTAAACCAAGTGATGTGGATTGAGCGTCTTCGCTTGAACCACAAGCCTTATAATTACGTTTACTTTGTGTTAATTGAGTTTTGTGTGTTTGCCTGTGTATGCTTACAATTTGAAATAAGTGTTTAATGGATAAGTGCCTAAAGGATTTCAGAGGCTGTTAATGTATTTTTTTAAAAAAAATATGATTCCCTCCGCAACAATATTTCTAACAGTTACACTATATAAATTTATAAATTCTTCCCACATACGTCCACAAAGTACATTAAGGACAATAAGAGCTTTGCAGGAGTTTGCTGCCACCTGGATATTTGGCATTTTCATTCATATTTCATTCATTGTCACGTGATCATTTGAAACCATGATGAAAAATGATTTTCCTTTTTATTTATTTATTTTGCCTGACATTCTCTTGACTTGTGGGCCAACGACAAAGCCGAAAGGAATGGCCTCCTGGAAATTATTCACAGGAAGCTTCATAAATGCTTGATGTATGGAAATAATACATACAATTTGATTACGCTCACAATGCTAACAAGCTCTCCCGCACTGAATTAGGTCTGAATAATTGAAGGAAAATTAGAGAGCAGGCATCCAAGCAGTGCCGTAAAAATGTGAGTTTTCTGCAAACAGCTGGGCTCCATCTAATAAGGCTGCACCTGAGCCCTGCAATAGTTATGTATTTGGTAAGGAGCAATGATTTTCTAATTATTTCCTTCCTTCTTTCCTTTCTTCCCTATCCTTCCCTTCCCTTCATGTCTTCCCTCATTTCCTGCTCCCTCCATTCCTACCTTCCTTCCTTCCTTCCTTCCTTCCTTCCTTCCTTCCTTCCTTCCTTCCTTCCTTCCTTCTTCACTTCCTATTCTCCCTCATTTCCTTCCTTCTTCTCTTCCCATTCTCCCTACTTTCCTTCCTTCCTTCTTTGCTTCCTATTCTCCCTCATTTCCTTCCTCCCTGTCCTCCCTCAATTCTTTGCTTCCTTCCTTCTTGCCTCCTTCATGTCCTTTCTTTCTCCTTCCTTCCTTTCCTTCTTCCTTTTCTCCCTCCTTCATGTTCTTCATCCATCCATCCATCCATCTTTCTCATTACCATTCTTCCCTCCCTAGATAACTCTCTGCTTCTTCTTTTCTTCCTATCCTCCCTTGTTCATTTCCGTCCTTCCTCTTTGCTTCCTTCCTGTCCTTCATTCATTTCCTCCTTTCCTTCCTCTTTCCTCCCTCCCTCATTCATTTTCTCCCTTCCTTTCTCATCTCCCTTTCTCCCTCCCTTCCTTTCCATCTTGGTTTCCGTCTCTTCTTTTGACAAAGGCCCAAGAAGCACAGCTTGCAAATCATTTATGGGGTGATAATTTTTTATCAGGATGCCAGGAGAACCAACCAGCTTTCCCTACATGCAAATCTTTCGTTAGCTTTATTGGGAGTAAATGAGAAAAAAATGGATGCCAAGCTCAGATGTTGTACAAAGACATTTTTAAATAAATAAATGAAACCAATAGACAAATCAGTGCAACCTATTCCTGTAAACTGCTTAGAATAATAAAGAAAGCTTAATAAACTGAAGGGTAGCCAGCCTTTGTCCAACACTACTCACCAGATCTGATGGCCTTTGGAAAGTAATTATATAAGCCTTTAGGAAGAATAAATGAACAAAGGGACTGTTTTCAGGAGGCAAGTGGACTTCCTTGTTTTTTCTCTTTTGAAGACATTTTGCTTCTTATCCAAGAAGCTTCTTTAGTTCTGACTGGATAGTGGGGGAATGGAAGGATTTATAATGGAAGGATTTATACTCCTTGCAGACAGCTGGTCATTTGCATCCTTTTAGAGGGTTGTCGAGGCCACTTGGACCTGGAAGGCTCCATACCATTACGACTATTCAGGTGACCCTGAGGACACAAATAAACCTCCAAGTGGCCTCAAGGACTCTCTAAAAAGGATGCAAATAACTAGCTATTTGCAAGGAATATAAATCCTTCCATTCCCCACCATCCAGTCAGAGATGAAGAAGCTTCTGGATGAGAAGCGAAATGTCTTCAAAGAAAAATCAAGAAAGTCCATTTGCCTCCTGAAAAAAAAAGCACCTTTGGGACTCTACAGACCACCCAAGGATGAAAAAGAAATTAAATTTATTTCACTCTTCAGTTTCTCCCAAGCATTTTGTAACTAGCCATAATTTTTCTTCTGCCAACCTACCAATGCCAAGAACTAGAACGGAACTCCCTCAGCCAATCAGTGTTCCCTCCAACCAACCAACAGGAGAGTGCAATAATCATCAAGGCCCGCCACTGAACTAAAGCAGCGTCTGGAATAATAAAATAATAAAAACTGAAAAACAGCAAATGGTGAAATTATCCCCATGTTTTCCCTGTACGTATTGAGTGTACCTTGGTATGTCCCACAAAATTGGAATCCTGCATTCAGTTTTGGTCACCAGGATGTAAAAAAGATGTTGAGACTCTAGAAAGAGTGCAGAGAACAAAGAGGATTAGGGGACTGGAGTCGCAAAACACATTTAAAAAGTTGCTGGAATTGGGTATATTGTTGTTGTTAGTTGCAAAGTTGTGTCCGACCCATGGACAACATTCCTCCAGTCCTTCCTGTCCTCTACCATCTCTCGGAGTCCATTTAAGTTCACAAGAATTGGGTATATCTAGTTTAATGAAGAAGAGGACCAGGGGTGACATGATAGCAGTCTTCCAACATTTGAGGGGCTACCACAAAGAGGAAGGCCTCAACTTATTATCCAAAGCACCAAAAGGCAGGACAAGAAGCAACGGAAGGAAACCAATCAAGGAAAGAAGCAACCTGGAACTAAGGAGATATCGCCTAACCATGAGACAATTAACCAGGAGAACAGTTTGCCTGCAGAAGTTGTGGGTGCTCCAACACTGGAGGCTTTTAAGAAGAGACTGGACAGCCATTTGTTTGGAATGACACAGTGTCTCCTGCTTGACCAGAGGAGTTGGACTAGAACAGGGGTCTCCAACCTTTTGGACCTCAGAGACTATCAAACTCATAATTTTAAATCCTGTGGGCCAGAGACTCTGGGAAAATCCCCAAAAAACTCTGCAGGAAAATCCCCCACCCCATTTTCCTACCGATTGATTGTTCTTTATTTGGGATTGCAGGATACCATCTCCAGCTCCATTCTCAGGGAGGGAGGGAGGGGGAAAGAGGGGGTGGGGAGGGAGAAGGGAGGGAGGGAGGGAGAGAGAAAGAGAGAGACTTTTGGCTGCATGCAAGGAAAGCAGCAGGAGCAGCAAAAGTCTTTCTTTCTCTCCCCCAAACTCCGCCAGAAATGAGTCTTTGCCGGCGCAGCCTCTTGAAGCAGGAGGCCTTGCAGGGCCCCCAAAGACTCATTTCTGGTGAAGTTTGGGGGAGAGAAAGAAAGACTTTTGCTGGTTTCTTTGTGTGCAGCCAAAAGCAGAAGAAGAAAGAAGTGGAAAGTAGCAGCCCGGTGGCCAGGTGAGGGACACAGGGCAAGTGGGGCAAGTTCCCCCCTCTGCCCTTTCCCCCCTCCCCTCACTACCTCATGTTGTTTGCAACGCAAGTGACCCAAGCTTTGTGTTCCCATGGGCCATGTGGGCGGTGCAGCCTTGTGTTCTCATGCAGCCTGGATTAATTCCTTTGGGGGGGACATTTCTCTGCAGAGCCCCAACATTTTCTCATGGACCACCAGTGGTTCCCGGCTCACTAGTTGGCGACCACTGGACTAGATGACCTCCAAGGTCTCTCTTACAACCTCCTTTTGGGCCATGGTGGCGCAGTGGTGAGAATGCAGCATTGCAGGCTAACTCTGCCTAATTCTGTCAACAGTTCAATCCTGACCGGCTCAAGGTTGACTCAGCTTTCCATCCTTCCGAGATCGATAAAATGAGGACCCAGATTGTGGGGGGCAAGTGGCTGAATCTGTAAAATTGCTCCCTCAGTTAGTTGCAAGGAAGCAGCTGCTTCAAGTGAATTTCGCTGAACAAAATTTGTTTCTCTTCAGGAGTTCCAGCGTGTTACACACACACCTGCTTTAAAGGTTGCATGGGATGAAAAGTTACACAAGAAGAAGAAAGCACAGCAGGGGAGATGGAAGCCTGATATTGTTCAAATCTCATTTGGACCTCGGGAATCGAGAGGAATGAGAAATAGAGGCCAGCGTATTTTCAAACCCTCTGGCTCTTCCACAGCTTCTGTGCAACCTTCATCAGAAAAACCAGCCAGCAAAAGAGAAAGATATTGACCAGATCATCCAAAAAAAGCTATTTCATTGCTCTGCATTTAGCGATTGGCACACAGTTTATATGTAGGTAGCTCAGTGGCTAAGACCCTGAGCTTGTCAATCAGAAAGGTCGGCAGTTCAGCGGTTCAAATCCCTAGTGCCACGTAATGGAGTGAGCTCCCGTTACTTGTCCCAGCTTCTGCCACCCTAGCAGTTTGAAAGCAGGTAAAAAAATGCAAGTAGAAAAATAGGGACCACTTTCATGGGAAGGGGACAGAGTTCCATGCACCTTTGAAGGCATTTAGTCCTGCTGGCCACATGACCATGGAGACGTCTTCAGACAGCGCTGGCTTTTCGGCTTTGTAACAGAGATGAGCACCGCCCCCTAGAGCCGGAAACGACTAGCACGCATGTGCGAGGGGAAGCTTTACCCTTACCTTCACACAGTTTATATAGCTGAAAAAAAAAAGTTCTACTCCCATGTAACATCTATGAAGCCACTGGGTCATGTCATCGGCGAGGACAGGGTTAAATATTATTGGTAGCTAAGTAGCTGATCTAGAACGTGGCAGCTGAAGCATTTTATGGGGGCAACTCAATACAACCATATAATCCTGCGACTGTATGAGATGCAATAGTTGCCAGTGGATTGGTGAGGCCAATTCGAGGTGCTGTTAGGACTCCTTCATGGATGGTTATTTGTGAGACTGTAGATCACTAAAAAAGTAGAGCTGTTTTTCGCCCTTCCCAAACCTCCGTGTCAGTCCTGTACTTACCTGGCATCCAAAACGGGCTGTGTGGGGACTCCTGGAGGGGTGGGGCATGGTGGGCGGGGCCAGCCAGGGGTGGGATTTACCGTTTCACTGAAATGGTAATTAAAAATGATAAAATTACCTGCCGGTTCGTGTGAACCGGTAGCAGCCCAGCCCTGCACAACACTCTTAGCTGCAAAAGACATTGATGTATTATAGTCCCTAGGAGGAGAACTTAGCTCATCTAACAAAATTTAGAGGCATAGAGGACATTAAAAAAAAAAATCTTTCTGTAGTTCTCTCTGTTTTGGAAGATTTTGGGGGGGAAAACACACTATGGTAATCAAACATGCATTATTCAGAGTTTGGAAATAAGGTCTCCTTTTTTTTGGTTTGACAAAAGAGAATCTACGGACAAGTTGAAGTTTGTCTTTTTTCCCAACATCTCTGGAGCTTTGCAGGAAATAGCATTTTCAAAATCACAGTCCCCTCCTGCCCTGAAAGATGTCGGGGAAACGGGTATTTCATGTTGATTTGTTTCAGATCAGAGCGTCAAGAAACTATGCAGGGACACAGAGTCTCTGCCGCCAAGGCTTGGTAATTTCGCTCAGTAATTTCAATCGACTGCCCCAAAGAATATCTTATGTAAAAAATATAAATTTTTATTAAGGGTGGCTCCTGTCACAGGAAGGGGGAAAAAAAATCATAAGATGTGTTGTAAGTTTCACACAGAGCAATCCAAACATCAGTGCTCATCCCAGAACATTGAACCCTCTGAATTTAAGGCTTCCGATCAGTGGTGGGATTCAAAATTTTTATAGCCGGTTCTGTTGGCGTGGCTTGGTGGGTGTGGCTTGGTGGGTGTGGCTTGGTGGGCGTGGCAGGGGAAGGATCCTGCACAATCCCCATTCCCTTCCCACCCAACTTAACCTGCTTTCCAGCTCTGTTCTCCTGTGCAGGGCAACCAAAGGAGACCCAGCCAATCAGCTGGGACTCAATGGGAGGCAGAGAAGAGATGGGGGCGGAGCCAGTCAGAGGTGGGATTGGCTGGTTCTCCAAACTACTCAACAGTTCCACTACTGGTTCTCCAGAACTGGTTGGAACTGGCTGCATCCCACCTCTGCTTAAAAGAATGCCATATGTTTTGCTCTTTCGAGCTGGAAGCTTAGGCTAATGGGTATCTGATTGAATAACTTAATGAGAAAATGCATGTATAAAATTAAGCCACTTAGCTTAATTATAAAGTAACAAAGTAACACTGGCAGAAATGTGTGCCCCAAGGACACATCTCACCATCTCCATCTATTAAAATTATACAGCGCAGCCTAGGGGGAAAAAAAGAATGGTACAGCTAAGATGATCTGCGGAGGGCCATTGGCCCTTCCCTTGATCAAGATCATGCCTGATTTGAGAAAATGGCCACTTGGATTATCTGCTGAGTATCCCCATCCTCCTGTCCTCCTAAAAGTCAGCCCCTCTTTCTCAAAACAATGAATGTCGGGATTGCCATATAGCCACTATAGCTAACCACAAAATTGAATATCATTTTTTTTTAATTTCTAAAACCAGTACTGCATAGGAGACGAATTCCTTGCGTGTCTAATCACACTTAGCCAAATAAAGTATTGTTCTGTTCTGTTCTGTTCTGTCCTATCTTATCCTATGCTATCCTATTCTACCTTAACCAATGTGCTTCCTCTCTTTAGGACCATGTCATTTCTTTCCTATACTGGCATGCTTTCTGAAGCTAGGAATTTATTTATTTTTAACTTCGGCTGAAAGTACACAGTAGCTTTTACAGGTAGCCTTTGACTTACGACCAAAAATTGAGCCCTCAGTTTATGTTGTTAAGTGAGACATTTCTTCTGTGAATTTTGGCTCATTTTACAACCTTTCTTGCCACAGTTGTTAAATGAGACACTGCGGTTGGTAAGTTAGTAACTTGGTTGTTAAGCGAACCTGGCTTCCCCATTGAAGTGTATTCCTTTATTTCTTGTTCAAATAAATTGATAGGGAATTGCTCCTGATCAAATAAACCCAAATTTGTCCCAGCTGATCATGCATTCTTCATCTTCTTGATATTCTTTGAATAATGCCAAGGAACGGGGCTCCGGCAGAATAGGTTGTGGTCAAAATTAAAACAAAGATTGTGGAAAGAACATTAAGGTTTCAACTCATAAAATATTTCTCTGTCTTTTTAGAGTTGCCAACAGAAAGGGAGGGGGAGCAGTGTGGCAGCTTGCAAACCGAAAGTGCATTCCATAAATGTTTTCAGAGATAGTAACTAGATGACTTAAATTTCTGCCGCACAAAATTCTAACCGGAGAGCATGATTGATGACTCTGGGCTATGGATGTGTCCCATTGGAGAATATGAATTACAATGCACCCAGGGGGTGGTGGGAAACCAGGCACAAGGGTGACAAGGAATGATGTGCCTCAGAGTCAGCTATACCCAGGCAGTGCTGGACATGTTAACTCCCAATAAATCCTTTTGAAGTTTTGGAAGTTTGGCTTGAGACTCATGATTTAAATGGGGGTAACTGCTGGAATCCTGACATCAGGGTGCAAAAGGGGACAATTTTCGAATTGGCACATTGTGGTGAACAGTCTGCCATCTCACCTATTTTGACCTCCACAGGTGGACATCGCTGTTGCTATATAAACTATGACATTGGCTTATATAGCAATGGCTTCATACCGGTCATGCCGACATGTTCGCTCCTAATAAATCCTTTGAAGTTTTTGAAACTTGGCTTGAGGCTCATGATTTAATCAGGATAACTGCTGTAATCCTGACAGCCATATTTTTAGGAATTCAGATTCAAACTTCTAATATTTTTAAAATCTGATCTTCCTCCTATATATAGAAACAAAAATGTAAACTCTTTTTAAGGAAGTATTTTGATCCCTGTTGGGCCGCCTGGAAATCAGACGATCATTTATCCCAAACTGTGCATCCCGAATCTCGTGCATATTTTACATTTATTCATTCTGAGGTGCTAAGATGAGATCATTCATGCAAAGGGCCCCAACCAGCCATTATTCCGTTGGGAAGGAAGTCAATCCAGTGTTTGGCGATCGCAATGTCGTTTCTTCCTGTCTTGCATTCCCATTCTCTCTACCGATGGTGGCTGTATCCTTCTCTTTTCTTTCATGTTGGTCCATCACCTGTTACATTGATGTGAGGACAACCTTGGGAGTGGAGAAGAAGCCAAGAGGACAGCTGAGATGGTCTTCTTGAAGATCTAAAACAGGGGTCCCCAAACTTGGCAACTTTAAGACTTGTGGACTTCAATTCCCAGAATTCCCCAGTCAGCCATGCCTGCTTTTTCTTTTCTCTTAATCTCCTAAAGTGGAGACAGATTGCAGAGGAAGGGATTACAAGAGAGTAAGCTAGGCTGGATGAGGGATTCTGGGAGTTGAAGACCACAAGTCTTAAAGTTGCCAAGTTTGGAGACCTCTGGTCTAAAAGGACCCTTTTGGTCAAGCTACAGGAGCCATCTTGGTTACAATGGTGATGGGTGCAATTTTGGAAGGTCTCAGGAGCCAGATTGGGGTCAAATCACCCCAGAGGAAGTCCATCTATTAGGTGACTAAGAGTCTACACCCAACTGAGGGCATCTAATCAAAGAATCATAGAATGACAGAACTAGAAGGGATCCTTGAAGTCTTCCGGTCTGCCTACTTCCTGATTGTAAGCTTCTTGGGGGGAAAATGGCTTTCTTAATTTTCCTCTGTAAAGAGGGAAAGTATCTACAGATCCCTCACATCCCAAACCGAAACTATTTCTACTCCTTCCCTCAAAATGATGCTATAGAGCCCTGCACACCAGAACAACTAGACACAAGGACAGTTTTTTCCCCAATGTCATCACTCTGCTAAACAAATAATTCCCTCAACACTGTCCAACTATTTACAAAGTCTGCATTACTACCACTATTAATCTTCTCATCACTGTTTATCACCCACCCCCTCTCACTTGTGACTGTATGACTGTAACTTTGTCGCTTGTATCCTTACGATTTATATGGACTGTTTCTTAGTATGATTTGATTGCTTATTGTACCTTATGACTATTATTAAGTATTGCACCTGATGATTCTTGACTCTTGACAAATGTATCTTTTCTTTTATCCACACTGAGAGCATTTGCACCAAGACAAATTCCTTGGGTGTCCAACCACACTTGGCCAATAAAGAATTCTATTCTATTCTATTCTATTCTATTCTATTCTATTCTATTCTATTCTATTCTATTCTATATAAAGTATCACGTATCAAGGCGGGATTTCAATGGAAATCAAATTCACATTTTTTCCCTACTTACCCCAGCTGATCGTGGTGGCTTTATTCGGTTTTTCTTGTTCCTGTGTGCAGTGGCTAGCTTTATCTTATAACCTTCTCCTAAGTAGGAACTATCTGTAGAAGAAAAAATGAAATCTTTAAATGAAGTAAACTTCGGCATGGCAGGTGAGAATCATTTCCTCCCCCTGTTTCTGTTATGTCCTCGGGACTAACACAAGTTCCCTATCAGGTCCGTTCATCCTGCGGGGGTGTTTGCAACCCCCATTGGCTGGCTCCCTTCGACAGCCGGCTATAAAAGCCGGCTGCTAGGTCGAGCCAGCCGCTGTTCGCTGGAAGGTCCGCTTATTAGCATGCAGACGCGACAGCCCCCTTTATTCCCTGAATAAAGCGTGTTATTGATATGCTCTGGTGTGGCCTCCCCTTCTTCTCGATCTATAACATTGGCGACGAAGGTGGGATCTGGCCAACCAGCAGCAAACATCAAAAGAGCTGAAAACACACACGGAAACGCTGAACCGTAGCCGCGCCGTTGAGAGCTCGGTCAGTCGTAATTGCGGAAGTGAAAGTGGAGCATGTAGCCGCTCAGTTAAAAAAGCTACGTGAGAAGTAGGGCACTGAGAACCTCAGCCGCCCAGCATTAGAGCACAGAATTCAACCACTGCTGTTCGGATTCTGTTGTTAGCGAAACTTCGGCGCTGCGCTCACAGCCGCCAGAACACATTAGGCGTGCAATTTGAATAGCTGTCATCATGACGCTACAGCTATAGCCGCCTACGCCCTTGTAAGGGCGCGAAATTCAAACTGAAGTCAGTTACGGCGCTACAGCCATAGCCACATAGAGCGTGTAACCCAGAGAGATCCTCTAAGAGCTGAAGCAGCACTGCGAGCTGCAGTTGCCACACTTATCAGGGCCTTGTATTCCCAGTGAGATTGGTCAGTCTACCAACAGGCTGAACACCCAATATGAATTCAAATCCGGCGTTCCCACCATTTAAGCCAGATGAAGACAAGTGGGACTCTTACAGAAACCGCTTCAATCACTACCTTGATGCCATCGGTCTGGCCGACGCTACAGAGAACAGGAAGAAATCGTACTTCCTGAGTTACTGCGGGGCCACAGTATTCGATACCGCCACAGCGCTAGTCGCCCCAAGAGAATTAAAGAACGTCCCTTGGTCCGAGCTGTTGGAGACACTCTCCAACCATTATTCCCCAAAGCCATCGCAGATAGCGAGACGTTTTGCCTTTCGTATGAGGAAACAAACAGATGGGGAATCTATCAATCAGTATATGGCCACCCTGAGAACCGCAGCTCTCCACTGCAAATTTAAAAATTACCTAGACGACATGCTCCTGGATCAACTCGTCTGTGGAGTCAGAGATGTAAGGTTACAGAGGCGGTTGCTGGCCAGAAAAGATCTCAACCTCACCCAGGCGATCGAGGAAGCCTTGGCCGCAGAACTAGCGACCCAGTCGGCCGCTGAAATACAAGGAAGCGCAGCCAAACCCAGTCCGGTCACTGTTCATTCCGAGGAAGCAGTGAGTGAAGAAGACCCCACCGAACACTTAGAAGTGCATCGCCTCAAACCCTTCAAGCAGCCACAGGTAGGAGCTAGGCCTAAAAATGGCAACGTGCCTAAACACATCCTGTTGTGCCTCTCCTGCGGGGGTCCCATGTCAGAACGACTTGCAGGTTCAGGAACGCCACCTGCAACAATTGCGACAAGAAAGGCCACATCGCCAGGGCCTGCCAGGCAACGCACGCGGCTCCACAAAAGTCATCGTCCCCTTACTCCCCTCCGGGGCCACCCAGGCAAGTAGAAAATTGTTATACGTGCTACCAAGCTAACCACACTTTTTGACACCTAATAAAATTACCCTCTCTATTCATTTAGAAGGTAAACCCTGTCTTATGGAAGTCGATGCCGGGTCAGCGCTCTCGATCATCTCATGGAGCACACTTAAGAAAATACGACCCAGCCTGTCCAGGAAGCAACTCCAGAAGAGTCGTCTCACCTTGAGGGATTATCAAGGGAAGAATATTCCAGTACTCGGAACAGGCAAGTTCCTCGTTAGATTCAAATCCTTTAAAGGCCATCTGCCTTTAGTGGTGGTAGATGGTGCCCTCCCTAGCCTTTTGGGGTTGGATTGGTTCCCCTATCTCGGCCTTAGCTTAACGGGAGTACATGCTGTCTCACCTTCCGATATCGACTCACTATTTTCAGACTATGCTGATGTGTTCAGCAATGAATTGGGTTGTTATAACGATGCGCCCATTTCCTTTTCGGTGGACCCCCAAGCAGTTCCCGTCCGTTTAAAACCGCGCAGAGTACCATTTGCTCTGCGCGCTAAGCTGGATGCAGAACTGGACAAATTGCTCAAACAAGGGGTGATCGAGCCCACGGATTTTGCTAAATGGGAGACTCCAATTGTCACACCCCTTAAAAAAGATGGTAGTATAAGAATGTGTTCCGACTATAAGACCACAATTAACCGCTATCTACAGACTAGCGCATACCCAGTCCCAGTAATCCAACACTTACTACACACATTTGAGCCGGGAACCATATTCGCCAAATTGGATATGTCACAGGCTTATCAGCAATTTCCTGTGGATAACCAAACGGCCGAATTACAAACTATTGTCACCCACCGAGGGGCATTTCGATGCAAGCGCCTCCAATTTGGCGTTAGCGTCGCCCCAGGAATCTTCCAGTCATTAATGGAGCGGATACTGCAAGGCCTCCCTGGCATAGTTCCGTGCTTTGATGACATTTTGATTTCAGCCAGGGACAGGCCCCAACTTTTTCTCAGAGTCAGAGCGGTATTGGATAGGTTCAGGCAGCATGGCCTCAAACTAAAAAGGGAGAAGTGTGCCATCGCCACTAGGCAGGTGGACTTTCTTGGGTATAAAATAGACGCCTCTGGCATCCACCCAGTGGAGTCTAAAGTCAAAGCCATTCACGAGGCACCCACTCCATCTTCCAAGTCAGAATTACAAGCTTTCCTGGGTTTGCTAAACTTCTATGCGTCGTTCCTACCCCACAAAGCGTCAGTAGCTGAACCGTTGCATAGACTTCTAGACAAAAACACTCCATGGCATTGGGGACCCAAAGAGGAATACGCCTTTAAGGCAGTCAAATCGCTACTCACTTCGGACGCTGTCCTAATACAATTTGACCAGCACCTTCCTCTAGTCTTAGCTGCAGATGCCTCACCTTTCGGGATTGGGGCTGTCTTAAGCCACAGACTTCCCAACGGCTCCGAAGCGCCAATCGCATTCTTTTCTAGAACCTTGTCAACAACCGAGCGTAATTATAGCCAAATTGACAAAGAGGCCCTAGCCGCCGTTGCTGCGGTCAAAAATTCCATGAATTTCTTTTTGGTCACAACTTGAACTTGTCACAGATCACAAACCACTGTTGGGGCTCCTCTCAGGAGAAAAACAAACACCGCAAGTCTTGTCCCCCAGGATGACTAGGTGGACCCTATTCCTGGCGGCTTATTCGTACAAACTGGTTCACCGCCCAGGAAAAAACCTCAGCCACGCCGACGCCCTCAGCCGCTGCCCGTTGCCAGCACCCGTGGAGGACCCGGCCCGGTCCATGCCATTTTTCGATGCCAGTGAGTTCGACATCCCAGTCACCGCTGGCGACATCGCCCTCCACTCCAAAAAGATAAACTTATCGCCCAGGTTCTGGACTGGGTACGGAGGGGGTGGCCGGGCGGTAATCTCTCAACTGAATTCTCACCGTTTAAAACCCGCCAGCAAGAACTTTCCAGTTTACAGGGCTGCCTGTTATGGGGGACCAGAGTTGTCATTCCAAAACCACTGCGCACACCCGTCCTGAAGGCGTTACATGAGGGGCACCCTGGCATCGTCCAGATGAAAGCGTTGGCTCAGAGTTACGTCTGGTGGCCGGGCATGGACGACGAGATCACGAAATGGGTAAGCTCCTGCCGCCCCTGTCAAGAATCCAGGCCAGCACCACCGATCACCACCCCAACCAAATGGGAAAGTGCCAACGCACCGTGGTCACGGTTGCACATTGACTTGGCCGGGCCCTTCCACGGCAAGACCTTCCTGGTGGTCGTGGATTCGTTCTCCAAATGGATCGATGTGGCTCTCCTACCCACAACCACCACCCGAGCAATTGCCCAGGCTCTGACCCGCTTATTTGTTACACACAGTCTGCCTGACACCATAGTCTCAGACAATGGCCCCCAATTTACGTCCACAGAATTCAGCCGGTATGCCACCAACCTGGGCATCCGGCATATCCTAACGGCCCCTTTTCATCCTGCTAGCAATGGGTTGGCGGAGAGAGCCGTTAGGTCAGCAAAAGAGGCGTTGGCAAGATTCACTCAAGACGACTGGCACTCCAGACTCTCTCGCTTTCTTTTAAGCCAACACTCGACCCCATGTACTGTCACAAACAAGTCCCCAGCCGAATTACTGATGGGCAGACGTCTAAGGACAGTGCTAGATAGACTGCATCCCCACTATTGCCCAGACACACCAATTGGTTCTAACACTAGGGTCAGGAGTTTTGTATTACAGGATCAAGTTTTTGTCAGGAACTACGCAGGCGATCCCCTGTGGGTACCTGGGAAGATCGTGGCCATCACCGGTCCAAGGTCATACCGCATCCAGTTGGGGGACGGGCGTATCTGGCAGAGGCATCTGGACCAGATAAGAAGTCGCCAGGGCGAACATGCCAACGCTGACCCAGGGACTCCAGTGACTCTCCAATCGCCGCACCCGAATCCTAGCTGGGACCTCCAGAGTGACCAATCTCCACCAGCCGAGTCGAGGGAACGGACGGTAGACCGGGACCGTCCTACAGCGTCATCAGCCGTACCACCTGACGATACCACCGGGTTGCGTGACAATGACAATTTAACAATCCAACCCGAGGACTGTGACCACTCCCAGACTCCAGACCGGACACCAGATCGACCCTGTTGTCCGGCAAGGCCAGTTCCTGACTCCCAGAACTCTATGCCACTTTGTGCATCGCCAGAATTGCGCCGGTCGGGGCGCTCACACAAACCACCCGCTTACTTAAAGGACTATTCGTGTTCGTATCTAGGGGGAAGGGGTGTTATGTCCTCGGGACTAACACAAGTTCCCTATCAGGTCCGTTCATCCTGCAGGGGCGTTTGCAACCCCCATTGGCTGGCTCCCTTCGACAGCCAGCTATAAAAGCCGGCTGCTAGGTCGAGCCAGCCGCTGTTCGCTGGAAGGTCCGCTTGTTAGCATGCAGACGCGACAGCCCCCTTTATTCCCTGAATAAAGCGTGTTATTGATATGCTCTGGTGTGGCCTCCCCTTCTTCTCGATCTATAACAGTTTCTTTTTAAATTAATGTAATAGAAGAGGTTAAAATTGAAAGTATTTTGCAAACTCCAAATGCTTAGGCTAACATGGACATTGTGGTTTTAAAGCTTTCAAAATACCCCCCTCTCTCTCTTTTTTAATTAAAGGCTGTTATATATATATTTTCCTTTGGGTTACAAGGTTACAAGGATTTTGACTTATTGGGATGATTAGATAGATAGATAGATAGATAGATAGATAGATAGGCAGATAGATAGCAGATAGAGAGAGAGGCAGATAGATGATAGATAGGAAGATAGATAGGCAGATAGAAAGAGGCAGATAGATAGATAGATAGGCAGATAGGCAGATAGATAGCAGATAGAGAGAGAGGCAGATAGGCAGATAGACAGCGAGAGGCAGATAGATAGATAGATAGATAGATAGATAGATAGATAGATAGATAGATAGATAGATAGGCAGACATATATGGATATAGAATATGAATGCCTATTTTTTGGCCTCTTCTCATAACAGAATAACAGAGTTGGAAGGGACCTTGGAGGTCTTCTATTCCAACCCCTTGCTCAAGCAAAAGACCTTATACCATTCCAGACAAGTGGTCATCCAGTCTCTTTTTGGAAACCTCCAGTGCTGGAGCATCTACAACTTCTGGAGGCAATCCATTCACAATCAAGAAATTTCTCCTTAATTCCAGGTCGCTTCTCTCTTTGATGACTTCCCATCCATTGCTCCTTGTCCTGCCTTCAGGGGCTTTGGAGAATAGGTTGAGCCCACTTCTTTGTGGTAGCCAGAGATGGGCTGCTGCGGTTCGCACTGGTTTACGCAAATTGGTAATTAAGATTCTGCGCAGTTCGGTGAACCGGCAAATCCCATCACTGGTTAGCCTCGCCTGGTTCATTTTTTTGGTCTGTTTTCCAGTTTTTTGGGCTGTTTTGGGCTGTTTTTTTGGGGCCCAAACCAGAAAACAATAAAAAAGAACAGCCTGAAAATGCCCCCAAAACAGGCCAAAAAATGGGTGGGGGGCAGGGCCAGCCTGTGGTGGGATTCTCCCCAACCGGCTGACTCTTCCCTCTGCCTTTGAGGCAAGTGGCTGGGAGGCGGGGCTGGGTGTGATGGATGACATCACCCATCCTGTCACATGACCAACCAGCCACACCTACCCAGCCAGAGAACGGTTGTTAAATTATTCCAACCACACCATGGGTGGCAGCCCTTCAAGTATTGGGTCCCTGCTATCCCCAGTCCTTCTTTTCATTAAACCAGGCACAAGAAGGAATGAAAAAGGTTGCATTTATATCTATTAAAAATCAACCCACTGTTTATCGAAATTACGTGGTTTTTTTAAGCTTAGGCCCTGGCTTGGTCACATTGATAGTAAACTAATTCACCTCTGTGAAGGGAAAAAAATTCAAATAAGTCTATTTTAGGAGTGTCTTTACATGAAGTAGAGCAGATGGTGTCATGCCTCCATTGGAGTCTGAATCCAAGGAGGAAGATGAACAGCTGACAGGGGGTGGGAGTGTGGCTCCATTGGCTGTAGAGAAAATGGGGGAAGGGCAAAGTTTGACTGGGTAGAGCAGGGGAGAGGTAGAACAAGGGAGAGGGAGTTCCGAGGAAGACCCAGGCCCACCTGCTCTTTGTCCTAGGGCACTCAGGGAGGAATGGAGAAGGGAGCAACGTGAGTTGCGTGGCTTATGGGGGAGGAAAGGGCCCTGATTCCCTTCATTAGCCACACCTGGGAATGAGAGTTTAAAAGAGATGCATGCTGAGTGCAGCAGCTGCTGGGAACAAATGTGAGTTTATCTTGTGTTGACTTTGGTTATCTGCATTCCTGGCTTCTTCCCAACTGTCATGCCTTCATGTCTGGAGTTCTTGCTCCTGCCCTGCCAAACTAATGGCCTCATTTTCCCTTGATTGGACTTATAGTTACAGTTTTTGTTGACCACGTTTTGGACTTGAATCTCTGCAGTCAAAGGCTGCTCCTGGGAGAGTTTTTCTCCAGCCCAGAAGGTAACCAGGGCATTGGGGGTAACATTAAGAAAGGAACTCCTTCTAATTAGCTTGGGATTAGCTTGGGGGAGGGGGGAGGGTTGGACTAGATGACCTACAAGGTCCCTTCCAACTCTGATTATCTGTTATCTGTGTTGCCTTTGTACCACACTCCAGGTTATCACAGACAGCTAGAGATATAATCTAATCCTCTGACAAATGCTGTACTTAAATAATGCTATAAGTGGTTTTCCCCTCCCTCCCTTTAGAGATATGCATGAGCATTTACTCCAAAATCCATCCATCATTTCTGCTCTGGGCTATCAGGATAAATAAAGGACCATAATATTGGTTGTGAACATCACCCAAGAGACCTCTTTTTTTCTTCCGCTTCCCCAAGGCATCCTTCCAAAGATTTAAAAGTGGCCTAAACAGTGTCATTCCCCCCACCCAATGAGATATATAAATTTTTTCCCCGGAGACCCCAGTTCCATAGTGGAGCTATAAACCTACTTGATTAGTTATGCATAGAAAATAAAAAAGGTTTTAGCAGCCACATTTTCTGCCACCTCTCTTTCTCTCACTTCCCGGGGTGACCTTAGTGGGGATAATACATTTCAGGCAAAGATGCATTCCTTCTGTAATAAAAGGGAATGAAGGTGCTATCGGTCTATTGATTCCTGGGGAGGATGAAAAATAAAAACACCCCATAGGAAAAATAAATCTTAATACGGGCTTCGATGTAAATTCATTAGGAAATCGACGCAACTCAAGGCTCTTATTATTTCCAAGAAAGAGAAGAAGGCGTAGGAGCTCTGTAATCGTTGCTCTGTGACAGGCAGAATAGAATGAGAACCCTGTAAGTTTTGGCGTCCAAATGTGTGATTCCAATCCCTGGGAAGGAAGGGTATTTTTTAAAATAAAAAATAGCACTCGCAATATTTCATATAATCTTTTTTTTTTCTTCTTCTTCTTCTTCTTCTTCTTCTTCTTCTTCTTCTTCTTCTTCTTCTTCTTCTTCTTCTTCTTCTTCTTCTTCTTCTTCTTCTTCTTCTTCCTCCTCCTCCTCCTCCTCCTCCTCCTCCTCCTCCTCCTCCTCCTCCTCCAACTCTTCCTCCTCTATCATCTATCTATCTATCTATCTATCTATCTATCTATCTATCTATCTATCTATCTATCTATCTATCTATCATCTACCTACCTACCATGTATTTATCATCTATTTGTCTAATATCTCTCTCTCTCTTCTCTCAACATTAGAGATCAACATTTGCCTTGTGAATCCAGATGAGATAGAATCTCCTTCTTGCGCTCAGTTTTAATATTCTGATACTGTAATTTAAATACCACTAAAACAGCCTCAATTTTGGCATGGCTGTTCCATCTGTGCAGCACACACACACCCAACCCATTCTCCTGAGGGTCCTGCCCTCTCGATATCCCCTTTCTGTTCCACTTCGATTATCTTATTCTTCCTTCTTGGAGTGTAACTCCTCCTCTGCTCTGCATCTATTCCCAGCGCAGACTCTTCATATTTCCTACCAGTGGAAATTGATTTACAGGGATGAAAACCTGTTTTTTACATCATCTCCCCGTGACTGGAGGCCACCAGAGAAGTGATTTGTGGGCAGAAATGGCAGGTCCCCCTCTCCGTGGAGACTGTATTTCAAAGGACGCTTAAGGATTTATGCACTTGTGAGAATCACACAATTGCTGTTTTTCAATCTGCCTTCTTGAAAAGGTGCACAGGAAGGGACCAGGGTGTGGGCGCCTGTGTGTGTGTGTGTGTTTCCTAAAGGAACCTAAAACAACAGCAATTTAAATTTTAAATTTATTCTGCATTTCCATCATTCAGACAACGCTGGGATTCGTGGGCAAGAGAGCCACTGTTCTTAGACGTGGATCATGGGTGCATGTGCAGCAGGTATGAAGTTAGGGAGAAACAGAAAGTGTGGGGGGGGTGGGGGGGTGGAGGCTTGGTCTTCTTTTCATAGGACATTTAGCTTATTTTGCAAACCTTTGGGAGAATTTCAGGGCAAGGTACTCCCTGTTAACAATACATGACAAACCATTACAAATCACTTTTAAGGAACTGCAAAGTCATTGCACATAGAAGCGTTGAGTCTTTCCTCCTTCTCTTCCTCTCCTTCTCCTTCTCCTCTTCCTCTGACTCCTTTTCCCCTTCTCCCTTTCCCTCTCCTCCTCCTCCTTCTCTTCTACTTCCTCCTCCTCCTCCTCCCCCCACAAACCCCAATCTCTTCTAATGCTGATGATGTTACTTAGTTGGGTCATGAAACGTCTGCGAGAAAACCCACCAGGCTCAGAGAGTACTAAGGGCCCCACAATCCTCCCCTTCCCTTTCCCCTTCCCCTTCCTTCTCCTCCTCCTCTTCCTCCTCCTCTTCTTCTTCTTCCTCCCCCTCCTACTCCTGGTACATACAAGGAGACCTTGAGTTACAACAGTTCCTTTAGTGACCATTCAAAGTTACAATGGCACCGAAAAATGTAAATTATAGCAAGTCCATCCCTCTATGAGTGATCTTAAACTCACCAAGATCAAGGAAAGATTTCACCGCCTGCGTCCTGGTTTGGCTCAACATGTGGATCTCCTTGCTGCCTGGTGGGAGGGTCCTCCCCAGAGTATAATGGGGGTGCGTGGGAGAGCTCGGACTTTGGCACCATGAATTCTGGACAGGGCGCCGGATGGGGGGCATCCTTTTTTCCCTATAAAAAGAAAAACCAAAGCCAATAAAGGAGAATATTGGTAGCTTGGGGTTGACATAGGGGGTCCTTGGTACTCTCTGAGCTCGGCGGTTTTCTCACAGACTTTTCATGATCCAAACTAGGTAACATCACCAGTGATAGAAGGGAAGAAGAGGAGGAGGAAGAGGAGGAGGAGGAGGAAGAAGAGAGGAGGAGGAAGAAGAAGAAGAAGAAGAAGAAGAAGAAGAAGAAGAAGAAGAAGAAGAAGAAGAAGAAGAAGAAGAAGAAGAAGAAGAAGAAGAGGAGAGGAGGAGGAGGAGGAGGAGGAGGAGGAGGAGGAGGAGGAGGAGGAGGAGGAGGAGGAGGAGGAGGAGGAGGAGGAGGAGGAGGAGGAGGGAGGAGGAGGAGGAGGAGAGATGGAGGAAAAGGAAGAGGAGTAGGAGGATAGGGGTCTAGGTCAGAACAAGCACTTTTGTTTGGAAATAAAAAAAAAAATCTAGTTTACACTTATCTGGGATGGTTCGTTGGGCATGCACACCAGGTAAAAGGACACAAGTTTTTTGAGACCACACATTGTTCATGCCCAGAAATTCAGCTCAAAAATTATACAATTTTTGGAAGGACTTTGCAGAATCTACCCATGTTTGATGTCCTCTTTCCCCAGTTCAAGACGGTTTCTCTTTGTGTGTTTTGTTCATGCGATTCATTTCTAACTCAACTATTGTGTTCCTTCATGTTTGCTGTGTACACGAAGTGAGAACATGTTTTCCTTTCACTCCCTGTGTGGTATTCACAGAACTGACGGCAGTCCCCACTCAGGTCCACCGTTCTGGTGGGAGCGCTGATTGCTCCCATTGGCTGATGCCGTTTGACAGCCGGTTATAAAAGGAGCTGTCTAACGGCATCAGCTGTTGCCGCCAGCTGATCTGCCTGTTAGCCTCGGCAGCCGCGGCAACCCTTTATTCCTTGAATAAAGCTTTCTAACTGTTCGCCCTGAGTCAGTCTCGTATCTCCACCGCTCTACAACACCCTGTTATGGGTAATCCAAACACCACTTAGTGTGAAATAACATCAGCATTCACCTCACTTTATGTCTTTTTCTATGTTACCACTATGCTTATTGCAGGTATTTGCAGCGTGCGGGAGAAAAAAAAACCAGAGAGAAAAGCAATGTTTTATAAATCCTATTTACAAATGTCTTGGGATTTTATATAATTATATATATAGATATATATGTATATATGTATGTATGTATGTATGTATGTATATGTATATAATTTCAGTGCATTTGGTTCTGCCACTTTGGAAACAGGTCAAGTGAGGAGAATTGTGATATCACAATAGAGAAATCTAAAATTACACACACACACACACACACACACACACACACACACACTTACTTTTCTTTGTCCCTGTGGAGGTCAGGGGAAAAAAGAAGGGAAATGAAAGAAAAGGATTTATGTACAGTAAACTATAAATGGTCACATTTTCCAGATGTGTTGAACAAGATTTATGAAAGTCGCAAGTAGGCCGAAAATGTGACTATCTTCTCCCGTAGTTGGTTTCCTAGCAACTGATACTCTGAATATAAGAACACGAGATTGAGTTATTATAGCTGAGAGATATATTCAACCTCCATCTGATTAATCTACCTTTAACGCTACCTCGAGCACTTACTATTAAACATAAGTGATTCCACAACTTAATTTTTTTCATTTAAATAATGTCCTTTTTTTTTCTCTCCTCCTCCTCCTCCTGGAATTAATATCCATGGGCTGCTGTAGTTATAAATCTTTTATATAAATCTATTTTTTCCCCTCTTTCCTGTGTATTTTATCGGTCTCCTCCGCTACCCTTTAAATGCTTCCCTTTTTAAAAAAACCTGAAATGGGCAATGCTGGGCATTTGATTTTTGAAAAGGCCTTTGGAGCATAGTTCGCAGAGAGAACTTAACAAGGCATCAGCAGGACTAAAATTTTCTTACATGCCTGGAGAAGACAGTGGGGTTTCAATCGTGCTGCTCTATAGGGAATCCTTGACTTATGGCATGAATTGAGCCCCAAATATCCATTTCTCAGTGGTTAAGTGAGTTTTGCTCCATCTTACGAATTTTCTCACCACAAAACCATTACCTCAAAGCAATTCATGGAATGGAATGGAATGGAATGGAAGAGAATAAGAGAAGAGAATTAATAGAATAGAATATAGAATATAGAATAGAATAGAATAGAATAGAATAGAATAGAATAGAATAAGGAAAGAACAGAATAAGGAAAGAACAGAATAAGGAAAGAATAAAATAAGGAAAGAATAGAATAGAATATATAATAGAGTAGAATACCAATTAATAGAATAGAATATAGAATAGCAGCCCAGCGGACTGCTCCAACTACAGACCGGTCAGGTTACTGTCACACACTATGAAGATCTTCGAACGTGTCCTTGATAAGCGCATTCGGGACATCGTCGACATCAGCGTCAACCAGGCCGGATTTATCAAGAACTGCGGCACCACCGACGCCATCTTCGGTGTGCGGATGCTGATGGAGGCTCACAGAGAGAAGAAAATCCCGCTCCACACAGCCTTCCTGGACTTGGAAAAGGCCTTCGACCGAGTCCCGCACGATCTCATCTGGTACGCACTGCGAGATCACGGCGTGCCTGAGCTGCTCGTACAATGGGTCCAACTCCTATACAGATGTCACAAAAGCCATGTAAAAGCGGCAGCTGGGATATCAGAGGAGTTTAATATCACCGTCGGCGTACACCAGGGCTCCGCTCTCTCACCACTGCTGTTCATTCTGGTGATGGACACAATTACACACGACCTGTACATGCCCGCCCCATGGACACTGCTCTACGCCGATGATGTGTTCCTGGCTAACCTGTGCAAGGCTGAACTCGAGCACCTAGTCCAACAGTGGCACGACCGCCTCGAGCAGTTCGGGCTCCGGCTGAACCTAAAGAAGTCCGAATACCTGACCACTGACAATGAAATGATAGGCTCCATCCACGTGAACGGGCAGGAGCTACCGTGCGCCTCCACCTTCAAGTACCTGGGAACTATTCTTGGGGAAGAAGGCCTACTACAAACTGAGGTGGCAGCCAGGATCAACGCAGCGTGGGGCAAATGGAAGTCCGTCACGGGCGTCCTCTGTGACAAGAAGATGCCGATGCGCCTGAAGGCGAAAATCTATAACTCTGTGGTGCGCCCCGTGGCCATATACGGCGCAGAGTGCTGGCCGGCGACCAAAGAAGTCGAAAGCAGACTCCAGATAATGGAGATGCGAATGCTCCGATGATCGGTAGGCCTCACCCTACTCGATCGCGTCAGGAATGAAGAAGTGCGTAGACGGTTCAACGTCGTGCCCATCCCCACGGTCATGAGGCAGTCCCGGCTACGATGGTTCGGCCACGTGAGCCGCGCCAAGGAAGAATCTATCATCAAATCTGCAATGAAGGTGACTGTCGGAGGAGCGAGACCGCATGGTAGACCTAAGCAACGCTGGATGGACACGATCAAGGCCGATCTAGAGATCGCGAAGGCAGACCCGACATACGTGGTAGACAGAGAGGTGTGGAAGCAGTACTTAAGGACATTAGCGGACCTCGCCCGAGCGCGAGACAAACGCTGAAGAAAAAGAAGAAGAAGAATAGAATATGGAATAGAATAAGAGAAGACAGTTAATCAAATACAATAGAATATAGAATAGAATAAGAGAGTAGAATTAATCAAATAGAATAGAATAAGAAAAGAATAGAATAAGGAAAGAATAGAATAGAATATAGAATAGAATAAGAGAATTAATAGAATAGAATAGAACAGAACAGAACAGAACAGAACAGAACAGAATAGAATAGAATAGAATAGAACAGAAAAGGGAATGGAATGGAATGGAACGGAATTTTTTATTGACCAGGGGCGATTAGACACACAAGGCATTGTCCATAAACTTCAAAGTTTTCGTCTTACAGCTTTCCAAGAGATGGCCTTCATATAATAGCCATAGCAAGAACACTTGGACTTATATCACTTCGCAATGCTTTACAGCCCTCTCTAGGCGGTTTACAGAGTCAGCCTGCTGCCCCCCAACAATCTGGTCCTTATTTGAGGATCAGCCAGTCAGGATTGAACTCCTGGCAGTGGGCAGAGTCAACCTGCAACAACACCGCATTCTAACCACTGCGCTGCCATGGCTCCTATCTAAACCCTACAGAGCAGAAGGTTCGGTCGAATAGAAGCAATGGAGCGCTTCCCCCCTGCACCGCACCTTAGGATGTAATCTGGTTCGAGTTCCGTCAGATGGCTTTGATTGGGCATGCCTTGCCATATATCAAACACTCTCTCTTCCCACTGGTCCCCTTTTGATTGGGCCTGGGCTCTTCTAATTGCCTGCATGGATTTCCGGCTGGGTCTCCCATCCAATTGCATCACCTTCGATGACTTCCTCTTCCAGTTGATGGGCGTGTACCAAGCCACGGCCTAGAAAAGAGGCAGAAGGAGTGTTCTGACCCAGCTCCCCAAACCCAACAAAGCAGTGGTGGGATTCACATTTTTAATTACTGGTTCTGTGGGCGTGGTTTGGTGGCCATGGCATGGTGTGGCTTGGTGGCCATGGCATGGTGTCGCTTGGTGGGTGTGGCTTGGTGGGCATGGCAGGGCAAGGAGATACTGTAAAATCTCCCTTCCCTCCCCACCCCCCTAACCTGCTTTCCAGCTCCGTTCTCCTGTGCAGGGCAACCAAAGGAGACCCAGACGATCAGCTGGGACTCGATGGGAGGCAGAGAAGAGATGGGGTTGGCGGGGCCAGTCAGAGGTGGGATTGGCTGGTTCTCCGAACTACTCAAAATTTCCGCTACTGGTTCTCCAGAACTGGTCAGAACCTGCTGAATACCACCACTGCAACAAACCTTGAACTCAAAAGATTCCTTTATTAGGAGCACCGGCAGCCTCTCTCCCAGGCTAAGAAGTCCATTTGGCAGGGAGATGAATAGTTGTCTGCCACATCCATTCATCTCCGCCCCCTGACTTTTATCCCCAGAGCTAGGGTGGGGCTTCGCTAGCAGCGGTGGCTCTTCCGTCCCAAGGACCAGCCCATAGATTTCCACTGCTCTCCTCTCCTCTGCCTTCTGCGCATCCACGTGTCAGGCACTGGGCCCAGCTGTTCCTCCTCTTCCTCACCAGCCACCTCCGGACCTGGGGGCTGTTGACTCTCCATCAGAGGGCGGCCCAGGCTCTGCCTCTGTCTCTCTCTCTCTGACCGCTCCATTCCCCCTTGGAATTCCCAGGTTGCCCTGATGCTGGCCCTGATTCCCACGCCACCTCCTCCTCTCTCCTCTGATTTGGCGGCTGGAGGGGCCGGCGCCTGACAAGCCACAACAAGGACCTCGATTTATTTGGGAAGGCCCAGCTGCTACCTGGAAGACAAGCCTGTAATTTTATTTCTAAGACAAAGGGGAAAAAAGAAAAATATTTGGTGACCCTTTTCCTACTTGACCCTAATCTTGGCTTGCCTGATTTGAACTGCAGATTCTCCTTGCCTTACAACCTTCTGTTTAATTACCATTTGTAGGTACTGAAAAAAGGGACTTGTGAATGTTTTTCACACTTACAACCATGGCAGCATCCCCAAAATGATCAAAATTCAGACTCTTGGCAAATAACTCATATTTATGACCGTTTGCAGTATCTGGGGTCATGGGATACACTTTGGTGATCTTCTGATGAGCAAAGTGTTCCTAACATAACAACTGCAATGATTCACTTAACAATGGTGGCAAGCAAGGTCATAAACCAGGATGAACCTCATTTAACAATGGTCCTGCTTAGCCACGGATATTTGGGCTCAGTTCTGGACAGATAGTCCTCGATTTACATCTAGAACTGAGCCCCAAATTTCCATTGCGTTCCTATATATTCCTGAATTTTTCCATAGTAAGAGGAAACATAGTCTAAAAATAGCCATATATATATATATATATATATATATATATATATATATATATATATATATATATATATATATAGATAGATATATATATATATATATACACACACACACACACACACACACACACACACACACATATATATATATATATATGGCATTCGGTTTTGTTTGGGTATTTTCCCACGTCATAGTAGTTGTGCTTTTAAAGTTGTAGCGACGTTTCAGCAGAATCTCATCTGCCATCATATATATATAAAAACCAACCAACCAACCAACCAACCAACAACAGAGGAGGAAACCCGAAAGAGTCACCTGCCCAGAAGGATTGCAAAGGATGGTGGTGCATTCAGAGCCTGATTGAAAGCTGTCCAGCTCCTTCCAGAGATAATCTGAGGGAGGTTGATGATGCCTTTGAGAATCCATGGACCAGACCTGCAACACAGTGCAACCGGGAACAATTAAGCATCACATAAATGCCCTTCCTGAATTTTTCCATAGTAAGAGGAAACATAGTCTAAAAAATAGCCAAGTTTCCTTTCTGATCTTTCTTTCTTTCTTTCTTTCTTTCTTTCTTTCTTTCTTTCTTTCTTTCTTTCTTTCTTTCTTTCTTTCTTTCTTTCTTTCTTTCTTCCTTCCTTCCTTCCTTCCTTCCTTCCTTCCTTCCTTCAATTTCTTTCTCTCTCTCTCTTTCTTCCTCTTTCTCTTTCCTCTCCTCTCTTCTCCCCTCCCATCTCTTTTCCTCTCCCTCTCCTTCTCCTTCTCCTTCTCCTTCTCACTGCTCTCCTCTCTTCTACCTCCCCTCCCCTCTCTTTTCCTCCCTCTCCCCTCCCCTTCTCTCTCCTCTCCCCTCTCCTCTCTCCTCTCCTCCCCTCCCATCTCTTTCCTCCCCTCCCCTTCCATTCTCTCTCCTCCTATCTCTTTTCCTCCCCTACCCTTCCATTCTCTCTCCTCTCCTCTCTCCTCTCTTTCTCTCCCCTTCTCTCTCCTCTCCTCTCCTCCCATCTCTTTTCCTCCCCTACCCTTCCATTCTCTCTCCTCTCCCTCTCCTTTTTCTTTCCTGGCACTGTGTGGGGATTTTCTCTGTATTTTAAATCTTACACACCACGCCGGAAAACCAGGACGTCCCTTTCAGCAACCCTGATCAGTGGGACTCCCCAGGAGTTGTGCAAACAGTTGCGCATCCCTGCTCTAAAACACCTCACCCCATGAGAAGATTCTGCTCCAGGCTCTTAGCAATTCCTTGCAGATGTCCAAGTGTTGCAAGCCTTCGCAACTTGGTCGCAGATCCGAAATATTTCTAGAGCAATATTTGGTGTCAACAACAGAAAGCACCGGATTTGCTTAAAGCAATTAGGGGTTGTTGTTTTTTTGTGTTTGTGTGGGGAGCTCTATAATTGGTCCTAATGACTAGCCTTAATGATGAGGCCAGATGGTTAGATCATAAATGTAAAAAGCAGAGCTATAATCTCTGGAAGTTGAGCCAGGCAACTGACTAATTTTCTTGCCGATTTGAAGTTTTGCTGCTTATCCAAGTAGCTTTTTCTGTCCAAACAAGTTGGTTAGGGGAGTGTAGAAAGTTAGCACCTGGCCCTCTCCTAGAGGAATGAAATATGTTGAGGAATATTAAAAAGGCAGAATATTATATTTCCCTGGATAAGAAGTTTTTTTTTTTTACAGGGAGAAAGCAGCCCCCATCTTCCCTAATAGCCCTCAGCAGATGTCAGCACTTAAGAGATAGATAGCTCTATGCATAGGCAAAGCAAACACTGCAGGCAGAAATCCATTCAAGGCAGGATGTTTTGAAATTCCCTGCAGCGAAGTTTGAACAAAGGCAGAGCTGATAGGATTAGCCCTCACTCCAGAGCCAAACCAGCACAAAGTCATGATTAAGCCATCATAGGAATTGCCCAACACCCTTTCAGAACACAAGCCCCTTCACTGCGTCATCTCAGAAGTCCGAACTTCAACCAAACCTGGGAGCTCAGCCAATCTATAAAGCCAGCTATGACCCCTACATAACCTCTACAACAGCCAATAGAATACATGCTCTTGCACAGGAACAGGAAGCTCAAGTGCAAAGTCCAAGAGAAGGTATAAAAAACTCCCACACTCAACTCCATGGGGTCAGCTGCACCAGAACCACAAACATGTGGTCCTGTCCATCAATAAATGGACCTTCTTTCCAATCAGCCCCCAGCCTCCATTTTGTCACCATTTCCTTTTGCCCAGCTTGTGTAATGACCCAAAGGGGCATGGCACAAAGACAACACAGTCAGATAAGCAATAAGAGTCCCTTTATTAGCTCCAACTTTGCCCCCAATGTCCTGGTTACCTTCTGGCTGGAGAAAAATTCTCCCAGGAAGAGCCTTTGACTGCAGAAAATTAAGTCCAAAACATGAGCAACACAAACTGTTACTTAATTAGTTTGGCAGGGCAAAAGCAAGAATCTCAGGCTTGAAGGCATGGGAAAACTCACACGGTTGGGAAGACACCAGGAGCACAGATGAGCCATGAGAACACAGGATAAAGTCACATTTGCTCCCAGCAGCTCCTGCACTCAGCTTGCATCTTTTTTAAACTTTCATTCCCAGCTGTGGCTAATGAAGGGACACAGGGCCCTTTCCTCCCCCGTAAGCCACACAACCCACATTGCTCCCTTCTCCGTTCCTCCCTGCATGGCCTAGGATGAAGAGGAGGTGGGCCTGGGTCTTCCTCTAAACTCCCTCTCCCTTGTTCTACCTCTCCCTTGTTCTACCTCTCCCCTGCTCTGCCCAGCTGGACTTTGCCCTTCCCCAGTTTCCTCCACAGCCAACAGAGCCACACTCCCGATCCCTATCAGCTGTTCATCTTCCTCCTCAGATTCAGACTCCAACAAGGGCATGACAGCTTGGAACTGAACCAGATGGATGAGTAGGTAGAGAGTTGTTGGAATGTGCCAACTCTTAATATTATTGTTGTGTGTTAATGACCCAATAACAGGCAACAACAAGAAAATAAGTCCAGTTGAATTGACTCAACTTCCAGATCCTTCCAGATCCTTCTTGGCTGATTGAGAAACTTCATCGAAATAGCTATAATGCTTCATTCTGAGCACTTTCTAAACAGTGCACCCGTTTTTATGAGCATGGTGTGAGGGAAGGAAGGAGATTGATGATCACACTAGAGAGTGGGATTGTGCAGTTGTGGCCACTGCCTTAATTTTTTGGACTCCCTGAAGGAAGACGGGAAGGAAGAAAAACATGGATGCTGCCACAACTTGACAACATACTTAATATTCCATTCTACTGAGCAGACAAGTTTGCATTCCGGTAGTACTGTATAATGAACCCTTTGTTTTCATATTTCACTCACCGTCACACAGGAGTTTGGCTTCATTCGGATGTTGGGGGGGAATCTAAAAATGGCTGTTGGGTGGCCATTCATATTCTGCTGAAGCGTATAATCTCCAATGCTTTCTTCTTTATCAGAGGAATTATTGATTATTTTCACATAATGGCCACTAAAATGAACGTCAGTAATTTTAAGATTCCCAACACTATTTTTAAAAAAGGAACAAAACTTGGTTAGACAACCCAGCCATATTGGGGATTCTCTCTCTCTTTCTCTCTCTTGTCTGTCTGTCTCCATATACCTCTCTCTTTCTGTCATTTTTCTATCATCTCTGATAATATTATCTATCTCTATCTATCTATCTATCTATCTATCTATCTATCTATCTATCTATCTATCATCTTCTTTCTTTCTTTCTTTCTTTCTAAATCTGTCTGTCATCTTTCTTTCTTTCTTTCTTTCTTTCTTTCTTTCTTTCTTTCTTTCTTTCTTTCTTTCTTTCTTTCTTTCCTTCCTTCCTTCCTTCCTTCCTTCTTTCTTTCTTTCTTTCTTTCTTTCTTTCTTTCTTTCTTTCTTTCTTTCTTTCTCTATCTATCTATCTATCTATCTATCTATCTATCTATCTATCTATCCATCCATCCATCCATCCATCTTTCTTTCTTTAATGACCCTGTTAATCCCTTGCACTGTGATGGAGTTGGGATGACTGAATGGAGTTGAGTGTTTACTGGATGGATACCCTTCCTGACACCAATGCAGTGTTCACAGCAGACAATTACTCATTGCGCCCAAAGAGAGAAATATAGATAGAATTCTTTATTGTAGAATTCTTATAGAATATACCTGCTGTTACCTAGGATCAAACTCACAGCCTCCTGATTGTGAGGTGACCCTAACCCTAATCCTAATCTCACTGAGATTATCTATATAACTATAGAAAAGCAAAATCCACTCAACCACCAAATCTAAATGGTTTTACTTAGGGTTGTTGTTTTTTTTGAAACAAGAACGGTATTCCACAACTACCTGGATGATGACGAACTGTAGTACTCAGCTGGAATTCGGGACCGTCCTGCTTTCTCCTTCAGTTCATTACTGATCTTCTTAGTGTCACCAAACAATGTTCTCATATAGTCCTGACCTTTTCCGAGTTCTTCTTTATCAAAGGTGTCAGAGCAAGAAAGGTACTGTTTTTGTGGTAGAGAGCTGTTGGTGCTGGGAGCAGCTAAATCAAAGTGAATGAATGAAGAAATGAATGGAAACTCATCAAGGAGAGATCCAACCTAGAACTAAGGAGAAACTTCCTAGCAGTGAGAACAATTAATCAGAGGAATTGCTTGCCACCAGAAGTTGTGGCTGCTTCATCACTGGAAGGTTTTAAGAAGAGGTTGGACAGCCATTTGTCTGGAATGCTATAGGGTCTCCTGCTTGAGCAGGGGGCTTGACTAGAAGACCTCCAAGGTCCCTTCCAACTCTGTTATTCTGAATGAATGAGTGAATGAGTGAATGAATGTGAATGAATGAGTGAGTGAGTGAGTGAGTGAGTGAGTGAGTGAGTGAGTGAATGGATGAGTGAATGAATGAATGAACGTGTGAATGAATGAATGAGTGAATGAATGAGTGAATGAATGTGAATGAATGAATGAGTGAGTGAATGAATGAGTGAATGAGTGGGTGAATGAATGAGTGAATGAGTGAGTGAATGAGTGAGTGAGTGAGTGAATGAATGAGTGAATGAGTGAGTGAGTGAGTGAATGAGTGAATGAATGTGAATGAATGAATGAATGAATGATTGAGTGAATGAGTGTGAATGAATGAGTGAATGAGTGAGTGAGTGAGTGAATGGATGAGTGAATGAGTGAGTGAGTGAGTGAGTGAATGAATGAGTGAATGAATGTGAATGAATGAATGAGTGAGTGAGTGAATGTGAGTGAATGAATGAGTGAGTGAATGAGTGAGTGAATGAATGAATGAATGAATAAATGAATGAGTGAGTGAATGAATGTGAATGAATGAGTGAGTGAGTGAATGGATGAGTGAATGAATGAGTGAATGAATGAGTGAGTGAGTGAGTGAGTGAATGAATGAATGAGTGAATGAATGTGAATGAATGAATGAGTGAGTGAATGAATGAATGAATTAGTAAATGAATTGAGTGAGTGAATGAATGAAGGCTCAGGGGTTAAAACAACTATTTAAAAATAAAATAAAAGGGAAAGTAACTTTTTTGAAATAATTACAGGGGTGAGGGGAAATGGCTCAATCTTCTCTTCCCTTTGCTGCCAACTTGCAATGCATTTTCTGAGCATCTTTTAAAAGTTATGGCCATGAAACAGAGGCACAGCTAGTAAAGCGAATGTTTTCCTAGTGACCTTCTGATTCATTACCTTCAGTGGGTAATAGGGAAATAGCTGTTCCCCTGAACGTCTGGATAATGGATTTTCAACCAGGAGCCATTAAAGACTTTCCCAAACTTTTCCCACCTACAGGAGGCCCTATGACTGTATATCCTGAGAGAAGTCCTAATTTTCCCTCCCATCATTCATACTTTACTAACAATCGGGTGGGGGCTGCATCTGTCTGGGTATTGATTAGGAGATCTGTCCAAAGAACAATTGGTTGAAGTATTTTTGTAGAAAGCAACACCCAGAAGAGACATGTCCATGGAGATACTCAGTCATTCAGGTCATGGTTGTCCCCATGGCGGGATTCACATTTTTTCCCCTACTGGTTCTGTTGGCATGGCTTGGTGGGTGTGGTGTGGCTTGGTGGGCATGGCAGGGGAAGTTTACTGCAAAATCCCACTCCCCCCCGTCCCACTAACCTGCTTTCCAGCTGCGTTCTCCTGTGCAGGGCAACCAAAGAAGGCCCAGCCAATCAGCTGGGATTCAATGGGTGGCAGGGAATAGATGGGGTTGGCGGGCCCAGTCAGAGGTGGGATTGGCCAGTTCTCTGAACTATTCAAAATTTCTGCTACCAGTTCTCTAGAACTGGTCAGAACCTGATGAATACCACCTCTTTCCCAAAGGTGCTTTTTCAAAAGGCAACTGGACTGTCTTTGTTTTTTTTTTCCTTGAAGAAGTTTCACTTCTCTTCCAAGAAGCTTCTTCAGTTCTGCAGAACTGAAGAAGCTTCTTGAAGGAGAAGAGAAACATCTTAAAGGAAAAAAAAGGGGGGCGGGGGGGAAGCACCTTCAGGACACCCAAAAGAGAGCCAGTTTGGTGTAGTGGTGAATGCAGCACACTAAAATCCAGGAGACAGTAAGTTCTAGTCTTGTCTTAAGCACAAAGCCAACCTGGGTGACCTTGGGCCAGTCGCTCTCTCTCAGCCCTCGGAAGGAGGCAATGGAAACCACTTCTCTAAATCTTCCCAAGAGAATTGCATTAGTCCTGGTGGCCAGCAGGACTAAACACTGACTTGAAGGCAAAATAAAATAAAAATTTAAAAAAAAACCTCCACATATGTTCTAGATGGTAGAATATAGAGTAGAGTAGAGTAGAGTAGAATAGAATAGAATAGAATAGAATAGAATAGAATAGAATAGAATAGAATAGTGAATGAGAAGAGAGGAGAGAGAATAGAATAGAATAGAATAGCGAATGAGAAGAGAGGAGAGAGAATAGAATAGAATAGAATTCTCTATTGGCCATGCGTGATTGAACACACAAGGAATTTGTCTTTGGTGCATAAGCTCTCAGTTTTCTTAAGAAAAAAATACATTCATCAAGAATCATAAGATACAATACTTAGGGATAGTCCTAGGTTACTAATAAGCAATCAAATCATACTAAGAAACAAATAAAATCATACTAAGAAACAAAGAAAACAATATAAATCATAAAGATACAAGCAACACAGTTATAGTCATAAGTGGGAAGAGATAGGTAATAGGAAGGATGAGAATAATAATAATACAGTCTTACTAAGTAGTTTGACAGTGTTGAGGGGATTATTTGTTTAACAGAGTGATGGTGTTTGGGAAAAAACTGTCCCTGTGTCTAGTAGTTCTGGTGTGCTCTATAGTGTCGTTTTGGAGTTTAAACAGTTTATGTCTGAGATGTGAGGGGTCTGTAGATATTGTCACAGCCCTCTTTTTGACTTGTGCAGTATGCAAGTCCTCAATTGAAGGCAGGTTGGTAGTAACTCCTTTTTCTGCAGTTGGGAGTCTTTGAAGAAGTTCTAGCTCGATGCCTTAACCAAGCCACCAAACTGACTCTCTCCATCTGTATTTAATCCCCTGAATATTTTTAAAAAACATTTCCCTTAATTCTTTAGTCCAATTCCTCAAGTTTGCCTGGATTGTTTTAGCTCATGTTCATGAGAATTGACCAGGAACACAGCTGGGCAAAACCTGAAATACAACTGGCCTAAAAAAAAACACCAAATTCATTTTTTAAAATATACTCCCTGCAGTGGTGGTATGCTACCCGTTTGGCACAGTTCATCCGAACCGGTAGCAAAAATTGCTACCAATTCGGCCGAAGTTGTAGTAAAAAAAAGGCTCAGATGATCAGCTGAGAGGAGGAAAAAAAAGAGGAGAAAGAAGAGAAAAGCACAGGATTGGCCCTCCTACCCATCCCTGTGTTTTTCTCTTCTTTATCCTCTCAGTTGATTGGTGTTGCAGGCCTCAGCTGGTGTTGGGAAGCTCAATCATCGAACCAGTAGTGGAACAGGTAGGATCCACTGTTGACTCCCTGGTTCCAAATGTGGACTTACCTAAAGATTTGTCCACCGTCATGAGAGAAGATATAGGGAATCGGACCATCCTAGATGAAGTTCTCCCATGAAGAAGAGTGACTGTCGACCTGGACTCTGTGAATCGGGAAAATACGACTTTCTCGGAAGGCTTGGTTGTGATGCTGGTTTCAGACTCTGAAATATGCTGGAAATGGACTGGAGCAGCAGTCTGATAGAGCCCCGACTCGGTTCTGTAATGGGGATTGAAAACCAACCCTTCACACATGAGTAAATCAGATCCGTACACCAAGAGTTCAATTAGCTACTTTTTTTGCTTAAGCCCATAATACAGGAATCTTCCCAGGCTGAGGGTATGCACAAGAGTAAAACAAGGTTCAATGACACTCAAGAGGAAGTCAAACTTTACTCTCTTGTGCCCGCATCACTCTGGAAAGTAACAAAGTCACTTTGGGAAGGTCCATAGTAATGTCAAACCGTCACTAAGAAAACGGTCACAAGTTGGGGACTGTCTGTATCCCAGTGACTTGACTACCTGTACTTACAACCGCAATGGAGTCCAACATTTATGTTCTTCAGTGAGCAATTTGTTTCAGTGAATTTCGCTCTGTTCTATGGTTTTTCTGGCCAAGTTTGTTCAGGGAATCACTGAAGTTGTTAAGTTAGTGATGCAGTTGTTAAATGAATCTGGCTCCCCCACCGAAGGTCACAAAAGGGGATGATGTTAACCCCGGGGGACACTGCAACCATCATAAATATGAATCAGTTGCCAAGGGTCTGAATTTTGATCACATGACCATAGGGAGGTGGCAAAGGTAGTAAGTGTGAAAAATGGTCCTAAGTCCAAATGGTCCTAAGGGAGTGGAAGTGTGGCTCCAGAGGTTGTGGAGGAGGCTGGGGAAGGGCACAGGCCGGCTGAGCAGTCAGAGGAAGAACCAGGCCTAGGACACGCAGGAAGGAATGGAGAAGGGAACAACATGGCTAATGGGAGAGAAAAGGGCCCTGATCCCTTTCATTGGCTGCAGCTGGGGGGGGAATAGTATATAAGAGAGACGGTTACAACACAGCATTGTCAGAAGCAAAGCATGTGTTATTTTGGGCTGAAGTTATCTTGGTTGGCATTCTTCCAACAGACTGTGCCTTGTTATCTCCTTGAAGTTGGTAATTACTTATCCTGGTCTGTTGTGGAAATTCCTTCATTGTAGTTTGTTTTAGTTTTTTTATTTCACCTCTATCTGCTCATTAAGTTCGGACTGCATCGCTTTCTTTTGAAGACTATTTTTGAATAAGTTTTATCTCCAACTGAGAATTATTGAACAGTGGGGCCAAGTTGGAGGCATTAAAGAACATTTATTTACATTTGGGATTTTGTTACATTTGTGTTACACTCCGGGTCATCACACGGTCACTAAGTGAACTGTTGTAAGTCGAGGACTACCTGTTCTGATTTATCATTGCCAAGTTCTCATTGTCAACTCATAAAATAAAATATTTTATGGTCTTTTTAGAGTTGCCAACAGAAAGGGGGGGGGGGGCAGCAGTGTGGCAGCTTGCAAAACTGAAAATGCATTCCATTAATGTTTTCAAAGATAGTAACTAGGTGACTGAAGTTTCTGCCATGCAGAGATCTAACTGGAAAACATGATTGGTGACTCTGGGCTATGGATGTGTCCCATTGGAGAATATGAATTATGATACACCCAGGGGGTGAGGGGAAAACCAGGGTCAAGGGTGACAATGAATCGGCTACACGCAGGCAGCACCGGCATGTCTTCTCCTACTAAATCTTCTTTAAGCTCTGAAAATCAAGCTAGACACTCATGATTTAAATGGGGATAACTACCCTGACATTCATCTTTTGTAGCTGGAACCATGCTAAGAATGCTTCAACCTTGAAGGTGGCATTTCATTTCGCGGTAGGAGGTGCAATGACAATAAAGTAAACTAAACTAAACTAAATAGAGACAAAGTACTTTGTTGTTGCGTGGATATTTTTTTAAAAAAAAAATTTCCCTTCTGATGTGCACGACTATCATTCACTTTTCATCCTGGCTTGCTTGAGGCTGTTAGCAACAAACCAAATGGGTGAGCTGTTTGCATAGATTTATAGATGCTCTATTTTGCTTATATTTATACATAAACATATCATCAGCAAGCAATAAGCTAGGCTGGGAGGAAAACATTTTATTTAACAGAGACCTGAAAGGAATTGAAATGATTATACAGGTGGGAGAGAAAATTGCACATTTATGTTCATGTGTGAATGGCTTTTGTCGGTCTCCATCCTGCCGAGGCTGACAGAGATGTCATCCATGTGCATTTGAAGTCACTTTTTCCTTGGGAGATGTTTAGCATTTTTAAACATGTTATGTAAGCATCGACATATATAGATCCCTTGACAAGGGATAAAAGAGGAAGAGGAAGAGCAGGAGAAGGAGAAGGAGGAAGGGAAGGGGAAGGAGAAGGAGGAGAAAGAGAAGAGGAGGAGGAAGAAGCAGAACAGCAGAAGAAGCTGAAGGTGAAAAAGAGGAGGAGGGGGAGGAGGAGGAGGAGGAGGAGGAAGAATGGTGAGGAAGAGGAAGAAGAGGAAGAAGAGGGAGGAGGAGGAGGAGGAGGAGGAGGAGGAGGAGGAGGAGGAAGAAGAAGATGAGCAGGAGGGGAATAGGGGCAGGAGAGGAGGAGGAAGTGGGAGGAGGAGGAGGAGGAGGAAGAGAGAAGGAGGAAGAAGAAGAGGAAGAGGAGGAAGAAGAACAGCAGCAGGAGAAATGGGCAGGAGAGGAGGGAAGAAGAGGGAGGAGGAAGAGTTGGAGGAGGAGGAGGAGGAGGAGGAAGAAGAAGACGAGCAGGAGGGGGAATAGGGGCAGGAGAGGAGGAGGAAGTGGGAGGAGGAGGAGGAAGAAGAAGAAGAAGAAGAAGAGGAGGAGGGGGGAGGAAGAAGAAGAGCAGCAGCAGGAGAAATGGGCAGGAGAGGAGGAGGAAGAGGGAGGAGGAAGAGTGGAAGGAGGAGGAGGAGGAGGAGGAAGAAGAAGAAGAAGAGAGGAGGAGGGGGGGAGGAAGAAGAACAGCAGCAGGAGAAATGGGCAGGAGAGGAGGAGGAGGAGGAAGAAGAAGAAGAGGAAGAAGAAGAAGAGGAGGAGGAGGAGAGGGGAGAAAGAAGGAGAAGAGCAGGGAGTGTTCAGCCTTTCTGATGGTCCAACTCTCACAGCTCTATGAAACTGCTAGAATGACCTATTGTGTGTGGAAAAATAGTCATAAGGCTCTTTTTTCAGGGCTATTGTAACTTCAAATGGTCACTAAATGAACTGTTGTAAGTTGAGGACTATCTGAGGATCCCAAGGAGTCTAAAAGCTTTACCCTGCTCTACTTAGCAGCTGTTAATTTTCCAATTATGGAACGTGGAAAATAACTCAGTGTTTTTTTGCCTAATCCATCGTACTTGCTGCTTATGTCTACAGATGCTATGCTATTGTTACGCAGGGAAACCAAGGTTACCTAACGTAGCAAGTAAGTGGAGAGTTTCAAGTGAAATGAATAACCTACCCTTTCATATATCCAAGTGTATTTCTCAGAGAAGTGATTTCCTCTTGCAGAGAAGTATTCTTTTCCTGAATAGCTTCCACAGCTTTTAACTTGGACAGAACATGGTCTTGTATTTCCTTAAAAAATAAAATGAAAAAGGGCAGAGAAAATCCACCAAGCTCAGAGAGCACTAAGAGCCCCACAATCCCTCCTCCTCCTCCCCACAAACCCCAATCTCTTCTAATGCTGATGATGTTACTTAGTAGGGTCATGAAATGTCTGTGAGAAAACCCACCAACCTCAGAGAGTACTAAGGGCCCCACAATCCTCCCCTTCCCTTTCCCCTTCCTCCTTCTCCTCCTCCTCCACCACCACTACTACTACTACTTCTTCTTCTTCTTCTTCTTCTTCTTCTTCTTCTTCTTCTTCTTCTTCTTCTTCTCCTCCTCCTCCTCCTCCTCTTCCTCCTCCTCCTCTTCCTCTTCCTCCTGCCCCTGTTCTTCCTCCTGCTCCTCCTCCTCCTCCTCCTCACAAACCCCACTCTCTTCTAGCGCTGATAATGTTACTAAGCTGGGTCATGAAATGTCTTCAAACACAACCCCTCCCCCCAAGCTCAGAGAGCACTAAGGAGCCTAGAGCTGCACATATTCTCTAAATATTATTCTTGCAACATCGCCAAGGAGCCCCAAGTTTCGATCACGTGATCATTTCAGCTGCCATCTTGACTTTCTTCATCTCTCTCCCCACGGGCACCCCCTTGGGGAAAACTTTTCTTCAGTGGTTCAGATGGCAGGAAGGCTGCGCTGTTCACACAACTGGGAGAACTCCTATTTCTTCTCAACTACTGTCAAACTGCCCAGCTATTGTCTACAAGAAACCACGCATTACATTTCCAATAAGTTATAACCTGTGAATGGGGGTCACAGACCTTTTTCCTCACTCGCTTCCCAGGCTCAGGAGTGGCTTAAACAGGATTTCAGAAAGCGCTAACTCCCTGCCATGCTGATATTATGTGTCCTGATCAGGATGCTTGTTTCGCACAAGAATGGTTGTTTAATTCATGGGGCAAGCTGTGCTGTTGATTCTTTTTTATTATGGTAGAGCAATGTCTGGCTGAGTTGTGAGACACAAACAACTTCACAAATGCACTCTTCTGTGGCAGTTCTCCACCAATATTTGGATATATATATATAGGGACGTGCGTAAGTACACCATCGTGCCTACTGTCCCTGTCCTATTATCCCCATTTATTCGAACCTATTTCCTGTATTCTTACTCATGTTTATTCTTATACCTATTATCTTGTAAGTGATTGACAAATGCAATTTTAAAAAAATATTCTAATTTCTGTCAAACAACTTCTACATTTCTATCTCTCTCTCTCTCTCTCTCTAATCTATCATCTATCATCTTTATCTGTATCATCTGTCTGTCTCTCTGTCCATCTTTCTATCTACCATCTGTCTATCCCTATCATCTATCTATAATCTATCTCATCTTTCATTTGTATATCATATCTATCATCTATCTATTATCTATCTATCTATCTATCTATCTATCTATCTATCTATCTATCATCTATCATCTATGATCTATCTATGATCTACTATCTATCTGTCTATCTATCTATCTATCTATCTATCTATCTATCTATCTATCATCATCTATCTATCTATCTATCTATCTATCTATCTATCTATCTATCTATCTATCTATCTATCTATCATCTATCATTTGTCTATCTATCAATCATCTGTCTATCTATCTATCTATCTATCTATCATCTGTCTAGCTATCATCTATCTATCATTTGTCTATCTATCAATCATCTGTCTGTCTATCTATCTATCTATCTATCTATCTATCTATCTATCTATCTATCTATCTATCATCTACCTATCTGAAAAAAATTGCAATAATAGTCCACCTTTGAACCATAGGTATAGCTCTACCCTATTATGCATGCACCACAGTATCCATTTTTTGGGAGAAATAAAACTCTTCTACCATTCTTTCACCAATAATTTACCTTATACCAATAACTCAACATTCAATTGGCATGGTGATCAATGCTGGGTTTACCGTGCAGTGTGGCTGCAAAGACACATGTGCTTTAAGGTTTTTTTTTAAAAGGTTAATTGCTTCTGAGGGACTCATTAATCTTCTCAGTGTGCCTGGCTTCACAAAAACTATGTCTATTCAAGCAGAAGTCAGACAACCACCTGTCTAAGATGCTTGAATGTGAATTCCTATGCACAGAGGAGAGTATAGGACAGCTTCTAACTTTCTAAGATTATGGATTTCTTCTCACGCTGGATGTTGAAGTTTCTGCATCTTAAACTTTGTAAAGTCGAGAAACACTGCTCTAATTTCGAGGCACAATTCTGTAATAATGACTAGGAAGTCATTTGTTTTGTTCTGGGTTCACACAACCAACTAGGTTAGATTGAAAGGGCTTGGATAGTTTATAATTTCGGCATGTTATGTGAACTGCACGATCATGTTATAATACAGGTTTTATTTAAAAAAAATGTTTGGGCATCGCTGAGGATGTTAACATAGCAATTGCATTGTGTTAACATGAGTTAAGAGGTAAATATGTATGCGTGAACACCCATCATGATTAACTAAGGAGGAGAGTATGTCCAAGGCTAGTACCATGACATCCATTTTTTTCGCGCACACATGGGGCCAGCTTTTGCAAAATCCTGATGATGATGTTTATTCTCCAATAACATGATGATGAACGATGACATAGAACATAGAACAACAGAGTTGAAAGGGACCTTGGAGGTCTTCTAGTCCAACCCCCTTCTCAAGCAGGAGACCTTAAACCATTTCAGACAGGTCCAGTCTCTTCTTAAAAGACTCCAGTGATGGAGAAGGAAGGAAGTAAGGAAAGGAAGGGAGGGAGGAAGGGAGGAAGGAAGAAAAGGAAGGAAGGAAGGAAGGAAGGAAGGAAGGAAGGAAGGAAGGAAGGAAGGAAGGAAGGAAGGAAGGAAGGAAGGAAGAAAGGAAAGGAAGGAAGGAAGGAAAGGAAAGGAAAGGAAAGGAAAGGAAAGGAAAGGAAAGGAAAGGAAAGGAAAGGAAAGGAAAGGAAAGGAAAGGAAAGGAAAGGAAGGAAGGAAGGAAAGAAGGAAGGAAGGAAGGAAGGAAGGAAGGAAGGAAGGAAGGAAAGGAAGGAAGGAAGAAAGGAAGAAAGGAAGGAAGGAAAGGAAGATAAGGAAGGAAGAAAGGAGGGGAAGGAAGGAAAGGAAGGAAAGGAAGGAAAGGAAGGAAAGAAAGGAAAGGAAGGAAAGGAAGGAAGGAATGATAACAGCATAATCATTATTTCCAGTTGAATCTCTCCTTGTTCAGTTTCCATCCATTATTCCTTATCTGGCCTTTGGGTGCTTTGGAAAATAGCTTGTCCCCTTCCTCCTCTCTGTGACAGCCCCTCAAACATTGGAAGACTTCTTTCACATCTCCCCTGGTCCTTCTTTTCACCGGACTAGCCATGCCTGGTTCCTGTAACCGTTCTTCATTTGTTTTATCCTCCAAACATCCCATAATCATCCTGGTTGCTCTTCTCTGCACCCCCTGCTCAAGCAGGAAACCCTAGACCATTTCAGACAAATGGTTGTCCAGTCTCTTCTTAAAAGCCTCCAGTGATGGAGCAGCCACAACCTCTGGTGGCAAGCAGTTCCGCTGGTTAATTGTCCTCCCTGTTAGGAAATTTCTCCTTAGTTCCAGGTTGCTTCTCTCCTTGATGAGTTTCCATCCATTGTTTCTGGTCTTTGCCCTCTGGTACTTTGGAAAATAAGTTGCCCCCCCCCCCCCCGCTCCTCTTTGTGGCAGCCCCTCAAATACTGGAAGACTGTTATCATTCTTTTCTCTAAGATTCAAATTCAAATCCTGCAGCCGTCCTTCGTATGTTTTTGTCTCCAGGTCTTTAATCATCTCAGTTGCTCTTCTCTGCACTTTTCCCAAAGTCTCAACATCTTTTTTTGTAACGTGTGGACCAAAACCACCTCAACCCATATAAGAAAGCTTTTGCATTCTTAGATGATGCACAGAATAATCAAACAGGAATAGCTGTCTCAAATTCCAGATTATGGAAGAAATATTGTCATATAATTTGAGAAGCTTCTTCGTTTTGGATGGAGTGGTGCTCTCTCTACTACGGAAAATTGAAAACATTCAAATAACAGCTACAACAATGGATAAAAAAATAATGTTTTCCTTGGCCATCAACCAAATGGAGCGTGTACCGAGGCTGCAAATATCTTTCAAGGGTGCGTCAAATGTTTTTGGCATATTGTTTGATAATTTATTTATTTTTTGCTCCCTAAAGTTGGTGGGTGGTATTCTTGCCTGGAATTTGATAGCTTTCAGGGAAGCTGCATCTCAGGGACTCAGTTCTTTAAGACATAAAACAAATGGAAGGGAGAGAAATGCATGAAAATAAGAGTAACTCTTTTCATGCGTGTTTTGTTGTCAGGAAGTAATCTTCTGCAGGTTACCAAGACAAGGACAGCACTGAGCACCATAAAAACACAGAATGCAAATAGCTTTAAAAAAAACCAATTGCAGCTATAGAGAAATGAATCACTCTGGATCACAGGAAACAAGCAATACAGAATAGGATAGGATAGGATAGGATAGAATAGAATAGAATAGAATAGAATAGAATAGAATAGAATAGAATAGAATAGAATAGAATAGAATTCTTTCTTGGCCAAGTGTGATTGGACACACCAGGAATTTGTCTTGGTGCAAATGCTCTCAGTGTACATAAAAGAAAAGATACCTGCATCAAGAGTCAAGAATAATCAGATACAACACTTAATAGTCACAGGGTACAATAAGCAATCCAATCATACTAGGAAACAGCCAATATAAATCGTAAGGATACAAATGACAAAGTTATAGTCATACAGTCACAAGTAGGAGGGGATGGGTGATAAGGGGGTGATGAGAAGATTAATAGTAATAGTAGTGCAGACTTAGTAAACAGTTGGACAGTGTTGAGGGGATTATTTGTTTAGCAGCGTGATGGCATGTGGGGAAAAAACTCCCCTTGTGTCTAGTTGTTCTGGTGTGCAGGGTTCTATAGCGTCGTTTTGAGGGAAGGAGTTGAAACAGTTTATATCCGGGATGTGAGGGGTCTGTAGATATTTTCCCAGCCCTCTTTCGACTCATGCAGGATACAGGTTCTTGACTGAAGCGAGGTTGGTGGTAATTGGTTTTTTCTGCAGTCCTAATTACTCTCTGAAGTCTGTGTCTGTCCTGTTGGGTTGCAGAACCAAACCAGACAGTTATAGAGGTGCAGATGACAGATTCAATAGTTCCTCTGTAGAACTGGATCAGCAGCTCCTTGGGCAGTTTGAGCTGTCTGAGTTGGTGCAGAAAGAATATTCTTTGTTGTGCTTTTTTGATGATGTTTTTGATGTTAGGTGTCCATTTTGTGATATGATAGAGTCTAGAAAGTTGAAGGTCTCTACTGTTGACACTGTGTTGTCTAGAAGAGGTGGTGATATGGGAGGGTTTCTCCTAAAGTCTACCACCATTTTTACGGTGAGTGCATTCAGTTCCAGATTGTTCCAGTTATACCACGAAGCAAGTTGTACAACCTCCCATCTGTATATAGATCACAATCAGTGTGAAAGCAACAACAATTTTTTTTATAAGGTTAATTTTCTTTAAAATAGCTTTGCCAATCGGCCACATGGAAGTCCTTTCGACTTAGGAGGTGATACTACACAGTAAAATTTAGGATTGCAAGATACAAAGGCACAAACTTCTGTTTGGCCAGATTCCAGAAAGGTAAAAATGGAGATTGGCTTCACTAAGAAATCAGAATTAGAATAGAGCTGGAAGGGACCTTGGAGGTCTTCTAGTCCAACCCCCTGCTCAAGCATTTCAGACAAGTGGATGTCCAGTCTCTTCTTAAAATCCTCCTGTGATGGAGCATCTACAACTTCTGGAGGCAAGCAGTTCCCCTGGTTAATTGTCCTTAGTGTCAGGAAGTTTCTCCTTAGTTCTAGGTTGCTTCTCATCTTGGTTAGTTTCCAACTATTGCTTCTTGTCCTGCTCTCTGGTGCTGTCTGGATTTCATTTTGATTTGTTCTGGCTTGAGTTGGAACCCCAAATTATTCCTCTGATATCCAGTCTAGAGGACTTAGAGAGGGAAGAAGTGATGCAAGATCTCTAGTTGTTTCAGGAAGCAAAAGCTCTCCATTTAGAGACCACAATTGTGCTTTGGAGCTGGGTTGTCTTCTCCCCTCTCTGGTTGTCCATGATGTGGTTGTGTGTGTGTGCATGCATACTGAGCACACAAACACAAAAGGAAAGATTTGGTTGCTCCACTGTGGTCACCATCTTGATGCTTTCTTGTCCACACTCCACGGACAACCTGTTTTCCTTTGTGGTTGGCACAAAACAGGTCATGTGCCAGGGACATAGGAGAGCTACCAGGTTTCCAAGTGATGAAATGAGCAAAGTCTACCTTCCAAAACAATTTATTTTATTTAGGAAAGCATCAAATTGGCAAAGTCTGTTATAATTTCGGATCTGACACAACCTGGAATTACACCACATAATATTGGAGATTAAAAACAGCCCCCAAAAGTCACATTCCCCAACAGAAGTAAACTAACATTTCCTGGTATCATCAATCTCCACCTCCAGGTCTCAGTAGGGTCAGCTTTCATTCCCACGGGAAGAAGAACCACCTAGCCTAAACAACTCTCTCTATCTCCACTCATCCCATTTTATGAATGTGGCAAGCCCGAAACCCTTCCTCCCATAACCAGCAAAGAGAAAGAAAGAAAAGGAATATATAATAAGACTAAATAAAATGGCTACGCATATGTCAATTTCTGGACAATGACAGCTCTCTAGGCTGGTCCTTCTACCCAACATTAATTAGCAAATACACACAGGGAAAGAGAGACACACACATATGCAAGTAACAATATAATGAAAACTTAAGAAATCAGCTTAAAATTGAAACCTCTGATATAGAACAGATTCTTTAACATGAGTTTTAATGGTTCTTTTTTCAGTGTTTTATTCAACTTTGGATGAAAAAGCCAAATAATTTTCTGGTTGCCGTCGGGATATCCTATAAAGTGAAGTTCATATTGATAAGAATACTTTTTTCCTCCTTTTGTCTCTCCTTAATTCTCTAAGCAATCTAATTGATAGTACATGAATCACCTTTAATCGTATGTTGTAAAACCAGGGTATTGATTTTATGAGTATTGAAACAATAGAACGTATCAAGATTTCTGGCAACATAAGAAAAAAAGAAAGAATAGATAAATCTATACAGGTTACCCCACAATCAAACCAATAAGGCCAGATGATTTTGATATGTTATATCTGTTTTTTCCCCTGACTCATACTGTAATGCAACACAAAGTCCCTGTGTAAGTTGTGGAACAATTGCCAACTTATAAATCTCATTTCCTTTCACTGAGGTCATAGCTAATTTTAGCTGCGTTTGGCCCATTATGTGATTAAGATTTTTGAAGTTTTCTTCTTCTTCTTTCTTTTCACTTGGGTAGCTAAAAGACACCAGTATATTATTGGTCTTGGATCCTCGCACTTGCTATTGACATTAGCTTTTTAACATTTTGAAGGGTTTTCTAACTGCAACCACCTCACATTAAAATTAAACATGATGTTAACGTTATGAACAATTTCCAAGCATTTCTCCCATCCACAATGTTTTAATTTGATTTAAATAATGCATTGCACTTTGAATATCAGGAAGAAGCCTGGAAAAGGATTGTGTTTATTCATGACCAGAGAAATGGAAAAGATGGGGGAAGGAGAAAGAAAATGCTATTTTATTCTCTGTAGAATTACAGCCCATGGTAGAGATACATAGGAAACTGAAGTCTAAATCTTCAGAGGTGGAGCACCCACAATTTCTGGAGGCAAGTCGTTCCACTAAGCGAGACATTCCACAAATGTCTCGCTTAGTGACATACATTTTGGAAACAATTGGTTTGGGATTTGAAAAATACACGTTGTGGTCTGCTGGTGGCCTGCAGAGCTGGCAGTAGAATTGGACAATGGGGAGGAACATGGCCCAGTCCTGGACTCAGGAGTAAGGCTTGGAGGTGATTGGCCCCTCCCATAAGACATAAAGGTGGAGCAAAGGGACAGGAACCTTTGCAGGAAGCAACTTTGTTCGTACTGGTCAGTTTGAAACCTGAAGCTCCGTGTTGAATTTGTTCTCTGTTTGGCCTTTACAACTAATTGGAAATTTAGTCATTGGCAGCATTTCAAGGAAGATAAAGGTGTGTGCTTATCAGCCTTATCCTGAAGGACTTTGGCAGACTTCTATGGGACTATTTACAAACTGTTTGAGACTCATTACAGGCTATGAATGACTACAATTTATAGCCTTTGAAATAAAGAAAAAAGGGTTTGGGGACTAACATGTGTTTATTAGTGTCTTAATAAGCCTTGTTCAGAACAATATTCAGAGTAACTGAATGAAATCCACAGGGTTACAAAATCATGGATAATTTCCTGATTCGCTCTCACAGCCTCCTTTGCAATACCTGATCAAAATTTGAGTGCTTGGCTCAAATGTTGTGTTATGTGTTTAAAAAGGCTGCTGCAACCTGGGGTTTATGCGGTCGCCATTTCTGATCTCACCTTGGCTTCCCGCAAGCTAATGAATTGATTGCCCTTCATCAATTTTTTGCTGATTGTTTCTTTGCTTGCAGACTTCATGTAACAACAGGGCTAAGAGCAACACTGGGGCTCTCACCTGTATTAATCTGCAACCCCAAACATTTATTTTTGGAGTGAATGAAAATGGAAAGAGAAGGATTTCTTGAGCCCTGCAAAGCTTTCACAGCCCATTAGCTAAATGCAAGTCCCTGGTTGGATTTTCCACCCCCCTGTTTCTGTGATTTATATACCTGCTGCTTTTAGTGAACAAAAGAGGACACTTAACACCCTCGCACTCATCAAATTCAATCCTCAGGAAATAGCTCCAGTGAAAGCACAGAAGAACTGAGATGTTGTGGCCTGTTGGCCACTGGCCCCTCCACCAGCCAAATCAGTGGCGGAGGAGGCAGCGTGGGAGTGAGGGCCAGCATCAAGGCAACCTGAGAGCTCCGAGGGATGGAGAGGGAATGGAGCTGGCAGAAATAGAAAGAGAGAGAGAGGCAGAGCCTGTGCCATCCATCAGCCCTCAGAGGGAGAGTCAACAGCCCCCAAATCTGGTGGTGGCTGATGAGGAAGAGGAGGAACAGCTGAGTCCAGTGTCTGATGTGTGGATGTGCAGAAGGCAGAGGAGAGGAGAGCAGTGGAAATCTATGGGCCGGTCCTCGGGACAGAAGAGCCACCGCTGCTAGCGAAGCCCCACCCTAGCTGTGGGGCAGGGGTGGGATTCAAATTTTTTAACAACCAGTTCTGTGGGCGTGGCTTGGTTGGTGGGTGTGGCTTGGTGGTCATGTTATTGGCTGGGCGTTGCCAACTCAATATCACTCACATTGAGGCATGCATCTCCTTGCCTGGCCTCTCATGACTGTGGGGATGCTGCAAAAGTCGTAAGTGTGAAAAATGGTCATAAGTCACTTTTTTTCAGTGACATTGTAACTTTGGATGGTCCCTCCACACAAGCAAAGTACTAGAAAAGGAGGGGAAAAAACCTCCAGAGACGTTCCTGAGACAGGAAGTCTAGTCCTGCCAAGAATGTAATAAGGGTTAACGGAGAGGCAGTTTCTGTAAGCAACACCAGAATGTTTCCTTCCTGCCTTCTTTACAGGATTAGGCCAGTAATTTCTTCTAACAACCGGTTCTCCCAGCTTAGAATGTTAACAACCGGTTCTAGTGAATAGGTGCGAACTGGTAGAATCCCACCCCTGCTCTGGGGATAAAAGGCAGGGGGTGGAGATGAATAGGTGTGGCAGACAACTATTCATCTCTCTACCAGACAGACTTGTTACCCTGCAGTGAGAGATAAACATTTTGCTGGGGCTGACAGCGTTCCTAATACAGGAATCATTGATTTAACTTCAGAGGGTTTGCCGTGTTTGGGGAGCTGGGTCAGAACATGAGAGTGGAAGTTCATTCTCTGAGCTTGTGGGTTGGTTTATGAACATTTCGTTACCAGGCTCGGTAACATCTTGGCCCGAGTTTAGGGGAGATCATGTTCTTCTGTTTATAAGGGCTTGTGGTCAGTGGGTCTTGGGATGGGTCAGGTGTGGGTCACATCAAGTGTGATGGGTCTTGTGATGGGGAGGTCATATCACAAGACCCATCACAATACCTTTACCATGTCAACTCGTAAATCATTCCTAGGAAGGAGGGTTGGGAAAGGCCTGAGGGAGCAGTGTGGTAGATGAAAGCCAGAAGCACATTCCATGCTTATCTTGTAGAGATTGCAGCTTAGGCTACTGGATCTTCTGCCTGTGAAAATCCTTCATTGGAGAGCGTGATTGATGACACATTGGAGAATCTGATTTATGACACACCCAGTGGGGGTTGGGGAAAACAGGATCATAGGTGATAGTAAATTACATGTCTCAGAGTTGGCTTCTTATGGGTTAATGCCAGTATGTTGCTCCCAATAAATCTTTTGGATTCTTTTGAAACTTGGCTTGAGGCTCATAATTTAATTAGGGCAATCACTGGAACCCTGACATATCTGACATGACCCACTCCTGACCCATCACAAGACCCATCACAAGGCTCTTACCTGATGTGAAGTACACTTCGATTTATGACCACAATTGAGCCCCAAATTTCTGATGCTAAGCGAGACATTTGTTAAATGAGTTTAAGCCCCATGTTAGGACCTTTCTTACCCCAGTTGTTCAGTGAATCTCTGCAATTGTGTAGTTAGTAACCCGGTTGTTAAGTAAATCTGGCCTCCTGGTTGACTTTTCTCATCAAAAGGTCACAAAAGTGGATCATGTGACCCCAGGACGGGACACTGCAATGGTCATGAATGTGAGACAGTTGCCAAGCGGCTGAATTTTGATCACGTGACTACGGGGATGTTGCGATGGTCACAAGTGTGAATCCTAAATCACATTTTTTCAGTGCTGTTGTAACTTCAGACAGTCTCTAAATGAACTGTCATAAGTCAAGGACAATGTCAAGGTTCTGACTGATAAACCCAAGCAAGCAAAGTCTGTTGAGATGATCCAATCTCTTGATGCAAAACTTGATTGAGTATATCATTTCAGCACAGAACGAAAGCAAAACTACCTCTGGCTAATTCCTGGGCAATTCAATATAATTAAGGTATAAAATCCTCCCTCCTCCCATTAGTGTGGGTCACATTGTCCAATTGTTGTTATGGGAAAATATCCATGACTCTGGCAGATGCCTGCTGAAGTGTCCTTGGTTCCCAGGGTACAGTTTCCTGTTATCATCTGGAATGCATATTCCAATCTCTCCCTTCCTTCTCCCCCTCCCCATCTGTTGGCAAGTTGCGAAGCAATAAAAGTGACAGCATCCTGAACACACAACCTCTGCATTTAAAATGGAAGTTAATGTTAGCCACAAAGGCAAACTTGCTAGGCCTCCAATTGCTCAACCCTTTTTAAGCCTCCACTCTGCAAAGAAAATATAAATAAATAGAGGAAACACACCCTCTAGCTACAGGTGGTTGGACGGGGAAAAAAAAACAGGTTGGGGTGGTTGAAACATTCCCAAAGCCATCTGGAATTGCTTCCATGATCAGAATGTTCCAACCAAAACAGTCCACAACTTTGATACTCCCCTGCTATTTACAATGGAATTGACTGGGCAAATCTGGAAGAAAACAGAATAATTATTTGATTGGATGATCAGAGAGAAGTGCATGGCATCAAAGGTTTGAGGCACAACTATCCAGCTGTGCTTTGAACCCAAAATATCAAAGGGAAATATTGTTGGCTGCCAATTTTCTGTTATGCCTAATTGTGCCAAAAAAATCTGGAACGGCAGAACAGCAGCAGGAGGGAGGAAACTGATGTAAAATTTTAAAAAATCTTAAGAGGTCCCATATCTGAAGACAATCTACTATTACAAGCACAAGAACGATGTGTTCTTTACGAATGATTTCTTGCAATATTAGCTCAATAATCTGGAAATTGTCATAGGAGCAACTCTCCAATTTCAAATCCATAGGTTGATATTGGACATCAGACTTCTCTAGATTGCTGGATTCTGTCTTCTAGCAATGTTCTATTTTTATTTCCACCTGAAACATTGTTTGAGTTTGCTAGTAGGAGTAACGAACGGAGAAGCTTACAATGATCTTCTCGGGAGTTGGCAAGTAACATTTGTCTGAGAGTTTGTAATCAGCTCGGTTGGCAGCAGATCGAAGAATTGGTATTTCTGTCCAATGATAGAAAATGCCCCTTGTCGGTGCAAAAGGATAATTAGAAAATGGACACCTGTGAGATCCGATTTGCCCTGGTTTTTGAAGCGGAACCGACGGGGAAGTGAAAGTTAGGTGGAAAAAAATAAGATATCTAAAGTTATGCTTGTGTTCTTCTAACTCTAGTAGTTGTGTCTAGTAGTTATGTCATGGCAACTGGAACAAGGAACTGCAAAGTCATTGTACATAACAGAGTTGTTTTTCCTCCTCCTCCTCCACCACCTCTTCTTCCTCCTCCTCCTCTTCTTCTTCCTCCTCCTCTTCTTCTTCCTCCTCTTCCTCATCCTTATCTTCCTTCTCTTCTCCTCCTCCTCCTCCTCCTCCTCCTCCTCCTCCTCCTCCTCCTCCTCCTCCTCCTCCTCCTCCTCTCCAGAAACCTCATTCTCTTCTACTACTGAAGATGTTACCTAATCAGCTCATGAAACATCTGCCAGAAAACCACCAAGCTCAGAGAGCACCAAGGACTCCGAGATTCAACCCCGACCTACAACTGTTCTCTTCCGTCGGCGGGAAGCTTTCCCTGACCCAGCTACAGCTGCCAGCCTGCTTTCAGGAGCCCTCCCTTAGACGACCCTGCTTTAAGAATTAAGAAAATCTTCTAACCATCAGAAAGAGATACAACTTCTATTTAGCTGTCAAAGATTAGATGGAAAGAGGCCTATGACAGATAGGAAGAAATAAAAAAATCAAAGTTTAGCAGTATCTCATGTCAGGCTGAAGCATTATAATTGCCTCTTTATAGGGAAGCCTGTACTTTAATCTTTTCCTTCTTGGCTTTGATCAGGGGTTTAAATAAACAAGCAGTTTGATATCATATCTAAGGAACACTTTTTCAGTGGAGGTCTCCAAACAGAGATTTTCCCATTATATGTAGTCCTCGACTTAATGAGCAAAATGGAGGCCAAAAGTTTGTTTGCTAAGCAAGACAATTGGTAGGTTTCATCCGATTTTAGGGCCTTCCTTGCCACAATTATTAAGTGGATCACTGCAGCTGTTAAGTTAGGAAGCCGATTGTTCAGTGAATCTGGCTATTCTGTTCTGTTCTGTTCTGAATTCTATTCTGAATTCTATTCTGTTCCATTCTATATTCCATTCCATTCCACTTTTTGTTCTATTCTATTCTATTCTATTCTATTCTATTCTATTCTATTCTATTCTATTCTATTCTATTCCTATTTTCAATTTTATTCCATTCCATTATTCTATTCTGTTCTGTTCTGTTCTCTATTCTGTTATGTTTCTATTCTATTCTATTCTATTCTATTCTATTCTATTCTATTCTATTCTATTCTATTCTATTCTTTGTCCTATTCTATTCTATTCTATTCTATTCTATTCTATTCTATTCTATTCTATTCTATTCTATTCTAGCAGAAGAGGACCCATAACCAACTGTCAATCCAGGATAAAGATTGGATGGGAATATGTTTTTTTTTTAAAAAAGAACAGTAAGTATAGATATAGAAACATCGTTCCTGATGGAATTTAGAATTTTTATCTTTTCAGCACCTGATTTGTCATTGAGAATGTTGGACAGAAACCAGGGCGGAGTGGACTACTGTTGTCACTCAATCACTCATTCATAAAATAAATCAAATTATGAAGTCCATATGGATTTAAATTCCCATTAAGAACCGGTTGAGAGGAAAAGGTGACACAACCATTGAATCTGGCAGTTTTTTCCTAGCTGTTTCTATCTCATTCTTTCCTCATTCTAATGCCTGTTTCCATTTGGATGACTTGACTTGCTTTATTGATCGTTACAAAGACATCCCTCAACCTCATGATATCACCTTAAAAATAATATATCATTCAGGAGCCAAGAATCAAAATTCTGGCTGGTTATTTCAAATCAATAAGTTATTTAAATCTGCTCCTGGTTCTCCTTTTGTTTGTTTTATTTCCTCATCAATATAATCTTTATTACTTTTTAACAAAACAATCATTAATCTTGAAGATAATTTAAAAGAATAAAATAAAAGGGCATCATTATCTTTTAATCATCCTCTTTTAATGACCCCGTAATGCCTTGCAGGGTGGAGTCTTGGGCAACTGACTGGAGCTGAGGGTTTACTGGCTGGATGCCCTTCCTGTCACCAATGCGGAGTTTTGTTTGCAGATATATTCTCAGTGTGCCCAGAGAGAGAAATCTGCCTCCACCTTGGATTGAACTCACAGCTTCCTGATTGTGAGGAAACACCTCCACCTTTAGGCCACTGTGCTACTAAAAAAATAAAAATAAAATAAAAGGGCATCTGAAAAGGGGGAAAAAACAGGAAAAAACCCTATAAGTTATACTTATCAACAGTTACCAGTTTCCCGATGAATTCACTATTGTAACAAGAACCACAGAAAATGTTTTTGCAACGTAACAGAATTTTTGCCGTGGTAACAAATATTGCTGCCTCTTTTGAACACAGGAAATCCTTCACTTATGGTCACAATCGAGCCCAAAATTTATGAAGCATTTGTTAAGTGAGGTTTGCCTGATTTTACAACTTGGGGCAAAACTCAGTTAACAACTGTCTCATTTAACAACCTAATGTCTAGGACTATCTGTATACAGATAGTAAATATCCAGGGGTGAGATGCAAACATTTTTATACTGGTTCTGTGGGCGGGGCTAAGTGGGCATGGCTGGGTGGGTGTGGCCATGTGACTGGGTGGATATGGCTTCTTTTTTTTTTTTTTTGCAGCACCCCCCCCTCCCCGGCGGTCTATTTTTTCGCTTCCTGGGCCTCAGGGAAGCCTCCTGGACAAAGCAGTAAGTCAGCGAGGGGAATCTTGGCACAGCTGATTGATGGAACAGCTTATCGTTGGGAGGAAAAAAAGAAATACCGGTTCAGACGAACCGGTTGCTGTTTTTTTTTCCTACTGGTTCCACTGAATGGTAACATTCTTTTACTACCGGTTCGCTCAAACCAGGCTGAACCGGTAGAATACCACCACTGTAGATATCCAATTTCCAATGTCTTTTAATGGCTGCAACATCTTCTTTCAAGTTTGAAGGTCTCTCAGAGATGAAATTAACCGAGTGACTCTCTATAACCTCTGGATGCCGGATGCAGAGAAAAGAAACGAATGCAAAAAAGAAATGTCCCATATGATATCTCAGAATGTTAGTTTGGAGCTTTTGTGTTGCAGCTCAAAGATAGTCCGATACTTTATTAGATTCCATTATCCAAGCATTCAAACAGAAAATGAGGATGTATAAAAAACCTTGCCTCAGTAAACTCTCTCTCAGCCCCTGATTGCCAATTGTTTTCCTCATTATTATTATTTTTAAACTGAGCGGTTAAATGAGCAATGTTTCAAGAAGATGGTAGATTTGCAAGAGGATAACCATCATGCATTTCCAAATATTTTCCAAGTTCTTTTTTGCAGCTCGGCAGAACAAATATCAGGAAATGGAGCAATACGGAGCAAAATACATAAAATTATATATTGCAATGTCCTACCTGTCAATGAATACTTCAGCTTCAAGCATAACAATACAAGAACACATAATAGATACAAACTCAAGATAAACCGCACCAAACTTGATTGTAGGAAATACGACTTCAGCAACAGAGTGGTCAATGTCTGGAATACTCTACCTGACTGTGGTTTCTTCCCCAAACCCCCAAAACTTTAACCTTAGACTGTCTACTATTGACTTCACCCCTTTCCTAAGACGCCTGTAGGGGGCGCGCATAAGCGCACCAACATGCCTACTGTCCCTGTCCTACTGTTTTTTTCTTATATGTATTCATTTCATGTATTCATAACTATGTTTATACTTATACCTGTTATCTTATAATTGCTTGACAAATAAATAAATAAATAAATAAATAAATAAATAAATAAATAAATAAAATGGAGGAAATGGAGCAATAGCCTGGAGTGTTAGAGGACATGAAAATATCACAACAGCACCCACAATTCCATGATTAAAGTTTTGGTCTCTTTCAATGTGTGTGACACATTTAATGCACATAAAAAAGGAATAGTTTGTGATCACAAGATCCCAGCTGCCATTTTGACTTCTCCCTGCTCTAGAAAACCCAGCCAGATCCCATAACACATATTTAATTTAGGCATGAAGACTTAGTTTTATCAAAATCTGGCATTCAACAAATGGGTCAATTAACAAGCATATCAATCTGCAACCAGCTACAAGTTTGTAAGAAGTTGGATCAATCGAATATCCAACCAATGACAGTGTCGACCACCAGTTGACTCACATGACCTCCAAACAGGGTGACCTCATCACCAGATGACTCTCACGTGGTGTGACCAGTCCATCACATGACCAACCAGGGTGACATCACCATTGGATGGCCCTCACATGGCATGACCAGCTGGTCATTTGAGCTACTGACCTCCTAAGACCTATAAAAGCAGAAGAGAACTGGACTAAGATGTTTCAACTGAAGTTCTTCTGGTGATGTTACCTAGCCTGGTGATGAAACATTCAGAGGCTAAACAACAAGCTTGGAGAACAAACCCACCGCCAACATCAACCACCCAAGCTACAAATACTTTCCACCACTTAATTTCATTTCCTCACTTTATAATCTATGTATAAATGAACTCTTTATGAACCTGAAGAGGATTGCCTCATATAATCAATGTCACTCATTGTAATTATTTGCTTACTTCTATCAATATCTCTTTGCAAAGAGGCCAATAATCAGCACCAACCAACAGGCTGATCTAAAAATAAAGCAAAAAATCCAATTCCAACTCACATATAGAATGTATTTACATAACGTGCCTTTGCAACATGCATCATGTTTTGGGGTACACAACATTCTGATTTGCTCCACGTACAGGATGGCAACAATTTCAGGACAACCTAAATGGTTAGAGATCTTATTTTCTCTACCCAATTAATGTGTCCATCGATGAAGAATGAAGGAATGCACAATGGGGGGAAAAACAGTTGTCCATCCCACATGGAGGGGGTAGAATGGTAAGAATGGATTTGGAAGAAAGGGTGAGAGAAAACACCAGAGGTGACTACAGTTGGAAGAATCAAGCTGGCAGCTGCAATGGTGCAATCTATGTTCAGCTCACTTTTTATGTATGGCACGTTCCCCGCACAATGCACCGAAAAATATGCAGTTTCAACCATAGTCTGTGGTCACCATCTTGATTCTTTTCAATCATACCCTACAGATATGAAATATAGTAATATATTTATTATATTATTCTAGGTTGTATTAATAGAGGGATAGAATGAAGATCCCATGAAGTTCTAGTACCAATTTACAAAGCCTTAGTAAGAACACGCTTGGAATACTGCATGCAGTTATGGTCACCATAATATATAATAGATGTTCAGTCTTTGGAAAGAGTGCAGAGAAGAGCAACAAGAATGATTAAGGGGCTGGAGGATACAACATATGAAGAATGGGTGCAAGAATTGGGTACATCTAATGAAAAGAAGGACTAGGGGTGACATGGTAACAGTCTTCTAATATTTGAAGGGCTCCTACAAGGACGAGGAGGTCAAACTATTTTTCAAAGCACCAAAAGGCAAGACGAGAAACAATGGATAGAAACTCACCAAGGAGAGAAGCAACCTGGAATTAAGGAGAAATTTTGTAATGGTGAGAACAAGCAACCAATGGAACAACTTGCCTTCAGAAGTAGTGGGTGCTCCATCACTGGACGCTTTCAAAAAGAGCATGAACAACCATTATCTGAAATTGTATTCAGTTTCTGCTCAAGCAGAGGAAGACCTCTGAGATCCTTTCCAACTCTATTATTCTATGTTCTATGATACCCGACATGGAAGCAAGGACGTCTACATTCCCTTCACGAATATTCTGAATGATGAATGTTTCATCGCAGAACCAAGTTCTTCAGTTGGCCAAGACATCCTTTGACCTAGATTGTTTCCATGCTTGGAGTTCCTCCATAGTGACCATTCGATTTATATTCAGAGTCACCTCCCACCAGCTTCAAGCTACCAAGGAGACCCAGTCACATTTCCATCAGATCTGCATAATTCCCCTGACTGATGGAATTCACCAGTCAATATAATTAAGTGTCCATGTGAAATGTTTGCACCCATAATTACATTTCTTACATAGGGGGAAGAAAAGGTAGCCATTCAAATATATCAGAACATGGCCTCCAACAGAGCAAGATTTGACTGTTTCCTGCTAATGACTACATTTGCCTTCCTTGCTTTCATTAAACCTGTTTATCAGAATATCCTAAATTGCTCAGTCCCACTTTTTGAACAATAACATTTTGCTTTGAATAAGCCTTACCATTTATTCTTGTCAACCCTTCCTTTTCAGCCTCTCTATAAGAGAGGCTTAAAAATGGCACAGCCAGAGTTGGCCATCATAATGCATTGAAATTTTGGGAAAACTGGTGAAAACGCCAACGCTGGCAATTAGGCCAAATGAAATGCAGCCAGGTTCTGCTGAGAGAGAGAGGGAGAGAGGGAGGGAGGGAGGGAGGGAGGGAGGGAGAGAGAGAGAGAGAGAGTGCCTGGTTGGGGTGTGTTTGAGCTGGAGGTATCAGGGGGGATCTGTTTGTGCCCAGATGTTTGCCTGGCTTGTGGTGTGGAGATTTTTTTGTTTGTGAGTGCAGGCTTCCAAATAATTGACAGTCTGGTGGAATCATCTCTTCTATTCATGCTTTCAGGTCTTTTTGCAATCTCTATGGCTTTTCTGATAATTCTGTGGCTGGGGTTTTCTATAGTGGCTAGGATTTTGGTGCCATTGAAGTTGATGCTCTGACCTGTGGCTTTCATGTGTTGGACTAGTGAGGAAGTATGTTCCAGCTTTTTTTACTGCATTTTTGTGTTCATCCAGGCGGGTACTTATTCAACTTCAAGTACCATAGCTTCAGGTCTACTGGGGTGCAATAATCCAAATGACCACTAGGTGGCAACAAAACATACCAAAGAGATACTGTTTGCTCCCACCTAGTGGTTGTGTGGAGTTTTGCAGCCAATGTATTAGACAGAGATTGGATTTAAATCGTATTCCAATTAGCAAACAGACCTTGTAAACGGAATGTGGAGAGGAATATAGTTGTGGTCATTTGTGTAATGAGTCTGACAACCTATGTGATGTCACATTCACCAGCCAACCTGTCCTAAGAAGTCCACATGGGGAATCAAAGCAAGTGATGCCCAGAAGGACAACCAAGGAATAATTTGAACCCCTTTCCTCTGAGAGATCCACCTGATAATTTTAAAACTTTCCCTTGTCATAATTTCAAGTTTTAAGCTATTTTTGCTCTCTCTGTTCTTCCTATATTTGCAATCCTGCATTTCTATTTTTATTGTTTTATTTCTTGCAGTGAGTTGCCCTCAGAACATAAATATCTTCAGTGTTAGTATCCCCTTTTCTCTTTACTCCCTTTTGGCTGAGGCCCTGCATTTAAAGCAGAGTTTGGTTTTCTGCTTTTTTTTAAATCAGATCTGAAGGGCTCCGTGAAAAATAGGATTAAAAATACAGCAACCCGCTAATAAATGAGGCGCAAACCTCAGTTGATCTCCATTTATAGCAATTATGGTTTCCTGGGAAGAGCAATCACTTTCCTCTTACCTCAGCTTTGGAAACGATGATCAGTTTTTGATTTATGTCATGAAACGTTACCAAGTAAAGCATCCTTACTCAGCTATAAATAAAAGCTACGTTGGGATTTCTTTAGTTTATCAATTCTGATCTGCTAGAAGAATATTTACTTCATTTTTTTTACTGCCACATAGAAACTGTACGAAACATCACCACCCCTATAATCATGAAGAGAAATGAAGGATTTGGGCCTGTAGAGATTTCTCTGTCCTCCAAGTCCTGGTTGTCCTAAAGCTGCTTTTTTCAGGAGGCAACTGGACTGTCTGGTTTTTTCTTTTGAAGATGTTTTGCTTCTCATCCAAGAAGCTTCTTCAATTCTGACTGACTGGTGGAGGAGGAAAGGATTTATATTCCTGGCAGTCATCTGGTTGTTGTTGGTGGGAGCGCCATCACTTGAGACTTTCAAGAAGAGATTGGACTGCCATTTGTCAGAAATGGTGTAGGGTCTGCTTGGGCAGGGGGTTGGACTAGATAACCTACAAGGTCCCTTCCAATTCTGATTAACTGTTAATCTGTTAATCTTTCTGAGAGAAGTTGAGGCCACTTGCAGGTGTATCTGTACCACATTCTGGACAGAAAGAATAGCTGGTTTGAAAGAGGGGTCAAAGAGGCCATCTATATTCAAATTGAACAAATGTCCAAACTGAGGCAACTGGATTTTCTGGATTTTTTAAAAAAGACATTTCACTTCTCATCCAAGAAGCTTCTTCAACTCTAACAGGATGATGGGGAATGGAAGGATTTATATTCCTTGCAGGCAGCTGGTTGTTTGCATCCTTTTAGAGAGTCATTGAAGCCACTTGGAAGTTTATCTGTTTTATCAGGGTCCCCTGAGTGGTGCGAATGGCTGTGGAGCCTTCTTTGCACCATACAGGTGACCTTGAGGACACAGATAAACCCCCAAGTGGCCACAACAACCCTCTAAAAAGTATGCAAAAGACAAGAAAAGTCCAGTTGCCTCCTGAAAAAAAGCACATTTGGGAAGGATTTGGGCATCGTAAAGGATAGTCCAGGCTCTCTTTAGGAAATGGAGAATTTAATCTAACACAGGAACTAAATGAAAAAGTCTACCTGCATCTTCCAATTTCCCATTTCACACAACTTGGGCAGTCAGTTCCGGTCACAGACAAATACTTACTTCCAACTTTGTCTCCAGGTCCCTGATCTGTTGCTGGCTGTGGGTGTGTTCCGTCTGGAGTTTTTCAATGGCCTGGCTATTCCTTCCTTTGGTGATTAGCTGTGTGGAGAAATGAAATAATATTCACAAGGGTGGAAGAATGACTGTGTCAGGATAACAGCAATCACCGTAATTAAATCATGATCCTTGAGCCAAACTGCAAAGAAACTTCAAAGGATTTATTAGAGGTGACATGCTGGTGCTGCCCTGTATGAAGCTGACTCTGGCATACATAATTTACAGTCCCCTGTGTCCCCGTTTCCCCCTTCCCTCCTGGGTATGTCATAAATCAGATTCTCCAACTGAGAACGTTCAAGGGCTGGGTGTCATCAATCACATTCTCCAGTTAAATATATTCACAGGCAAAAACTGGTATTTTACTTACAATCTTTTAAAGATAAGAATTGGAATGTACTTTCGATTTCAGACTGCTGTCCCGCTCTTCCAGATTTCCTTCCTTCCCACCTCCTTTTATGGCAACTACTAAAACAGGCCTAGGAATGTTTGATGAGTTGACAGACTGGTGATGAATGAAACATGAATGTATTTAAACTCTTAGAAACAGGGGAAAAAATCATTGCTATTTTCATATTGAAGTATCCTGCCCAGGTGTTGTGGTTCACTGGCAGCAGATGCATATGGCTGAAGTCTATGACAGCGAGGACTCAAATGAGGGGCCTGCGTGTGATGCAGGGATGGGGCCAGGACTATCGAAGAGTGGAGTGTTGCCTTCAGAGGTTGCCTTCAGACGCAGAGTACCTCGGGGAGCCTGTGCCCAGTGCGCATGTGCACAGGGCTGTTCGAAGGAAAGAGAAGCTGAAGCAGTGCAGGTGACTCGGAGGTAAGGCTGGAGGGTGATGGGCCCTTCCATAAGGGATAAAAGCCAGCCTTTGGGGTTGGCTTCTTTGCAGGAAGCAAAGAAGTTCTTTCTACTCAGAGCCCTCGTTGAAACCCTGCTTACCCCAGTTTGTTTTTGGAAACTTCTGGCTTGGGATATTTATCTGCAATTAGTCTTCTGTTCTTGGCAGCCTTTTGCAACCTTGAAAGGGCTGACTCTTATCTGGGACAATTTGTTTTGAATGACTCTTGGCTGTGAATGCACAGAATTCACAGCGCCACATTAAAAAGGTTTGTTTTTATATTTTGTTTGATTTGAACAAAGCTTGGGTCAGAACACCAGGAAAGGAATCTGAAATCTGAACCAAATCAGAAAGCAATACAGGAGAAATCCTTTGGGTGTTCCAATTTTTTTTCCTTTGGAGAAAAGAGATTTTTTTTAAAAAAATGTGGCTGAATTTAAGTACAATACAGCCATACTCTCAAACAAACTTGATAGTAAGCATATGGCACGATGCAAATTTTGAAACGAGTTATATACTAGTTTGCTGCATTGGTTTTATTATGCAAATCTCCCTGTTTTAACTCTTTTCTATTAAAAGCTAGCTTCTGGCTTAACTAATAAATTTCAATATTTTACTACAGGAGCTTGGCTCATGATGTTCTCCCAAATCATTAACCCCCCTTTTTAAATAGTCTTTTAAAGGAGGGAGAAATGAAATCAAGATTTTATTACAACAGCATTGTAAAAGAAAATGAATAGTAAAATGATCTTTTATAAGCTATGGAAAGAGAAAGGACGTAGGAATACACGTTATGGGAAATTATAGAACACACCTTATTACTATGTGTGCATTTTGAGTTGTATGTATATAAAACATAATCAGTATTAAAATATATATACTCATAGATATACATATACCTCCTCTCTCCGTCCATCCATCCATCCATCCATCCATCTATCATCTCTCTCTGTATTTCTATCTTCTCTCTCTCTCATCATATATATATATATATATATATATATATATATATATATATATATATATATATATATATATATATATATATATTGTTTCTCTCTCTATCATCTCCCTCTCTCTAATCTTGTCTGTCTGTCTGTCTGTCTGTCTGTCTGTCTATCTATCTATCTATCTATCTATCTCTATTTATCTATCTATATCTATTTATCTCTCTATCATTATCTATCTATCATCTCTATTTCTCTCTCTCTATCATCTCTCTCTCTATCATCTATATCTATCTCTCTGTCTCTCCATCTCTATCTATTTCTCTCTCTCTTTATCATCTCTCTGTCTAATCTTGTCTGTCTGTCTATTTATCCATCTATCTATTTGTCTATCATCTACGGTATCTGTATCTATCTATTTCTCTCTCCCACTATCATATCATATGATATCATATCACCTCCTTCTGTCTGTCTGTCGGTCCATCCATCCATCCATCCATTCATCCTGTGCATCCATAGCTATATTTTCTGATGCACACAGTATTCAGAACGAAATGAAATTACTTCATTAAAAGTCAGATCATGTTCCTTAGTTTTGAAATGGGAAAACTAGGATAGAAATCCCATAAAACAAAATTTCCACTCCACACCCCCCGAAACTTCAACATGCTTGTTGTTAATGGATGCAGAATTTTGGAGGTATTTGTATGAATCCTTGCTCAAAATGTCTGAGTGCTCAAGATAGTGTTTTTTTTTTCCTTTCCAAAGAAGCTAGTCTCTTATATCTTTGGATATATGGTAGTAATTCAACATGGTTGGGAAGATGCCAGGAACACAGATAAGCAAAGTCAACACAAGATAAACTCACATTTGCTCCCAGCAGCTGCTGCACTCAGCTTGCATCTCTTTTAAACTTTCATTCCCAGGTGTGGCTAATGAAGGGAATCAGGGCCCTTTCCTCCCCCGTAAGCCATGCAACCCACATTGCTCCCTTCTCCGTTTCTCCCTGCATGCCCTAGGATGAAGAGGGGGTGAGCCTGAGTCATCCTCTGAACTCCCTCTCCCTTATTCTACCTCTTCCCTACTTTGCCCAGCTGGACTTTGTCCTTCCCCAGTTTCCTACACAGCCAACAGAGCCACATTCACATTCCCCATCAGCTGTTCATCTTCCTCCTCGGATTCAGACTCCGACAGGGGCATGACACAGTCCTTTCAGCAGTTCCAAGAAGGCTCCATGCCCATTTTCACCACTCAGGTGACCCTGCGGACACAGACAAATTTTCAAGTGGCCTCAACAACTCTCTAAAAGGATGCAAATAACCAGCTGTCTCAAGGCATATCGATTCTTCCATTCCTCACCATCTGGTCAGAGCTGAAGAAGCTTTTTGGAGAAGAAGCAAAACATTTTCAAAGAAAAAACAGAAAGTCCATTTGCCTCTTGAAGAAGCAGCTTTGGGACAACCATGACCTGGATGATTGAGAAACTCCATAGACCTTGATAGGACTATTATTCTCTGCTTAATTGTTTGTCTGGTGTTAATCCCTGCTTATCTGAGTGTTGGTTGCTGGAGAGGATGCGTTCTAGTCTTTTGCTAAGTCTCTAGTCTTTTTTTTTTTGCTATCTTCTTTGAGGATCACAGACATCAACATACACATAGAGATAAACCACATTTACACACCATTCAAGAACTACTAAATATAAACAACTAGTAAGCTTCACTCTCTCTCATATTGATGACACATTATCTTCTACTGGGACTTTCTACACTATCAAATGCAAACTATTCAGAACTTTATAACAATACTTTATTTGTGGTCACAGACCAAAACACAAGTACAACAAAAGAAGAACATGGGAAAATTAATCATGAACAATTGGTCACCAAAAACTTAACTAAGGGGTATTACAGCGTTCTCCTCTGATGGTTACAGCTCTTTAAAAAAAATTGGACCAAAGAAGTGATATATGAGGAGCCATCCTCTAGACAAATTACTAACATTGGGTCTAGAAGGGTCTGTTTCAAGGAGAGACAATAACTTAGATCTGCCTGCATTATACACAGGGCAATATAAAAGGACATGCTCCACAGTTTCAACCTCAGCTCTGTCACAGGGGCATAGCCGCTCATTAATCGGGAGCCTCTTAAATCGCCCATCCAGTAGTGCTGAGGGCAGAACATTAAAGCGAGCTAGGGAGAAAGATCTTCTATACTTGGAAATGGTTAGAGTGTAAAAATAGGAAGCCATCCTCAGTCCGTAATTATTAAATTGGCTGAAGATCAGAGGGGAGCAAGTTTTGTTTGCTCTGGGTCGTAGATATTGCAAGTCAATGTCCACAAGCTGTTGGACTACCCTAAATTGGGCATCCTTAAGGCCATAATCTCCCAGGGCATCCCCGTAAAACCTAGCAGGTGTAATTTCTTCATCAGCTCCCTCTCCCAACGAGAAATATTCAGAACTTTTATAAAGTTCATACACTTCAAAATGTTAGACAGTAACCATGCAAGTCCAGGATATATATCCATATTGTATTAGACTAATTATGTTTGTAATGTTTCTTCTCTCAAAAAACAACAACAAAGATCTCTTTCTGCATCAATTAAAACTACACAATGGGATAAAAACACAATGTTGATTAAAACAAAAATCACGGAGGTTATTCCTGTGCTTTTTTTCATCACGTTAATACCATCCTTTGGATCTTAATTTAAAAATAATTCATTGGAAATTAATTGCCTCTGGATATCCATTTTTAATTAAGCCATTAAGAATATTAAGCTCAAGGTGAATACTAAGACAACCAAAATTTGGGTATTAAGTCTTTCTATCGCAGTGTACTTAAAGTGTGTTTAATTCAAAAGTTTTGGATGGTTCAAGAGATAGTGGACTGTAAAACTGATCAACAGCCAAAGTCTGGTTTTAATTAAAAGGAAGACGCAATTAGTTAGGAAAAGTCATCCTGCAAGGGGAAATTTAAAAATCCTAGTAAATAGGGCCTTTGAGGAAGCTAAAATAGGAATCAATCAATCAATCAATCAATTACAATTGAACTGGAGGAGGTTTTCTAGTCCAACCTTCTGTTCAAACGTCCCTGTCCTATTGTTTCTTTTATTTTTCTTATATGTACCCATTTCATGTATTCATAACTATGTATATACTTATACCTATTATCTTGTAAGCGATTGACAAATCAAAATAAATAAAATAAAATAAAATCCTATACTCTTTCAGACAGGTGGCTGTCCAGTCTCTTCTTAAAATCCTCCAGTGAGGAAGCTCCCACAACTTCTGACCTCACGGTTAGAAAGCTTTTCCTTAATTCCAGGTTGCTTCTCTCCTTGGTTGGTTTCCATCTGTTGCTTCCTGCCCTGCCCTTTGATGCTTTGGAAAAGAAGCTGACCCCACCCCCCTGCTCTTCTTTGTGGCAGCCCCTCAAATATTGGAACACTGCTATCCTGTCACCCCTTGTCCCTTCTTTTCTCTAGCCGAGCCATACCCAATTCCTGCAATCATTCTTCTTATGTTTTAGTCTCCAGGCCCTTAATATATAAGTCACAAACAATGTATACTGTAAGGAAGTAGGCACAGTAAATAAAATCAGCCACATCACTATGCAATTTCAAATCATCTCCAATGAATTTTAATGTCACCAGGATTTGGTCAATTAACACATGCTTACTAAGCTATTTCTTGGGGCCTTCCTTCCTTCCTCCCTCCCTCCCAGCTAAACATACAAAGAAAGATTGCTAAAATTGGGTATGTCTAGTCTAACGAAAAGAAGGATTAGGGGTGACAGGATAGCAGTTTTCCAATATTTGAAGGGCTGCCCCAAAGAAGAGGGGATCAAGCTATTTTCCAAAGCACCTAAATGGCAGGACAAGAAGCAAGGGTGGAAACTCATCAAGGAGAGAAGCAACCTAGAACTAAGGAGAAAATTTCCTAACAGTGAGAACAATTGACCAATTAACCATTAACAATTTACTTGCCACCAGAAGTTGTGAATGCTCCAACACTGGAAGTTTTTAAGAAGAGATTGAACAACCATTTGTCTGGAATGGTATAGGGTTTCTGCCTGAGCAGAGGGTTAGACTAGAAGACCTCCAAGGTCCCTTCCAACTCTGAAGACATTCTATGTCCTGGATTCTGTTTCTAGAGATTAAGCTTACAACCAAGATTCTTCGTTACCAAAAGGAACATGTTTTCTGATCATATAGATCTAACTTTTAGCAGGATACTTGACTCAGTTACTCCTGGAAAAAAGTTTTTTTCTAACAGATTTGAGACAATGGGAAAAGGCAGTTGTACTTACTCCAGTTCTCTGCACAGACATGGCAACGAGAATAGCACAACAAACAGCTTGCCTTTTTTCTATACCAAGTGTGTGCAACACAAGATCCAAGTTACTTGGAGACAACACAACTGTTTTTATACCTGCATAGTTTCCCCCCACCCCCCACCTGTATGAAAAGGGGGGAAAACTTCTCTTTTCAAGAGCCTAAAGAAACTGGCTAAAGTTTGTGTTTGTCTGAAAGAATGTTCAAAGGTTTAAGAGAGGAAAAGAGGAAAAATCTTGTGCATAAATATGTTAAGGAAGGGGTGTTTGCAGGAGGCAGAGACCCACCTAAGGTGGGTGCTATAACTGTGCAATTAGAGCTCTTTCAATTTTCATATCCTAAGAAGAACATTGATGCTTTTGAACTTGTAGGTGAAGACTTCTCCAATCTTGGACCAATCTACACAACCTCCCAACCAGCACTTCATCTTCCAATGACCCTCACCTGATGTGACCTCCGCATCACAGGATCCATCACAAGCCCCTCACCTGATGTGACCCATACCTGACCCCTCACAAGACCCTGACCTGCTGTAGAATAGAATAACAGAGTTGGAAGGGACCTTGGAGGTCTTCTAGTCCAACCCCCTGCTTAAGCAGGTAACCCTATACCAGTTCAGATAAATGGTTATCCAATCTCTTCTTAAAAACTTCCAGTGTTGGGGTATTCACAACTTCTAGAGGCAAGCTCTTCCACTGATTAATTGTTCTACCTGTCAGGAAATTCCTCCTTATCTCTAAGTTGCTTCTCTCCTTGATTAGTTTCCATCCGTTGCTTCCTGTCCTGACTTCAGGTGCTTTGGAGAATAGCCAGTGGTGGGATTGAACATTTTTTACTACTGGTTCTGTGGGCGTGGCATCGCTTGGTGGGCATGGCTTGGTGGATGGCAGGGGAAGGATACTGCAAAATCCCATTGCCTCCACACCCCACTAACCTGCTTTCCAGCTTTGTTCTTCTGTGCAGGGCAACCAAAGAAGACCCAGCCAATCAGCTGGGACTCAATGGGAGGCAGAGAAGAGATGGGGGAGGCGGGGCCAGTCAGAGGTGGGATTGGCTGGTTCTCTGAACTACTCAAAACTTCCGCTTCTGGTTCTCCAGAACTGGTCAGAACCTGCTGAATACCACCTCTGAGAACAGCTCGGCTCCCTCTTCTTTGTAGCAACCCTATCATGTCACTCTGAGCCCTTCTTTTCATTAAACTAGATATACCCAATTCCAGTAACCGTTCAATGTGACCCATACCTGACCCTTCACAAAACCCATCACAAGACCCTCACCTGAAATGACCCACACCTGACCCATCCCAAGAACCTCACTTGACCTGACCTCCCCATCACACTGATCACACAAAGCCCTTATCCACAGAAGGACACCAAGACTGACCTTCCCTAAGTTCCATCAAAGATGTTACCTAGCCTGATAACGAAATGTTCAGAAATCAACCCACAAACTTGGAGGACGAACCTCCTCCCCTCACCCCAGAGTAGATGGATCCTAAAACAAATCGACCCATGATTCTCTGTAGAGGCACAAACAAAACCTGGTTCAGATTCAGGGGTGGGATTCAGCCAGTTCAGACCGGTTCAGCTGAACTGGTAATTCCGGCGATTAGGTGGCCCCACCCACTCAGCCACCTGCCCTAGTCTGTCCTTAGTTCCATGTTTTGTAGCACCGCTGATTTAAGCAACACAGCGGGGGCCGCATCTCAGCGTTTTTTTTTTCACCAGGGCTGCAGCAGAAGGTAAGTTTTAGAGCTGAAAATGGACGGTTTTCAAATGTTGTGAAGCGCGCTCTCACCGAACCAGTTGTCACACCGGTTTAATCCCACCATAATTCAGATTATCCTACTTTGGACACAATTATGCAAAGATTTGACTCTCTAGAGAAGACTTTAAGGCTTTTTTTTAAAATGGTGGATTCCTCTTCCAGCAGAATTGAGGCCACTGGATAGGCTTTATAGTTATATAATTGTCCCCTTCCAGAAAAGAATCATGTTCATCTCTTTGAAGTATAGAAAGGAGGTTACTAACAAATATGCAATTTGCTTCTAGCTGTGTTAATTAAAGCTGTTAATTCACTGCTAAATGTGCTTTGCTCTGAAATGTCTAACGCTGGTTGATGGAATCACCATCGGATTCTAAGTTAGATATTATTACCCAAGTTTCTTGCAGGAAAAGATAATTCTTAATGGATAATTAAAAATCAGATGACTTCTAAAAGCAGGAAAACACCCCACTGTGTTCCATGAAATGGATGAGAGCTGGTGTGATTGGAGAGTCATGTCACAGTTGCTTCAGTGGGATTGGATGATTCCTTTGAAGTTGGTAAGATCTCACATGTGGGAAGGAAAAAATTTCTCTTGTCTCTCTAGTGCTGGGTTTATAATCTGGATTTAGGAGGGTCTTCAAGAGTTTATCACTCCAGGAGGGGGGTAGGATGCTTGAAATTGAATTAAGTTCTCACTAATGAATCCCCTCTTCTTCTTCCCAAGGTCTTTAGGCATTGTTAAAAATGACAATGTCTTGTCCGTTGGAGAATTAACTGAGCTAGATGTCCTGCCAGCTGCCAAATTTCTCTAAAGTTTGCAATAAGACAGGATATGGATTGTGCACATTTCAATTACAGTCTTCTCAGGGGTGGGATTCAGACGGTATGGACCAGTTTGGCCGAACCAGTTGTAACACTGGTTGTGATTACCCTGGGCATGGCACAAAGGCAACACAGTCGGATAAGCAATAAGAATCCCTTTATTATCTCCAACTTTGCTCCTTTGTCCAGGTTGCTTCTGGTTGGAGAAAAACTCCCCCCGAAACAGCCTTTGACTGCAGAAAATTAAGTCCGAAACATGAGTAACACAAACTATAACTTAAAGTTCAAACAAGCCAAACTGAAGTAATTAGTTTGGCAGGGGAGGAGCAAGAATTTCAGACTTGAAAGCATGGCAAAACTTACACAGTTGGGAAGATGCCAGGAACACAGATAAGCCACAATGATACCAGATAAATTCACGATTTGCTTCCAACATCTTGCTGCGCTCAGCTTCCCTTTTTAAACCCTTTTTTCCCAGCTGCAGCTAATGAAGGGAATCAGGGCCCTTTCCTCCCCCATAAGCCATGCAACTCATGTTGCTCTCTTCTCCGTTCCTCCCTGTGTGCTCTAGGATGAAGGGGTGGGTGGGCCTGGGTCTTCCTCTGAATTCCCTCTCCCTTGTTCTACCTCTTCCCTGCTCTGCCCAGCTGGACTTTGCCCTTCCCCAGTTTCCTCCACAGCCACCGGAGCCATACTCCCATTCCCTGTCAGCTGCTCAGCCTCCCCCTCTGAATCAGATTCCAACAGAGGCATGAGACCAGTTGAATCCCACCACTACCTCATATGGAGTATGGAAAGAGGCTTGCATATATCAAATACTGAGATCAAGAAGGGTTTATCTACAAGGCCAAAGGCTTTCTTCTGGAGGCAAGCATCTTATTTATTCTGCCTTGATCAAACTGCTGTTAAAATAGATCTTTAACTACTCTTTTGGAAATATTAATGAAGTCGCTGTATCAATTGTTGTCTGAGGGTGAAAAGAACCATTTTCTGAGCAGCTAGGAAGCAAATCACGTGAGGAGTTAATACCACTTTATAATAAGATCACACTTGGAATATTGCATCCAGTTCTAGTCACCACAATATAAAAAGACACTGAGACTCTGGAAAGGATATAAAGGGTAATTAAGATTATTAGAAGGCTGGAGGATAAAACATATGAAGAATGGTTGCTGGAATTTAGGTAATTCTAGTTTAATGAAAAGAAGGCTGATATGGTAGCAGGGTTCCAATATTTGAAGGGCTGCCACATAGAAGACGAGGAGGTCAAGCTATTCTCCAAAGTACCTGAAGGGCAGGAGAAGAAGCAATGGATGGAAACTAATTTAGGATAGAAGCAACCTGGAACTAAGGATCAATTTCCTGACATTGAGAGCAATTAATCAGTGGAATGGATTCCCTCCAGATGTTGTAAATCTCCAACACTTGAAGTTTTTAAGAAGAGACTGGACAACCATTTGTCTGAAGTGGTATAGGGTTTCCACCTGAGCAGGGGTTGGTCTAGAAGAACTTCAAGGTCTCTTTCAGCTCCGTTATTCTGTTAGAGTTAAAATAATTGAAATTTGTAAATTTCTCTCTCTCTCTCTCTCTCTCTCTCTCTTTTCTTTCTTTCTTTCTTTCTCTCTATCTCTGTCTCTGTTTCTGTCTCTCTGTGTATGTTATTCTGTTACAGTTAAAATAATCGAAATTTGTAAATTTGTCTCTCTCTCTCTCTCTTTCTCTTCTTTCTTTCTTTCTTTCTTTCTTTCTTTCTTTCTTTCTTTCTTTCTTTCTTTCTTTCTTTCTTTCTTTCTCTCTTTCTCTCTTTCTGTCTCTCTGTGTATGTATCTTGCCTGTAGATGACTCCAGGCAGCTTACAATCATTATTATTTATTATTACAATCAGTATTATCCATTATTCAGGTACTGAGCTCGTGCGTTGGTCAATCTATAGACAATTGTCCACGTCACCACTTTCCAGAACAGTACAGTATGGGAAATACGATAAAAGGGCCTTTCATTTTTTTTTGAACGAAAATGAATATTTTTAATTTCACTCCTGAGGCTCACTGCCTTCATAAGAACTGAAATAAATGGCCATTGTCAGAAACGGTAATAGGCTATCCAACATTGAGAATCCTCTCAGGGGAAGTGTCTCCAGTTTAGGGGGGAAACAATGAGATTGCTTAACAGGGATTGTAAAAGCATTGTGAAACTCGGGAAGTTTGCCTGTATTTATGAATGAGAGAAAAATATGGTTGTGGTTTTTTTGGGGGGGAAAAACCCTCCTTTCTGTAAGTTCTGTGTTTTAACTGTAATTTCTCCAGATCTTCTTGGCTTGGTTTCAGGAACAAAAGAGTAAGGACTAGAGGTAAAAATTGAAGCCGTTTGGAATGAATCACAACCTTTGTTAAGATTTCTCCAAAAGGAACTCCTGGTTATGTAAGAATGCTAACCTTGGCATTCAATCAATTCCTGTCCCGTTCTCCCCACCCACCCACCCACCCACCCCGGAAAAAAGAAAACTTTTGAAGGCTTTGAATTTTTTCCCAAGAAAAAGGAGGAAACCTTTCAAAGAAACCCAAAGAGTTCAAACTCTTTAAAAACTGGCACCTCTTCTTCACCAACTGGCTTTGCCAACCGAGGGCTTCAAAGAAACAGAGGGGTGTGGATTAAAAAGAACTCCTCCCTTTCAGTTGGAGAGCAACACAAAATGAAGAATCTTTGTTTGGTGCACAGCTAGCGGTCATCTTCACATCACATTCTGTTAATTTGGGCTGATACTCAGGAGTGTCCACAAGGTGAAAGAAATCAAGGTGGCACATAAAGGCCAGAGTTTCTATGGCAATCAAGGCTTCATTCACCACATCCTGGAGATACTTCTGGCTGCTACACAAAATGGTAAATGTCATGTACATATTTCCTCTGATGTTGATAGAGATTCTCCATCATCTAGGTCATGGTTTGTCCCAAAGGTTCCTTTTTCAAGAGGCATCTGGACTTTCTGTTTTTTCTTTGAAGAGGTTTTGCTTCTCATCCAAGAAGCTTCTTCTCTTCTGACTGAATGGTGGAGGAGGGAAGGATTTGTATTCCTTGCAGTCATCTGGTCATTATCGCTCTTTCTGAGAGTCGTTGAGGCCACTTGGGTGTTTATCTGTGCCACATTCTGGACAGAGAGGAATGCTGGTTTGAAAGAGGGTCAACGGGAAGAGGTGGTATTCAGCAGGTTCTGACCAGTTCTGGAGAACCGGTAGTGGAAATTTTGAGTAATTTGAAGAACTGGCCAATACCACCTCTGACTGGCCCCATGTCCCCTTTATTCTCTGCCTCCCATTGAATCCCAGCTGATTGGATGGGTCTTCTTTGGTTGCCCGGCACAGGAGAACAGAGCTGGAAAGCAGGCTAGTGGGCTGGGGAGGGAATGGGTATTTTGCGGTAACCTCCCCCCAGGAGTGAGGAGGGAATGGGATTTTACAGTTTTCTTCCCCTGCCATGCCCACCAAGCCATGCCATGCCCACCAAGCAATGACCACAGAACCGGTTGTAGAAAAATTTGAATCCCACCACTGTCAAAGAGGCCATCTACATTAAGACTGAACAGTCCTCTGTCAACAGGGGAGAAGGAATATAACACTACTTATCTCCAGTCTACAACACAGTCCTTTCAGCAGTTTCAAGAAGGCTGTACACCCATTTGAACCATTCAGGTGACTCCGAGGACACAGATAAACCTCCAGGTGGCCTCAGTGATTCTCAGAAAGAGGACTAATGACTAGATGACTGCAAAGGTATATAAATCCTTCCATTTCTCCACTGTTCAATCAGAACTGAAGAAGCTTCTTGGATGAGAAGTGAAATGTATTTCAAGGAAAAACAAAGAAAGTCCAGTTGCCTCTTGGAAAAAATGTCACCTTTTGTCATGCCTTTGTTAGAGTCAGACTCTGAGGGAGAGGAGGAATGGCTGACAGGGAGTGGAGGTGTGGCTCCAGAGGTTGTGGAGCAGGCTGGGGAAGGGCAGAGGCTGCCTGGGAAGTCAGAGGAAGAACTTGGCCCATCCTGTCTTTATCCTAGGAGACGCAGGGAGGAACGGAGAAGGGAACAACTTGGCTTACGAGAGAGGAAGCGGCCATGATTCCCCTCATTGATTGCAGCTGAGGAGAATAAAAATAAAACATTTGCTAGACTAATACTTGAATACAGCTCATCAGTCTGGAACCCGCATTACATATTTGATATTAATACAATTTAGAAAGTCCAGAAATATTTTATGAGAAGAATCCTCCACTCCTCTACTCCTAGCAGAATACCTTATGCCACCAGACTTGAAATTTTAGACCTAGACAACCTAGAACTACACCACCTTTGGTTCGATCTAACTATAGTATATAAAGTTATATATTGCAATGTCCTACCTATCAATGAATACTTCAGCTTCAACCAAAACAATACAAGAGCACAAAATAGATACAAACTAAAGATAAACTGCACCAAACTTGATTGCAGGAAATATGATTTCAGCAACAGAGTAGTCAATGTCTGGAATACTCTACCTGACTCTGTGGTTTCTTCCCCAAACCCCAAAATCTTCAACATTAGACTGTCTACTATTGACCTCACCCCTTTACTAAGAGGTCTGTAGGGGATGTGCATAAGCGCACCAATGTGCCTACCATCCCTGTTCTATTGTTTTTTTTCTTATTTCTATCCATTTCATGTATTTATAACCATGTTTATACTTATACTTGTTATCTAATAATTGTTTGACAAAATAAATAAAAATAAAATAAAATAAATAGTATATAAGAGAGATGGTTAAAACACAGCATTGCCAGAAGCAAAGTGTGTATTACTTTGGGCTGAAGTTATCTTGGTTGGCATCCTTCCAACAGACTGTGCCTTGTTATCTCCTTGAATTTGGTAATTGCTTATCCTGGTCCATTGTGGAAATTCCTTCATTGTAGTTTGTTTTGGTTTTTTATTTCACATTTATTTGCTCATTAAGTTCGGACTGAAGTGCATTCTTTTGAAGACTATTTTTGAATAGGTTTTATCTCCAGCTGAGAATTATTTGAACAGTGGGGCCAAGTTGGAGGCATTAAATGACATTTAGTTTCTATATCTATAAATGGCGGCAAGAATAACTTATGCACAGAATTGGGAAAATGATAGTATGCCACAAGAGGAAAGTGTGATAAAAAAGATACTAGAGAGTGCCAAGATGAAAGAGAGGAAACGGATTATTATTTGACATGGAATGTACCGTATGATTGGCTAAATAATAGATGATAGAGATGAATAGAAAAGATGACAATAAGATAATAAGGTAAAAGTTATAGTGGACAAAATAGATTAAGAAATATAGACAAATGTACAGAGAGTTAAGATTTAGGTAAAAATAAGTATACTGTCACGGAAGCGTTGTAATGAATGGAAATGATGTTGTATATAAGAAACATTGTTTAATAAAAATTATTTTTAAAAAAGAAAAGAAAATGGACCTCTAAAGTTTGTGACACCCCACCTACACTGCAAAAACCTTAGTCAGAAGATCCATTAACCATGTATTCTGAAGGTGGCTTGTGTTTTAGCATTATTGACGTCAACCTGGTGCATATGTTTTAAGCTTAGCTTTATGCGATGTGAGCATCTGAAATAAAATGTCTCTTTGAATTTGTAAAGATAAATTCACTTTTTCAACTCAGCATAGCCAGATAATGCCTGACCATAATAATAAGGGTCAAGGAAATGATTAGCATACAAATAGCTCTTTCCACAGTCCTGCTTTAAACATCCTGGCTGTTTTTTTTTTTTACCTCTATGCCTTTTAAATGCAAAGCGATGCAAGCCATAAACTCAAAGAGAGTTAATTAAATTGCATCAATTTGAGTGGTCCTTATTCCCTCCCCCCTCAGTACAGTGTACAAAAGAACAATGGTTTAACAAATCGAAAACTATCCAGGGAAAACACAATTAGATGTCAATTGGATGTTGAATCTGTGTTCTTTTCCATATGTTTTAGTTACCTCAGCTCTGAAAGTTCAGCAATTTGTGATAAATGGCAGATAGGTACAGAGGTTAGGAACAGGATCATAGCTGAGTATTCTTACTAAATGTAATTAATTCATTTATAAAATATGTTTCGGGCTTCAAAATGAGCCCTGGAGATTCAGATTTATGGGGAGAAGGGAGTCTGATGTTAAAAAAAAGGAAAAAATCAATATCTATCTATCTATCTATCTATCTATCTATCTATCTATCTATCTATCTATCTATCTATCTATCTCTATCTGTCTCTCTATCTATCTATCATCTATCTATCATCTATCTGCCCGCTCCCTCTCCCTCCCCCCATCTCTCTCTCATATCTATCTATCATTTCTATCTATCATCTTTCTATATCTATCTTTCTCTCTCTCCTTCTCCCTCTCCCTCTCCCTCTCTCTCTCATATCTATCTATCTATCATCTATCTATCCATCCATCTAAATGGATACACAAATAAATATCAAGTCAAATAAAATATCTTTATTACAACCTTTGACCAAGGAGTATGGTAAACAGGGAAATAATTAAACACAGAAATTTGTTATTAGGAAAAGGAAAAAAAAATAACAGGGCAATAAAACTGGGTGTCTAATTAAACATTTTGCCCAGTTTATATAACTTGATGAAGCACTTTGGCCACCTGGTATGTGAGTGTGGGAGTAGCATGCTAAAAAAGAATATGCATACTGTTTTCATGCCCTATAAATATAAATTTATATACCCATATAACTTTTATATCGATATATATAAAAGAAAAACTCAAATAACAATTGGGAGATTCAGGAAACATCCTTTTGGAAACATACACAAAGGATTTAAATGCTTATACACAAATGCTCAAAGTTTGGGGAACAAACAGGGTGAACGAGAAGTAATGGTACAGGAGGGCAGGTACGACATGGTTGGCATAACAGAAACCTGGTGGGATGAAACACCTGACTGGAATGTACTGGTGGATGGATACAAATTGTTCAAGAGAAACAGCTCTACAAAAAGAGGAGATGGAGTTGCACTATAAGTACATAAGAGATCACTATATATTTACAGAAATGCACAGAAATGGACTAGAAGTATCATAGAATATCATATCATAGGCAACTATGATCTTATAGACAACGATCTCTCATCTCTTGATTGGCAATCTCTATTCACTGGATGCAATACTGTTGAAGACCATTACAACATATTTTTACTTGAAGTCAAAAGAGTCATCAAACTATATGTACCAATAACACCCCCCCCCCCCAAAAAAAAGCAGATTACCCATAACAATAAGGAAGCTTCAATCCAAAAAGAAATCACTTTGGCGGAAAAACAAATCTGGTCACATTGCCAACTTCAAAAGCCGATACAAAAATTTATGCCACCAGATAAAGACTGAATGCACCAATTATCACATTAAACAAGAGGAAAACCTTCTACGTACCAATTCCACCTGCGCTTTTTACAATTTTGTAAACAACAAACTAAAAGACCCAAGGTCCATCCCACTCCCGATAGGACCTAATGGTAAAGACTGCAGTGACGACACCATTAAAGCCAACCTCTTTAACACATTCTTTGGCTCGGTATTTGTAAACAGCAATGGATCATGCCCAGTATTTCCTTGTCAAACCACAGAAAACTACAATGATCTAATACATATCGATTTCACAGAAGACGATGTTGAAAAAGCACTATGCAATCTAAAACCATCTCTATCTATTGGACTGGAGGGAATATGTGCCTACTTCTTAAAAAAGCTATCCACTGCCATAGCCGAACCTCTAAGCATAATCTTTGAAAAATCTTTCAGGACCACCTCCTTGCCAAAACTATGGTCACAAGCCACGGTCATCCCCATCTTCAAAAAGGGAGACCCCAGCCTAGTTGAAAATTACAGACCAATCTCCTTATGCTGCATCACCTGTAAAGTCATGGAATCAATTATTAACCAATCCATTATCCTCCACTTAGAGACAAACAACCTACTCTCTAATAAACAATTTGGTTTCAGAAAAAAACTGTCCTGTAATCTGCAACTCTTAACTGCAAAAACATATGGACTATACAACTCGATCAGGGCAAAGCAATAGACACAATCTACATAGACTTCTGTAAAGCCTTTGATTCAGTGGTACACGACAAACTACTCCTAAAACTAAAATCTTATGGTAGCGCTGGACAACTGCATAACTGGATAGAAGCATTCCTGTCAAACAGACAACAAATGGTCAAAATTGGGAGTGTCCTATCAAATTCTGTACCTGTCAATAGTGGTGTCCCCCAAGGCAGTGTTCTAGGACCAACTGTCTTCATACTCTACATAAATGAACTCTGTGATCATATCAAGAGCAACTGCGAGGCCTGACTTCTGGTTTGAAGGGCTTCAGCAACAGACAGAAATTCACGATCGTGTGCAGTTTCGGTCTGGGCTCGCCGCTGGAGCGCCCCGAGCCAGCTGGTTTCAGGGCTAAGCCACCCCGTAGAGGTGGTGAAGAGGGGGGAGACCACCAGCAGGGTTGAGGAGAGCTGCATCTCTCCTCCTCAGCTGGCCATTACTCCCTTTCCCAAAGGCGGTTGCAGCAGTGGTCAGAAATGGCCACCTCAAAGAAGAACTCGACTGGAAAAGAATGTGCAGGAGGAAGATAAGAAGTGAAAGTCTTGGCTGACTGGGTTAAATTGTAAAAGCAACAACTAAGGTACCCTGGAATTTAAACTTACAAAAAATATAACATCGCTCTCAAAGAAGAGTTGGAAGCAGCGAAGGAAAGTGAAAAGGGAAAGGTTTGGCTTTTTTTCCCTTCTCTCTCTCCTTCCCTATACTGACAACTAAGAGACTTAAATCCGCTTTGACATCAAAAATAAAATAAAATGCCAAAGGGATAATAAAGATTTCTGGACATTAAAACTTTTCTTTTTCATAAGCAGGAAGGGAGAGAAAAAGAATAAGGACAGGATCTGGAAGAGGGAGGAGACTGCCTGGAATTAAAAAGAATCTACAGTAAAACTTCAACAAGACTTCTAAAAGATACATTTTAACTGAAACTTTGTAACTAAATAGTAATCCCAGGAAAAGAAAGTAAAAAAAAGAGCAAAAAAAAAAGCTTGCGTGTATTTGGATTATTTGGTGATCTTTGGATTCTTGGTTATTATATTTGAATGACTAAAATCAATCGGGTGGTTGTTTAAAAATTTATACAATGGCACCACTTCTGGATGAATTGAAAATGGAACTTAAAAAGTACAAAGAAGATGCACAAGAAGGGAAGGATTCTTTTGGCTTCATTTTTCAATTCTTAGAAATGGAGATTTGGAACTATGAGAAACAACAAGAAAAGACTGCAAAACAAGAAGACTGAGACAAAGAAGAAGCCATCTTTAATGAACAAGCAATTTTATGTGGGGAAGAAAAAGGAAAGGGGGGAAAGAGAATGGAGAATTTAAGACTTAAAAAAACAAGCAAAGCAAAGAAAAATAATTCTAAAAATAAGTATAATACTGGAAAGCAACAGAAGAGGGGAATACAGAAGAGAGAAATAAAGGTAGAGAGACAAGGGGGTAAAAAGGGGAGAGAGAAGAAGAGAGGGAAGAAGGAAAGGAAAAGAAGTTACAAAGGACTGGAGCAAGATATAAAGAAGCAGGGCCTATTTAGAGATAATGGGTGAAAATCTAACTGAAAAGGTGATTCTGTAAAGGTACATAAGATTGTATTGTTATATTAGTAATAGAAATAACTTTAGAAAATTAGAAACAACGTATGATTAAAATGAGGGATAAAATAGAAATGTTTGTGAATAAAATAAGTGAAATAAAATAAATGAGAAAATTGAATTAAGAAGGAACGGGAACATTTTAATTAGTTAATGTTTTATAAAATATAAGTGAAAGGGGGGGGGATTAACTATGGAAAGCTTATAATTGTTCCGATAGAAGTATGATATTTAATTGAAAAGTAATGTTAAAGATGTTAAGACTTTAATGAATATTAATATTAATGATAGAATTGAATTGGAATGGAATGTTGTTTTAATTATATACATTTATAATTATTATTTTATTAAGAATACAGTGTGTATTTTAAGAATGTACTAAGCAGAATCCGAATGGAAGTTATGTATTATATTGAATGTTACAACTTTAGGGAAAAGATATAAAGGCGTCATACTCCAATCAGTAAATACAGGAGAAATTTTGTTTAATGAGAAAAGATAATAGATAATTGAAACAGGATAGACAAAAAATATAAGTACAATGATTTGAATTGAGATGAGATAATTAAAATAAAATTGAGAAAATTAAAAGAGGGGAGAAGCTATGCAGAAAATGTAAAACAGTAATAAGATATGGAATAGAATATAAAAATGAGCATGAACCTGAATTTATGTCTGCATGAAAAAATGTAACCCGGGATTACGCTACTTTCAAAAAAGATGTTTTATTTGTATTTTTTTTCCCTTTGTGAAAACTCAAAAAATTTACAAAAAAAAAATTTACAAAAAAAAAAGAGCAACTGCGTTCTCTTCGCTGATGATGTAAAGCTGTTCAATACCATAGACAATACTGCTACCCTTCAAAAAGATCTTGACTATGTATCAGAATGGTCAAACAAATGGCAACTTCAAATCTCAACAAATAAATGCTCTGTCTTACATATTGGCAAAAAAAATAATCAGAAAATAAAATACAAGCTGAATAGTCAAGACCTTGTTGATGATCCAAGCTCTGTAAAGGACCTTAGAATACTCATCTCTAATGATCTAAGTTCTGGAGCCCACTGTAACTACATAGCCAAAAAGGCATTAAGAGTTGTTAACCTAATCTTACGTAGCTTTTTTTCTGGTAATATTACACTAATAACTAGAGCATACAAAACATTTGCTGGACCAATACACAAATACAGCTCATCAGTCAGGAACCCACATTACGTATCTGATATTAGCACAGTTGATAAAAGTCCAGAAATATTTCACAAGAAGAGTTCTCCACTCCTCTACTCATTGTAGAATACCTTATGCCACCAAACTTAAAATTCTAGACCTAGAAAACCTTGAATTACACCATCTTGAATTACACTCATACATTGCAATGACTTATCAGTCAATGAATACTTCAGCTTCAACCATAACAACACAAGAGCACACAATAGGTACAAACTCAAGGTTAACTGCACCAAACTTGATTGCAGAAAATACGACTTCAACAACAATGAACAACAATGTCTGGAATACTCTACCTGACTCTGTAGTTTCTTCCCCAAACCCCAAAATCTTCAACATTAGACTGTCTACTATTGACCTCACCCCTTTCCTAAGAGGTCTGTAGGGGGCGTGCATAAGCGCACCAACGTGCCTACCATCCCTGTCCTATTGTTTCTTTTATTTTTTTTATATGTACCCATTTCATGTATTCATAACTATGTATATACAGTACTTACACCTATTATCTTGTAAGCGATTGACAAATCTAAATAAATAAATAAATAAATAAAAGACCTCCAAGGTCCCTTCCATCTCCTATTCCACTCCCCTCCCCTCCCCTCCACTCTACTCTATTTTGCCTTCTCTTCTCTTCTCTTCTCTTCTCTTCTCTTCTCTTCTCTTCTCTTCTCTTCTCTTCTCTTCTCTTCTCTCTCCTCTCCTCTTCTCTTTCTTCTCCTCTCTTCTCTTCCCTTCCCTGCTGCATTCTCTTTCCTTTCCTTCCCTTCCCTCCCCTTCCACTCCATTCCACTCCACTCCACTCCACTCCACTCTATTCTGCATTCTCTTCTCTTCTGCATTCTTTTCTCTTCTCTCTTCCCTTCCCTTCTCTTCTGCATTCCCTTCCCTTCCCTTCTATTCTATTCCCAAAAGTTTACTCCTTTCTAAACATGCACTGAATGCATGGCCAGTCTTCAGCTGCAAAGCAAAGAGATGGTTATGATGACCCCCATGTTGGATGGGCCTGTATATCCCTAAGTACAGCAGCACTTAGCCCAGAGATGGCAAGGAAGAAATGAGTGAGGAAAAACAAAATATATAGCACATGAAATTGAAAAAGAATGAGGTTTTCAGCCCGTTCCTTCCTCTGTACATCTAGTTTCACACTCCTTTATGATTAATCCCCAAAGGTGGATTAAATAGGGAGGGCTTCTTAGGAGGTTCTCTTGTGCTTTCCCTTTGCAAACTCTCTCTGGTGCACCAAGCCTGGCTGACTCAGTGGCCTTCCTAACTGGGTGGCACGGAGCCATCTGCTTAATGAGAAGCTACAACCCATTCAGGTTAGATTGTGTCATTTGTGCGTGGAAGCAAAATTTGACGAGCACCAGGAGTGACAGGGCCAAACTTTGTACTGAGTTTCCCCTCCCCCCTGTTGCGCTTCAAATAGAGGAGAGAAGCATCTGGATCTAAGGGATGAGGTCTTCTGCTCTTCATCCCACCAGAGCAATTGTGCAGAAGACACCAAGTCACACCCTAATTAGGATTGTAAACTTAAGAAGAAAGCGAGAATAAAACTTAAACTGCTACAAGAAGCAAGAATAAGAGGAGGATTTGCTTTGCCCAATTGGGAATTATACTACCAAGTGACAAGTCTGATGTGGGTAAAGGAGTGGATAACACTAAGGAATACTAGACTTTTGAATTTAGAAGGACATGACCTGCTGTTAGGGTGGCATGCCTTCCTCTGGTATAAGGGAACTAAAATGCAGGGGTATTTTAGAAGACATTATATTCGAGAAGCATTGTTTCTAAACTGGGAGAAGATAAAAAACTAATATTATTTAAAAATTCTGCTATAGTTATCTACTATTGAAGCTTTTTCCTATCCAATAATATATAAAAAGGAACAAACAGATATGGTGAGATATTGAATGAAAAGGGTGAACTTAAATCTATGCAAGTGTTGGAAGAGCAAGGTGTAAAAATGAATTGGTTTTCATATTTGCAAATACAATCTAGATTTGATAAAGATGTTAAAACAGAAGGTATCTATGATAAATTGACTCGTTTAGATAAAATTTTGACAGGGACTGATGAAAAAGTAATCAAAAAACATTATGGACATCTGCTAGAGTTTAAATTAGAGGAAGAACAAGTAAAAGAAACAATGATTGCGTGGGGGAAAAATTTAGACTTTAAACCTGAGATATTTTTATTGGGAATTATACCAGAAATATATTGTAAAGAATTGAAATATTTGATTATAAATGTTTTAACAGCAGTTAGAATTGTATCTGGTAAGAATTGGAAAAATGAAAAAATACCTATGCAGGAGGAAATTATTAAGAAAATCATGGACTGTGCCGAAATGAGTAAATTGACATTTGAATTTAGAGAAGCAGAGGATAAACAATTTTATATGATATGGAATTTATTTTATCAATGGTTAGATAAAAAGACATGGTAAAGAAATAGATTAGTAAGCCTTACAATAAAAGTTAATAGACTGATAAAGAATACAATATAAAATATATAACCATTGGATGAATGTATAAGATGAAATCATAATGAAAATTAGAATATCTCGTATAAAATGATGGAAAAATAGTCAAAGTTTAATAATTGATATTATATAAGCACCGGCTAGACCGATAAGGTGAGAATTTATATAACTTGTGAGTAATGGTAAAAAAAGGATAGCACAAAAGATTGTAACCAACTGACACACTGTATGTATATAACTGAAAGAGTGTTTTATGTTTTTATGTTTTGTTTATATGTTTGTTGTAAAAAATAAAAACTTAATTTTTTTTAAAAAAAGATCCACCGTTCCTTGATATAAGAATGTGGTCACTATGGAGGAACTCCAAGTGTGGACATAATCTAGGCCAAAGGATGTCTTGGCCAACAGAAGACTTTGGTTCAGAATATTCATGAAGGAAATGTAGACTTCCTTGCTTCCATGTAGGGTTATCATAGAACATAGAATAATAGAGTTGGAAGGGACCTTTGAGGTCTTCTAGTCCAACCCCCTGCTCAAGCAGGAGACCCTATCCCATTCCAGACAAATCTCTTCTTCAAAACCTCCAGTGTTGAAGCATCCATAACTTCTGGAGGGAAGTCATTCCACTCTTTATTTGTTCTCACCCTTAGAAAATTTCTCCTTAATTCCAGGTCATCTCTCCTTGATGAGTTTCCATCTGTTGCTGCTTCTCCTGCCTTCAGGGGCTTTGGAGAATAGCTCTTCTTTGGGTCAGCCTCTGAGATATTGGAAGATTGTGATCACGTCTCCTCCAGTCCTTCTTCTCACCAGATCTGAATGCAGCCCAACATCGTTGAGGTTGCATATTATTTTTGGGTTTTGCAACAATCCAAGTGAGGTGTCGGCCCTAATCAGCAACTTTTCAGTGTGGTTAATGAAAGCATGAAAACAATCCAGCACCTACATTCATCTCTTCCACTGAAGTCTGCAGAATTACAAAGCGCTCCGGTTTTTTATATCAGATGGTGCTGATATCAAGTAATGCAAAAAAAATAAATAAATCACTTGTTAACACGGCAGAAGCTGCCTCTGTTTAATTATTCTCGACTGTATGAAGTGACTTTATCTATCTCTCTATATAAAAGCGAAATACAACTCATGCATCATCACAAAATCTCCAGAACCGTAAAGCCTACAAACTTGAAATTAGGCCCGTATGTTCCTCTTGGCTTCTAGGGGCTCGCTAAGAAAGGATTTTTCAAAATGACCATCAGAGCATTTAGAGTATTTCCTATATTATTATTATTAGCACGCTCTGGTGCTAAGGAGTTCTCCTTCCCCTCCCCACCTGAAAAGAAATCTCTTCCAAATGCAAAACACAAGCAGAGGAGTTTCACTTTCACTTTCACTTTCACAGCAGCATCAAGCAGCTTTAATACAGAATAGTTGAGCTAAGCCACGCCCAAGCTCCTTGCTGTCTCCTCCTTGCTCACACAGCAAATACTTTCACTTTCTGAACAGCCCTCAACTCTCTCACACACTGACAAGACGCTAGCAAGATGAATACTGATGGATGCTGGTAGGCAGAGGCAGAATTTATTTTTTCCTTATTTTCCTCCCCAAAAACTAAGCCCGACCACATAGTTTCGTAGCCAAGCACGGGTATCAAGGTAGTGATTTCATATCTCTATCCATTTTTATACTATTTGAAGAATTGGCAAAACCCGCAGGCTGAAAACAGGGGAATGATGTGCAAATCACTACAGATAGTTCTCAACTGACAACACTTGTTTAGGGACCATTTGAAGTTAAAACGGCACTGAAAAAAAGTAAGTTATGACCGTTTTTTCACACTTACGACCGTTGCAGCCATCCCCTTGGTCATGTGATCCAAATTCAGGTACTTGGAAACCAACTCGTATTTGTGGGACTCACATGATCCCCTTTTGTGACCTTCTGACCAGCAAAAAGTCAGAACGGAGAAGCCATAATTCACTTAATAACTAGGTTACTAATTTAACAACTGCAGTGATTCACTTATAGCAACGTTGGTGAGAAAAGTAAAATGTGGCAAAGCTGACTTTGCAAGTATCTCACTTTGCAACATGCATTTGGAGCTCAATTATGCTTGTAAATCAAGGACTATCTTGAACTCTTCAAGATTTTGAACCCAGCTAGTCTCCATAATTTTTTTAAAAAATCACAGTTTCAATGTACAGTATTGAAGATTATTGCAAATTAATTTATCAGCGACACCGACTTTTGATTAAAGTGCGTTTTTTTAATCTATATAATATGCCCATTAACCCTCAAGCTATTTCATTCACATTCAAAGACTTAAATCCTTTTTGAATAAATTGTCAAAATACTGCATAGCCTCACACGTGAGAAGAGAATGAAAAACCCATGTATAAATTTAGTCATATACTCAGATAAAAGGAGTTTAAAGCATTGGAGGAATATTAACCATGATGGATTAATTGTCCCTTGCTAAAATGGAGGAGAAAATAGACACTGATTATTATTGCCACTGGTATTTATTTCATTTTTTTTAGGTTTATTTAGAGGAATTGTTTAATCAAAAAAATAAATTAAGCTCTTATTGGGACAGTTTAATGACTGTTCTTCTGTATAAATATCACACTTTGGCAACAAAAGTAAAAGAAGGTCTTAATCTTCTTGTCACATTATGGAAAGACAAGTGAATGGATATGAGCCTGCGCTGAATTTTTACAACTTCTAACCAATTTGTATGTATATTTATGAAGAAACAAACTTTTTTGATTCCCATGGAGTTTTGCAAAGGACTTTTGCAAGAAGAGAAGGGCAATACCATTAGCTTTTAGGATTATACGCTGCCCCGTAGCCCTGGCAGTTTGCAATTATTTGCATCTTGCCCCCCAACAATCTGGGTCCTCATTTTACCGACCTTGGAAGAATGGAAGGCTGAGTCAACTTTGAGCTGGTCAGGATCGAATTCCAGGCTGTGGGCAGAGTTTGCTTGTAATACTTTATTTTAACAATGGTGCCACCAGGGCTCAGTGACCTTGACTACATAGTTAAAATCCCACTCTTTATATGAGTATATGAATTGCCCCTAAATTTGATATTGGTATCATAATTAGTCAATTTCTCTTCCTCTTGTTATCTATTTATCTATCTGTCTGCATCTATCTCTATCTTTACCCCTACCTCTGTCTCTATCTGTATCTCTATATCAATCTCTCTATATCTCTCTATCTCTCCATCCATCCATGCATCCACCGTATCTGTCTCTCTGTCTCTGTCTCTCTCTCTCTTTATCTATCTATTTTCTACCTATCATCTTTCTATCATTTACCTGTCATCTATTTATCATCTATCTGTCATTCTCTCGCTCTCTCGCTCTCTCATGTTTTGTCTTTCCTCTCTTCCATAGGATTCTCCTATTCAAGACCCATTCCTTAGCAGTCCTGTACAGTTTCATAAGAGACATAAACTTGGTCAGCTAAATTAATTTGAGAGTAGAAAAGATTTTTTCATTTCTAAACTTGACAATGGCTCAAAATAGCTTCCTTTTATAAAGCTCTAGTTTGAAGATTGTTTTTTTTAAAAATGCCTTGGCACAATTCTGTGGGTTTTCCGTCCTCTATGTTTCTGAATCTATTTCATGCATTATAGATGGTCCCAGTGCTGATGAACTTAGCAGGTGAGGCTTTCATTTAATTAATTTTGTATGTCCTGATGCCATTTTTACTGAAATGACTTTAAAAGATGGATGGATGGTTGGTTGGTCCAGAGAGAGGTTTTGCTGATGAAACGAACTTCTTTTTGTACTGTTAAATGAAGACTGCTCAAAATAGAGCAAGCTGAGATGGAATCAACATCAGAGAAATGCTGTTTAATGTCTTTTAAAAAGTAGGCAATGAAGAGTCGAACAATGTGATGCAAGTAAATTTGTTTGTATATACATATATTTCTGGTTCAGGTTAATTCTGTGTAAAATTAACATCAACAGTAGTGATTATACACAAATGAGTGAGTGAATGAATGAATGAGGTAAATGTATATTTATTGGACTTTCATTTTAATAAATCTGTAGAATTCTGGCTACAGCCTTGGAACCTGTACATAGAATATGTGGATAACTCTGCAGAATTCCAACTCATAAATTTTAAACTCCAGATTGCATAAGGAAACATGAACCTTCGATAATGAGTGTTGGTTCCCATCAACTCAAATCTCAGGATAAAGCAGATTTGTTTAAAATTACTTCTGGTAATGCTGCGCCCATCTATCCATCCTTGCATGGCCACACACACGCAAGTACGTACACACGTACACACACAAACACACTAGAACTACTAAAGGAAGCAAGATCATGGTTTATTTCATCCGAGATTCAACCTTGGACAATAGTAAGAGTTGGATGAAGACCCAATAAGTTTATCCTTCTTTGGGTTTAGTCTCCAGCCTTCTGGAAGGCAAGTAAGAAAGATGAAAAATCAAATGGAAGGATATAACTGGCTTTCATTCATACCTTTTCATTTTAAGACATCGATTCAAACCTAAATTTTTAATTGTTATCACGCAGAAACCAAAACAAAATCTTGGAAATATTCTGATTTTTTAAAAGTCAACATGCAATGATTAAAAGTTGTTGTTATTGTTTTAAATTTGAACTCTGGGAGTTTTGTGTCCCTCACTCAGATGTTTTCCAGTCTGAGTGGTGCGGTGGTGTAGAGATGGAAACTCTCGCCTCACAATCAGGAGGCTTTGAGTTCAATCCTAGATAGAGGCAGATATTTCTCTCTGGGCACAATGAGAATATATCTGCTGAACAAAACTCCATACTGGCAACAGGAAGGGCATCCGGCCAGTAAACACTAAGCTCCATTCAGTTGCCTAGACTCCACCCCACAAGGGATTATGGGGTCATTAAAAGTGACTCAAATGTTATCCATTGCTACTAAATTCACACTGTTTGGATCACTGATTTTCAGTTTCACTTACAAAGAGATTTGACTGTCCAATTTGTGGATGTACAGATTAAAATTCCAACCGTCTAAACTCTATGCCTTTCCTTATTGTTGAAGTTGAAGGGCATCTGATACACAACAAATCTAGTTCTCTCCCAAGCCTCTCGCTAGTTAACAATTGTGATCTTGGAAGAGAAACTGCAGCAAAAGTCTTTAAATGCCTGCGTTGGCACAGAGCCACCGAGAGTTAAATTTTAATCCCATGTACGGTGCCTACCCTTTCTCCCCAATGAATAAAAAACAAGTGGCTTGTAGTTTAGATGAATCAAGATGCACTGGTATTTGCAGAGATGAAATTAGAGGGAAGGAATGTGATGGAGTCCATATTTTGCTGATGACCAAGTTCTCCATCCTACTGGTCAAAAATGATTGGATAGAAGTTCTCTGTCATGCCCCTGGTGGAGACTGATTCTGAGGGAGAGGAGGAACAGCTGACATGGAGTGGAGGTATGGCTCTGGAGGTTGTGGAGGAGGCTGGGGAAGAGCAAAAGCCGGCTGAGCAGTCAGAGGAGGACCCAGGCCCATCCCTATCCATCCTAGGGCACGCAGGGAGGAGAGGATAAGGGAGAGACGTGGTCTACCTGGGAGGAGAGAGCCTTGATCCTCTTCATGGGCTGCAGCTGTAACAACTGAATAAGAGGACGGACATGCATACGGGCAAATGCTGAAAACAAAGCATGGAAATATCTCTAGTCTGTCGTTCCTCCCTGAGTTTGGCGTCCTTCCCAGTGTGTGTTTTGATATCTGTGGATGTCCAAGCCCTTATCTTGCTTGGTTTGTGTTGTTTTTTACTCTTTATAATTTAAATGGCATTTCCTCCTTCTTGTAACTGTTTGTGTGGGACTTTTTTGTCTCCAGTCAAGGATATTTGGAGCTTGGAAGCAAAGTGAAGGAATCAAAGAGGCTTTACCTGTTTTGGACCTGCATACTGGCGAATGCTGGAAACAAAGCGTGTTTTATTTTGGTCTGAGGTTATCTTGGTTGGCGTCCTTCCAACAGACTGTGCCTTGTTATCTCCTTGAATTTGGTAAATACTTCTCCCTTTCCGTTGTGGAAATGTCATCATTGTAGTTTGTTTGGTTTTTTTATTTCACCTCTATCTGCTCATTAAGTTTGGACTGTAGTGCTTTCTTTTGAAGACTATTTTTGAGTACATTTTATCTCCAACTGAGTATTATTGAATAGTGGGGCCAAGTTGGAGGCATTAAAGGACATTTTGGATTTTGTCACGTTTGTATCCCACCCTGAGTCATCACATTCTCTCTGAATTTCTAAATCTGCCTTTTTAGTTCTTTGAGCCAAACCAATGTTGACAAGATAATGAACAAGCAACAAAAAGGAATAGAAGATTTGGGTTGGGGGTTTCTTGAGAACTAATCTACAAACAATCATATGGAAGAATATAAAAATTTAACCATACTCTAAGGAAGGAAGGGCTATTCACATTTACTCATGTATTTATACACATCCAAACCTAAAGCCAATGAAATAAATTCTGCAGTGAACACAAAAGGACACAATCCAAAATAAAGCAACATTACGTTCCACCAAAATGCATGCAAAGTTTTCTAAAAATGTCCAAAAAACGTACCAATGAATTAAGACCAATTCTACATGCAGCAAGTCTTCCAATTTTTCCTCATTGAGCTTCAAATCTTGGAGAAAATGCTTAGAGGCTCCAGTTGTGTGACTGATTAGGAGTTCCAGCCTTCAGCCTTATCAATATACAATCCAGTTGTCAAAATGTAAGCCCATTTTAAAGAAAGAGATTTTGGGGAATGTCATCAAAGGGCAGCTGCTATCGAACGATTTGATCAAGGAAGCCCTCTCCCAACAGACCTTAAAGATATTTTGGGACTGCAACTCTTAAAATTCCCAAATGGCCAAAGATAGATTTGTCTGTAATCCAAGAACTTTAGATGAAAAACACTTGGCTGTTATAACTAATAAGATTTGGAGTAAGCATCCATTGGGATGAAATCCAGCGTATGGCTTCCCACTTAAGTTGCTAAGATTAATGGACCACATCAAACGAATTGCTATTATCATCAAAACTCTGGGCAAAATCATTGTGCTAATAATATGAGTTCAAACCAAACTTCATCATCTTACGAGCACATGCTCCAGAATCAAATGTGGGGTTTTTAATTGTCATAACAACTTTAGGCCCATATCTCTGTAATTAATTTAAAAGCTATTTAAAAGCACAACCAGAAAAGCAAATCAGACAAGGAAAAAAGATAAGAGAAACAAAAAGAAAAGAGAAAGATATTAGAAGATATTAAACAAGATGTTTTTTTAAAAAATGTGCAAAACTTTCTGAGTCACATTAGAACTTAACCTTACCTAGGAAAGGAATCAAAACTGTTATTAAAATGAAGTCAATAATAAAGCATTAAGAAAAAATACCTAGGATTATAAGAATTATAAAATGATGTAAACAATTAACAAGAGCTTGTAGCTGATCTAAAAAAGTTCTACTCTGCATACAATGTTTGGGTTAACATGAAAGCTTTAATATATTAATTCATACCTAGTGGTATATAAAACATTAGGCATGAATTAATATATTATGTCTTTCATGTTAACCCAAAGTCTGTATGCAGCATGAATTCAGGTATAGAATTATAATTTATCAGTTGTATCAATCAATCATCCAATCAGTTTATTTAGACCAGAGACCAGTTGTATCCAAATTGTGTGAAATTCTATATAACTGTTATTTTCAAATACCAAGCTACTTTTTTTTTAATATTGATGTATTGCTGTGATTTTCAGTAAAAAGAACAAGGAATCCTGGCAGCTGCTATCACCCACAAGGCTAACTCTGTAAACTTTCTGTAAGATTATTTCATTATATTATACATCAACTTCCAGAATTGTTGAGTTTTATTACATTGTCACCATCAAACACAAGAAGGATCATACAATTGCTTCTCCAACCATTTTTAGAAAATGAATTCTTGCCTTTGGGCCATCAGCACCGAAGCAACATGCCAAATAAGATAATAATAATAATTTTAAAAGAATTGTCCAAGTGTGATATTTACAGTGTATTTCAATATTCCACTTCTGTTTTTCCACATCAATAATCCTCTTTAGATTCTATGTCTATTTAATGATACAGCCTTTAATCTGTTCAATTTTTAAGGCATATTTCCATTACAGCTTGTTGTAAAATCCCCAAACATGTTCTGAGTTATATACGGGTAGTCTCGAGTTACAACCACCCCAAGCTCCAAATTGCTGCTGCTAAGTGAAAGATTTGTTATGTGAATTTTTTCCCATTTTATTACCTTTCCCTGCAGTTGTTAAGTGGGCCACATGGACATTAAATGAATCTGGCCTCCCCTTTGTCAGAAATGTCGCAAAAGGGGATCATCATGTGACCCCAAGGACAGTGCAAATGGTCATAAATATGAGTCAGCTGCCGAGCCTCTGAATTTTGATCACGTGACCATGGAGAATGCTGCAAAGGTCATAAGTATGAAAAATGGTCATAAGTCTCTTGTGTCAGGATTCTAGCAATCGCCCTAATTAAATCATGATCCTTGAGCCAAACTTCAAAAAACTTCAAAGGATTCATTAGAGGTGATGTCAACTCATGAAATGTTTTGTATATACATTTATAGTTGACACCAGAAAGAAGGGGGGGAGTTTCAAAGAGCAGGCAGCAGTGTGGAATTGAAAGTACATTTCATTCATATTTTCTTCAAACACTGATTAGATGACTGAAGCTTCTACCCTGCAAAAATCTAATTGGAGAACATGATTGATGACACTTGGCTATGGATGTTTTTCGTTGGATGATACACCCAGAAGGGTGGGTGGGGGGAAATCAGGGTCAAGGGTGACAGTGAATTACATATCTCAGAGTTGGCTACACCCAGGTAAATGCCAGATGTAGAATGTTACCTTCAAATAAATCTTTTTTAGTTTTGGGAGTGTGGCTCAAGGCTCATGATTTAATTGGGGTAACTGCCGGAATACTGACAGGAGACATACTGGCACTGCCCTGTATGAAGCCAACTCTGGCATATGTCATTTACAGTCCCCCGTGACCCTGTTTCCCCCACTCCCCCCCGGGTGGTGTCATAAATCAGATTCTCCAATTGAGCTCGTTCACGGGCTGAGTGTCATCAGTCATGTTCTCCAGTTACGTTCTGGATGTCATCAATTACATTCTTCAGTTACGGGCTGAGTGTCCTAATTCACATTCTCCAATTAAATATATTCATGGGCAAAAGCTCTGGTAGTTTAGTTACAACCTTTTGAAGATAAAGAGTTGGAATGTACTTTCACTTTCAAACTGCTGTACTGCTTTCCATATTTCCTTCCTCTCCCCACCTTTTTTTATGGCAACTACTAAAACAGGCATAGGAATGTTTGATGAGTTGACCTTTTGTTTCAGTGCCATTGTAACTTTGAACAATCACTAAATGAACAATTGCTTACCTGTATTGTAAGTTCTTTTAATTCAGTCAAGTCTCCTAGCCTTGCCTTGTTTTTGCAATTCTGTTAGGATTATTTGACAACATGGAAACCATGAAGGTCATTCAGACTCTGCTGAAGAACAGGCCGATTTATTTCATGGGCCAAGCGAATTTAGCATTAACAATGATCTCATTGCTCCAGTGACATTTAGAAAAAAGTCAAAACAAGAACTTTGCTCTTACAAGCTTCCCCTCCCCAAATCGCACAAAAATAAAATCCATTTATCACAGGACAATAAGTTTTTTTGCAATGAATATCTGGAGAACATTTTGTAAGGAAGGAAGGAATTTGATGGCAGCTATAAGCCAAAGGCCCAACAACTATCTCTCATATGTTTTATGTTTAAAATCAAGAGGTTGGTGAGTTAAGATTCATACTTCTAAAATGGAGGCCAGTGTTGATGAATCTTCTTTTTGGGGGGATGTTCTCGGAAGAAGGGCAAGGAAGGTACTTCTTCAAGAAATCACTGAATGTTTGTGAACCAATGAAACATTCTTTTAGCTTGAAGGAGTAATAATTAACAAGAAGGGGTAATCCAGCAGAATACACAGTGGCAATGAAGAAATAATTGTTCTACATCACAGAGAAGGAGACCAATAAAGGAGAATATTTGTAGCTCAGGGTTGAAATGAGCGGTACTTGGTGCTCTCTCTTGAAGGTGTTTCATGACTCGACTAGGTAACACCATCAGTACTAGAAGGGAATAGTTGTTTGCAGAAAAGGAGGAGGAGGAGGAGGAAGACTGTGGACTCCTTGGTGCTCTCTGAGCTTTGTGTTTTTCTTGCAAATGTTTTATGACCCAACTAGGTAACATCATCAATGCTAGAAGGGAGGAGGAGGAAGAGAAGAAGGAGGAGGGAGGAGGAAGAGGAGGAGGAGCAAGAGCAGGAGGAGGACGTTTCAGTACCCAAGTACATAACATCATCAGTGCTAGAAGGGGAGGAGGAGGAGGAGAAGGAGGAGGAGGAAGAGTACCCAACTAGGTAACATCATCAGTGCTACAATGGAGGAAGAGGAGGAAGAGGAGGGAGAGGAGGAGGGGAGGAGGAAGAGGAGCAGGAGTAGGAGCAGGATGTTTCAGTGGCCAAGTACATAACATCATCAGTGCTAGAAGGGGGGGAGGAGGAGGAGGAGGAGGAGGAGGAGGAGGAGGAGGAGGAGGAGGAGGAGGAGGAGGAGGAGGAAGAGTACCCAACTAGGTAACATCATCAGTGCTACAATGAAGGAGGAGGAGGAGGAAGAAGAAGAGGAGGGACAGGAGGAGCAGGAGGAGGATGTACCCAAGTATATAACATCATCAGTGCTAGTGGTGATGATGAACTAGCACCTGTGACGTTCCCTAGTTGGGTAATGAAATGTCTGCAAGAAAACATGCATGCTCAGAGACTACCAAGAACCCCATAGTCCTCCCCCACAACTTCTCCCCCTACCAGCACTGATGATGTTACCTAGTTTGGATAATGAAACGTCTGCAAGAAAACTACCAAGCTCAGAAAGCATCACTAGAAGTTTCCAAGAAGACACTGGACAGTCATTTGTCTGCAATGGTATAGGGCAATGATGGCTAACCTTTTAGGCACCAAGTGCCCAAAGCGTGCATGTGTGTGCCTGAATGCATGTGCGTGCAACCCCCACAAAATGTAATGCATGTGTGACCCCCAGACCTGTGCCTCACCCCACACATGCGCACTTGTCCCCTGCATGCACCTCACCCCTACACACTCATCCTTCTGCGCATGTGTAGTAGAGACCCAAACACCAGATGGCTGGTGGGAGGCGCGCATGCATGCATGGGGGAGCTGAGCAGGAGCGATGGCTCACGTGGCCGCAGAGATGGCTCTGTGTGCCACTTGTGGAACATCTGCCATAGGTTCGCCATCATGGGTATAGGGTCTATTGAGCAGAGGGTTGGAATAGAAGACCTCCAAGGTCCCTCCCAATTTTTCCTTCTGCTATTCAAGATGGCAGGCCACAGCTTTTTACACATCCATGGTTGGCCGCCATCTTGACATTGTTTGAACCCTTTCCACTGGGCTATGTGGCTGCACCAGACAGATTAAAACCAAAGCTTTTGTGAAGCAGATGAAAGCATTGCATGTCGACGCTAAATATATCCCCGCCCTATTGCAGCCTTTATTAAGGCATGAATTAATGTCCCGCCTCTCTCTTGATTGCTATAATAGGCTCAGTCCTTATGCTTGAACTTGGTGGGCCTGTTTTTAGTCTTATTATTACTATTTTTTGTATGCTACAAGCAACAGTTTTGGCTCGGTGAAAATAATCCAGGCTGCCCCTGAATAGATTTGATTTTAAATGTGACGATTGATTTTTTTAAAAAATTCTTTTTCAAGCCAATGTTTGATCCCCTCATCAACAATACCCACAGCTGTTGTGAGCTTTTTAAAGGCATTTTACATATTTATGATGCCGGTTGATGGAGAGGTAGCTCAGGAAAGAGTCCTGAAAATAAAGAGATCCTTACGACCTGTTGCTCCATCTTTGATTCATGTCCTGTTGCATATTCAGTGAGGCTTTGCTTTAAATCATACACAACCCCAAATCAGGGAACGAAGAAAAGAAAGAAGGAAAGAAGGAAGGAGAGATGGGGGACAGGAAGGGAGGAAGAAAAGAAAGAAGGAAGGAAAGAAGGAGAGATGGAGGGACAGGAAGGAAGGAAGGAAGGAAGGAAGGAAGGAAGGAAGGAAGGAAGGAAGGAAGGAAGGAAGGAAGGAAGGAAGGAAGGAAGGAAGGAAGGAGAGACAGGAAGGAAGGAGAGATGGAGGGAAAGGAAGGGTGGAAGAAAAGAAAGAAGGAAGGAAAGAAGGAGAGATGGAGGGACAGGAAGGAAGAAGAGAAGGAAGGAAGGAAGGAAGGAAGGAAGGAAGGAAGGAAGGAAGGAAGGAAGGAGAGATGGAGGGAAAGGAAGGGTGGAAGAAAAGAAAGAAGGAAGGAAGGAGAGAGAGATGGGGGACAGGAAGGAAGGAAGAAAAGGAAGGAAGGAGAGATGGAGGGACAGGAAGGGTGGAAGGAAGGAAGGAAGGAAGGAAGGAAGGAAGGAAGGAAGGAAGGAAGGAAGGAAGGAAGGAAGGAAGGAAGGAAGGAAGGAAGGAGAGATGGAGGGACAGGAAGGAAGGAAGAAAAGGAAGAAGGAAGGAAGGAAGGAAGGAAGGAAGGAAGGAAGGAAGGGAAGGAAGGAAGGAAGGAAGGAAGGATAACAGCATAACAGAATGACGAAATGTCAGAATAACTGAGTTGGAAGGGACCTTGGAGGTCTGCTAGTCCAACCCCCTGCTCAAGCGGGAGATCTTGCACCATTTCAGACAAATGATTGTCCAATCTCTTCTTAACAACCTCCAGTGATGGAGCAGCCACAACTGCTGGAGGGAAGCTGTTCCACTGGTTAATTGTCCTCACTGTTAGGAAGTTTCCCCTTAGTTCTTGGCTATTTCTCTCCTTGATTAGTTTCTATCCATTGCTTCTTCTCCTGCCTTCAGGTACTTTGGAATATTATTTTGTAGCTTGCTTTGTTGCAAACTTCAGAACATTAGAGAAGGGAGAAATAAGTACTTTCCTGGAGAACAATTCAACAATACTTGAAGAGTTAAGAATTTGTCATAAACCATTCTCAAACATGCAGAGCAGACTCTGAATATCCAAAATCTTACTAGGACACAAACTTTAATTCAAGTGGAGATATTATTCTGATTGTCTTTTTCTTTCTTTCCTATCGCAGACCATTTTTGCTTGTTGAAAAATATTTGATAGCAATGTATTTTCACTGTAAGCAATTGCAATTTTTTTTTCCCCATAATAAATACATTCTTTCTGCACCATTTAATTCTATCTAAGCCTTTTAAGACCTTTTAAACCTGGTTTCGGGTTCCTAAATCAAGTCTTCCCCTCATTAAAAGATTGTTCCAACATTACACACATTGCGGACACATGAATAGATTTCCTACAACAGCAAGGAAGCCCCTTCTGGAACTTTGTGCGGGCTTAGAAACTCTACCTCATTGTAAACAAGCACACAAACACACTTACAGACTGAAGAAACTCCATTTCACTGGCTAAAACCTCTCATTGGTTCTGGATCTCACCACTGGAGGAGGTGCTTTAAACAGAGACAAAAATTCTCCATTTTCCTCTGAAGAATGTTGCGTGTACAAAAGATGAGATTACCTATTTATGACATCACAGTGGCTAATATCCAAGCATAGCAACAACAGTGTCATCACTGGAAGCGTCACAATTTCCAACTAGGGTTTTAAACTGAGTTCTGTGTATATTCGGACTGTGGTCAGTTCTGCACGATGGGCTTAAAAATGGATTTTGTAGATGGTGTGTGTCTCTAGAGAATCCTAGGAAATGTAATTCTGAAAGGTGAGCTAAGAAGAAGTTCTTACTGTCAGGGCTATTCCAAAGAAAAGGGGAGTCAACCTCTTCTCCAAAGCACCTGAAGGCAAGACAAGAAGCAATGGATAGAAACCAATGAACTTCCTAACAGTAAGAACAATTAACCAGTGGAATGAATTGCTTCTAGAAGTTGTAGGTGCTCCATCACTGGAGGTTTTTAAGAAGAAATTGGAGAACCACTTGTCTGGAATGGTGTAGGGTTTCCTGCTTGAGTAGGGGTTGGACTAGAAGACCTCCAAGGCCCCTCTCAACACTGTTATTCTGTATTTAACCATACATTCCAGAATTCTTTAAAAGAAACCATGACTGTAAAACTGAATGATACACAGACACAGTCATGTTCATAGATGATGAAAAGTATCCAACTTATGTAATGTATGAGCTCCTATAACCATTTTAAAAATATGACATCCATTTACTTCTCATGGGGCAAGCTCAACTCATCGGCACCGTTATTGAAATAGGTTCTTCCTTGGTGAAGAAGTAGAGAGAACAATTCAATTTTAAGTTGCCATCAATTTCAACAACTTTGAAGTTCTTGACTAGGTAGGGGAAAAAACAAACAAACCTTGAATTTGTATAGATAAAATTATTTTCACCAGGGATCTTTGCAGCCTCTTCTCTCTTTTATTTCTTTTGCAACACGAGCAAAAATCTAGGGGGATTTAATGGGAATGTTTCAAAGAGCCAAGATCAAATTAGTTGAAATAATGATATTTCAGGAGATGTATCTCTTGACAAAAACGGATACGGAACAAGGCAGCACAGGAGGTTCATCTACATCAGCTTTGTAATAAAACAAGATTGTCTGTCTGGAAATCCTTATGTAGTTGTCACCTCTTTTTTTTTTTACTTGGAACTGTCAGAAGAAAAATAGAAATTAAAAATTACCCTGTTTTTAGGATACCAGGAAGTAAATTAACGATAGATCAAAAAGAATAGCAAATCCTTGACTTAGAACTGACTTTCTATTATTTTCATCTATTGTCTAGCAAATGCTTGAAATGTAACCCCCAAAAACCCAGGCACGTATTATATGTGGTGGACTTGTCTTAAAGCAAAAAAAAAAAAGGGGGGGGGGGAGGCAAAAATACATAAGTGGTTAGAAAAGATGATAGGAACACAGGTAGATTTTAAACCGGAATTGTTTTTATTACATATAACATCAGAAAAAAATTGATATACTCAAGTCGACCTTAAGCCATCAGGATCAAACTCCTGACTGTGGGCAGAGTTAGCCTGCAATGCTGCATTATAACCACTGCGCCACCATGGAGGGAAGGAAGGAAATCTGGGAGGAAGGAAGGGAGGAAAGAGGGAAGGAGGGAAGGAAGAAACAGCAATAGCACTTAGATTTATATACAGCTTCACAGTGCTTTACAGCCCTCTCTAAGCGGTTTACAAATGTCAGCCTCTTGCCCTCAACAATCTGGGTCCTCATTTTACCTACCTTAGAAGGATGAAAGGCTGAGTCAACCTTGAGCTGGTCAGGATTGATCTCCTGACTGTGGGCAGAGTCAGCCTGCAATGCTGCATCCTAACCAGTATGCCATCATGGAAGGAAGGAAGGAAGGAAGGAAGGAAGGAAGGAAGGAAGGAAGGAAGGAAAGGAAGGAAGGAAGGAAGGAAGGAAGGAAGGAAGGAAGGAAGGAAGGAAGGAAGGAAGGAAGGAAGGAAGGAAGGTTGGTTGAGTCAACCTTGAGCTGGTCAGGATTGAAGTCCTCACTGTGGGCAGAGTCAGCCTACAATGCTACATCCTAACCATTTTGTCATCGTGGAAGGAAGGAAGGGAGGAAAGGAGAAAGCAAGGATGGGAGGGAGGAGGGAGAAAAAAAGGGAGGAAGGAAGGAAAGAAAGAAGGGAGGAAGGAAAGAAGGAAAATAGCAATAGCACTTAGACTTACATACCACTTCCCAGTGCTTTTCCAGCCCTCTCTAAGCGGTTTACAGAGTCAGCCTCTTGCCCCCAACAATCTGGGTCCTCATTTGACCCACCTCGGAAGGAGGGAAGGCTGAGTCAACTTGGAGCCTGGTGAGATTCGAACTGCACAATTGCAGGGCTGGGAAACGCCGATGGGAAAACCTCCCCAATGCCAAGGAGCATCATTAACTTTGCCACGTCCCGCTGAACCTTTGCAGACTCCCCCTCCACCCCCGAGCAATTCTAGCTGCACATTATGCTTGGAGCCAAGTGCATTGCAAGCTGCTCCATGTGCCAGGCTCCCTTCCCCCTGGTGCTTCAAAAAAAAAAAAAAAATCCATCATTTATCAATTAAGCCAACGGGCATTGCCCCCGTCTTCCCAAACTGGCTTTGGTATAAAGTCACCCTGCTCTCTTTTGACCGGGTTCTGAAATAAATAATACAGCTGAACAAGGACTCTATTGAAAAGAGGCTGCAGATGAAGGAATTAATATTTATGCAAAGGGCTTGCAAAGCGGGGGGTTGAGAGAAGATCTGGCTCAGATCTTGGCCATATTCAAGCTGGGTTCTTGAACAGTTTCCTTTTCTGATATTTTAAATCACCGGCAGCCAATTTTACCCTTCTATTTAAAAGCAGAAGCTGCTGACCCAAGCTTGTTCAGTAAATATAACCTCTCCAATTTCTGCTCACTGGCTTTGGGCTGCATGCTTGATTTATTCCCCCTGTCTTTCCACTTCTTTTCATGTTCTCTGTCTCTCCCTCCCCCCATCTCTCTTGATAGCACAAGTCGTGTGGAGTTTAAATGGGCATATTTTATCGAGCTTCCAAGCAAGGAGGCCAGGTGAAGGAACGCAGGTGTAATCTTTCCTTGGCTATAAAAGGAGCTCCTGTGCTCTGTGTCATTGGCAGGCTTTCCCTGTCAATTTCACCTTCCCTGGTCTGCAGTCTTGCATTAAAAAAGCAGTCTTGAGTTTTAAAACAAAATGGGAAGAACAAGGCGTCGCATGCCAAAACAACTAGACATAAAAGGAGAGTTTTTCTTCCCCTTGCCATCACTCTGCTAAACAACTAATTCCCACAGCACTGTCTTATGCCACGGGAGGTCAAACCAACTAATAGGGCTGTATTATTATTATTTATTATTATTATGCTTCCCATCTTGCCTAGTTACCTATTTCCTTAGCTTCTTATGATTATAATTTTGTATCTTACGGTTTCTGTTGATGGCTTCTATTTAGTATCCCATGACTCTCACTGAGTGTTGTATCTTATGATTTAGGGTGATTGTATTTTAGGATTATGAACATAAAATTATAATAAGTGATTTATCACTTGTTGCTTATATGTATACTGGGAGTGTATGTAGCAGAGACAAATTTCTTGTGTGTGTCCAATCACACTTAGCCAATAAAGAATTCTCTTCTCTTCTCTTCTCTTCTCTTCTCTTCTCTTCTCTTCTCTTCTCTTCTCTTCTCTTCTCTTCTCTTCTCTTCTCTTCCTCTCCTCTCCTCTCCTCTCCTCTCCTCTCCTCTCCTCTTCTGCCCTGCCCTGCCCTACCCTCCTTTCTGTTCTGTTCTGTTCTAGCAGAAGCAGTAGCGTCAACCACCTTCAAGACAATTCCAGAGAAACCTGTGTTCTATTTTTAAATGTGAGCAAATGTAGATCAGCGTGTATGTGCAGGAGAAAGTGTGAGAGAAAACCCAGGCATGTTTTATCTCTGGAGTACGTGCAAATGAATGCAAGACCTCAGATTTCACCAGGGGGAGGGCTATAGAACTCAATCTTTCAGCAGAAAAAGACGCCCCCCGAGGTGCTGTTTTTCTTTCCATTTCCTTGGCTGGAGTTAGGGTTGAAAGGCAGGTATTTGAGAGAATTATGGACATGCAAAGCATGCCAAATTTGCTTTCCTGTTGCGGCTTCTTCCAAAGAGTTACTCAAGATGCTTTGCTGACAGACGGAGGTGAGGGAATGTACTGAGCAGTTTCTTGACTGGTTCTGGTCCATTCAACACTTCTCCTCCTTCCTTCTATCTCAATTTAATCAGAATAGAGCTGGAAGGCACCTTGAAGGTCTTCTAGTCCAACCCCCTGCTCAGGCAGGAGACCCTAAACCAAGGGTCTTCAAACTTGGCATGTTTAAGACTTTGTGGACTTCAACTCCCAGAATTCGTGAGCTAACATGACTGGAGGAGGAATTCTGGGAGTTGAAGTCCAAAGTCTTAAAGCTGTCATGTTTGAAGATCGCTGCCCTATACCATTTCTGCTGTCCAGTTTCTTATTTATTTTTATTTATTTACTTGATTTGTCCATCGCTTACAAGATCATAGGTATAAGTATAAACATGAGTAAGAATACAGGAAATAGGTACGAAGAAATTGGGACATTTATTTATTTATTTTATTGAAAGCCTCCAGTAATGGAACAGCCACAACTTCTGGAGGGAAGTTGTTCCACTGGTTAATTGTCCTCACAGTTAGGAAGTTCCTCTAGTTTGCTTCTCTCCTTCATTAATTTCCATCCATTATTTCTTGTCCTGCCTTCTGGTGCTTTGGAAAATAAGTCGACCCCCTCTTCTTTGGGGCAGCCCCTCAAATACTGGAAGACAGCTCTTCTGTCCCCTCAAGTCCTTCTTTTCTCTAGACTGGCCAAACCCAAATCCTGCAACTGTTCTTCATATGTTTTAAAGGCCTCCAGGCCTTTAATCATCCTAGTTTTATTTATTTTTTGATTTGATTTGATTTGATTTGTCAATCGCTTACAAGACAATAGGTATAAGTATAAACATGGAATAGGTACAAATAAATGGGGACAATAGGACAGGGACGGTAGGCACGACGGTGTACTTATGCACGTCCCTTACAGACCTCTTAGGAAAAGGGTGAGGTCAATAGTGGATAGTTTGATGTTAAAGGAGTGGGGGTTAGAGGATGTAACAACAGAGTCAGGTAGTGAGTTTCAGACATTGACCACTCTGTTGCAAAAGTCGTCTGTTGCAAAAGTCGTACTTTCTGCAATCAAGTTTGGAGTAGTTTACATTGAGTTTGTATCTGTTGTGTTGCTCTTGTATTGTTGCAGCTGAAGCTGAAGTAATCATTGACCGGAAGGACATTGTAGCAGATAATTTTGTGTACTATGCTTAAGTCCAACCATAGGCGGTGTAATTCAAGGTTGTCCAAGCCCAAAATTTCAAGCCTGGTGATGTAGGGTATTATGTTGTGAATAGAGGAGTGTAGAACTCTTCTCATGAAATACATCTGAACTCACTCAATTGTATGAATGTCCAATATACAGTGCGGATTCCAGACTGATGAGCTGTATTTGAGTATTGGTCTAACAAAAGTTTTGTATGCCCTAATTAGCAATTCAATGTTACTGGAGGAGAAGTTTTGTAAGATTAGATTTACAACTCTTAATGTCTTTTTGGCAATGCTGTTGCAGGGAGCTCTGGGGCTTAGGTCTTTGGATATGAGTACTCCAAGGTCCTTGACAGAGTCATCAATGAGACCTAGCTTGTATTTGGTGTACTTTTTTTTTTTTTACCAATATGTAGGACAGAGCATTTGTTGGTCATAGTTGCTCTTCTCTGCACTTTTGCCAAAGTCTCAACATCTTTTTTGTAACTTGGGGACCCAAATTGGATGAGGTATTCCAACAAATCCTTCCCACTTGTACCAATTCTGAGATGGATAGTAGTACGTACCTGGTGAGAATAAATTCCTTGGGTATTTATTTTCTCCCAAAAGGCTCCACCAAGGAATTATTTTTTTAAAAAAAAGTCAACAGGCCGAGAAGTACTGTTTGTTTACAGTCAGTTTTGACTCTCTGTGAATCCCAATATCTCTCCCCATCTCTTCTCCTTACTGTGTGTTTGCATAATTCCACCCAGTCTTAATTTAGATCAAAAACTCCTTAGGGCTTCTCTTTCCCTTATCTGGCTTGCTAAATCCAGCTCCCCTGTAGTTGGAGTGGGTGATATAAATCAGAATCTCCATTAATCTCTTGGCTTCAGAGGGCCTGTCCCAGTTGAGGAGAGACATAATGGAAGAGAGTAACCAATGGCCCCGGGGTGAACTGAAGGAGTTGTTTTAGAAACTAAGAGTTTCTAAAATGACTGAAGTTGGAATAGATGTTGAGGAATAATTCGATCCTGAAGTCGGAGAAGCATAAAGCATGAGTCTCCAACCTGGGCAATTTTAAGACTTGTGGACTCCATCTCCCAGAATTCCCCAACCAGCATGGCTGTCTGAGGAACTCTAGGAGTTGAAATTCACAAGGTTGCCATGGCATAAAGCATAAGGAATAACTGCATGGAATAGCTAGGCGGGAGATAAGAACCACAAGGTCAGGTCTGCAAACATCTCCACTATCCCAAAGGTGCTTCTTCAAAAGGCAGCTAGACTTTATTTTTTCCTTGAAGAGGTTTTGCTTCTCATGCAAGAAGCTTCTTCAGTTCATTTGCGTTCAGCTCAGTTCAGAGCTGGAGAAGTGTGATGACCCAAAGGCAGGGGGCACAAAGGTAGCACAGTCAGGTAATCAGTAGGAGTCCCTTTATTCGCTCCAACTTCACCCCCAATGTCCTGGTTGCCTTCTGGGCTGGAGAAAAATTCTCCCAGGAACAGCCTTTGGCTGCAGAGAATCAAATCCAAAACGTGGTCAACAAAAACTGTAACGGTAACAAGTCAAACTGAAGTAATTAATTAGCAGGGCAGGAGCAGGAATTCTAGACGTGAAGGCACAGCAATAACTCAACACAGTTGGGAAGACACCAGGAACGCAGATAACCAAAGTCAACTCAAGATAAACTCACGTTTGCTCCCAGCAGCTGTTGCTCTCAGCTTGTATCTCTTTTAAATTCTCATTCCCAGGTGGCAGGAAGACCATAAAGGCCTATCCGTCAAACCAAATATGGGCATGATATTCTGTCTTTCTGTGCCAGGAAAAGCTCTTTTAGTGGGAAAGAGAGAGGCATGGGTTAAATTAACTAAGACACACACTGAGTGTGGTTTAAAGATATTTCTTACTGAAGTCATTATGAGAACTAATCTCAAGTGCTTTGCTTCTGAGCACATCTGGTAACGCTAAGGAGGAGCATAGCTGTCCATTAAAAGCTTGGAAGTGTCATTTGCATGATGATGTCATTGGATATGATGTCACTCCTTGTAGGCACAGGAGAATTTTATGTGTGTGTGTGTGTGTGTGTGTGTGTGTGTGTGTGTGTGTGTATGCAGATCTTGGTGTGTTTAGGTCCCACGTAAGATTGAGAGTATCTTGGCAACATTTCAATGAGGTGCCCCTTGCCATCTTCAGGCTGGTGCTTTCAGCTTTGTGCTTGTGCGAGCAAAGCGTGATTGGAGCTGCCGTCTCTCTATAAATACTGGTGGGGAGGTTGGCTGTGTTGTCATTTCTTGATTGGTTGATGGAGTTGATGTTTGCAGATTGGCTGACTTTTTCATAATATGTGTGGCTGAGGTATTGGCTGTGTGTCTATCAGCCTCCTGTGTTGTAACGACCTGGGTAATGGGCTGTGTGATGACCTTCTGAGTTCTATTGTTGTGACATCCTGGGTCTTGTGCTGTAATCTCCTGGGTCATTGGCTACAATCAGGATTAAGGGAGGTACTAATACCATTTAATAAAGCCTTAGTAAGACCACACCTAGAGCACTGCATCCAGTTTTGGTCACCAGACTACAAAAATGATGTTGAGACTCTAGAAAGAGTGCAGAGAAGAGCAACCAGAATGATTAGGAAACTGGAGGCTGAAACATATGAAGAATGGTTACAGGAACTGGGCCTGGCTAGTCTAGGGAAGAGAAGAACCAGGGCAGACAGGATAGCAGTCTTCTGATATCTGAGGGGCTGCCATAGAGAGGAGAAGGGGGTCAAACTATTTTGCAAGGCACCCAAAGGCCAGACAAGAAATAATGGATGGAAACTGAGCAAGGAGAGATTCAACCTGGAAATAAGGAGAAACTTTCTGACAATAAGAAGAATCAACCAATGGAACAGAAGTTGCCTTCAGAAGTCTCATCACTTGAGACTTTCAAGAAGAGACTGGACTGACATCTGTCAGAAATGGTGCAGGATCTCCTGCTTGGGTGGGGGGGTTGGACTAGATGACCTACAAGGTACCTTCCAGCTCTGATTATCTGTTATCTGTTAGAACTGGAGGTTCTGTTCATTAATAAAATTTCTTTCCAATCCGTCTCCACGTTGTTTCTAGCCTTTTTCTCCCAGCTTGGAACCGAACCAGATGGATTTTCCTTCCAACAGACTGAAGTTCAGAATATATTTTGCCGGCTGTGATGTTGATGTGAGTCAACATATTTTATCTGATCAGGACCTGAATGTTCAATATTTGTTCAGTTCCAAATTGCTCCAGACATTGGTTTCAATTCTGGGATCTGGTGTCTTTGCTTTTATCTTCCCCAGAGCCCCCTTTAGTACCCGCACGTAATTGTTCTTTGTGTTATGTTATTTTCAAATACATATTAAAGGGGCAATATATTTCCCCCTTTTAATCTAATATAAAGGTTGGTTAATGTTCTTTATGGCATCATTTCAAAATGACTTACAGTGCGAGTGAATGTAAAGCCATGTAAAGAAGAGCAGGGACAACACAAAAGTAGTCGAGCCTCCATAAAGAATAAAAAATTAAATGAAGGATCATCTGATTTTCTATTCTAAAAAGAACGTCAAAGAGAATAATGTCACAGTTGAAGGGACAAAAGAAATATAATGGCTTCACATATTTGCAGCGGTCTGTGCAGGCCTGAATGTGCTTTCCTGGGTGAGCCCAATGAGCTGACTTTAGTGAACACAAATTGTAATGGCTGAGTTCACACACCTTTACACAGAGAGAGACAGAGACAGAGACAGACAGACACACACACACACAGAGAGAGAGAGAGAGAGAGAGAGACAGACAGACAGACAGAGGCTGGGAGGCAGAGAGGGACAGAGAAACACACACACACAGAGAGACAGAGACAGAGAAAAAGAGAGAGACAGAGGTGGAGAGACAGGGACAGACAGAGGCAAACAGAGCAAGAAAGAGAGACACACACACAGAGAGAGGCAGACAGACAGACAGAGAAAGATAAAGAAAAGGAGAGACAGAGAGAGACAGGGACAGAAGGCGAGAGAGACATACACACACACACACACACACACACACACACAGAGAGAGACAGACAGACAGAGAAAGACATAGAAATATAGAAAAAAGGAGAGACAGACAGAAGAAAAAAGAGAGAGGCAGAGAAAGAAAGAGAGGAAAAAAAAGAGAGAGAGACAATTAGGCAAAATTAAGGTGTCTCATGGGCTCCCAGGCAGATCTGTTGTTGCTTTAATCAAGCAACTCTCGAACTCACTGGATATTCTGATCTATAGTCTCAGTAATTTCATTTGCTCTCTAATCCATGTGAAGGTCGAAAACAAACAAAAGTATACGATGCTACCAAGAGAGTAAAAGAATGGAAATGGGAATGGGCTGGTCACAGAGCTGGTGGCCGGTGGACCAAGGCAGTCCTAGAATGGATCCCACTGGATCAAAAGCATCCAGGAAAGAGACCTAAAACAGGATGGATCGACAACATCAGAAAGTATGGTGGGACCAATTGTCAAAAGAAAGCTCAGGACCATCTTGGTTGGAAACACGAGGAAGAGGCCTTTGTCCTACAGTGGATCGATGATGGATAGAATGAGTGAATAAATTTAATAATCCCACCTGGATACTCTGGAGTTTAAGGAAGGGCATAGAAGTATTTCCTCATTTCCTTTCTCATGGTGTAGGCCCCTGATGGCGAACTTATGGCACACATGCCACAGGTGGCATGCAGAGCCATTTGTGCTGGCACGCAAGCCACAGGCAAACTTACCTCACTGCACATGCGTGTGCCTCACAGCTGATTTTTGGTGGATTTGAGGCCTTTTTTGGCCTCCCAGAGGCTTGAGAAAGACTTCTGCAGGCTTCTGTAGGCTTTGCAGACTGCCCTGTTTCATCACTTCCTATTTTTCCAAAAATACCAGAAGTGATGAAACGGGGCTAGTTTTCAGCCTGCAAAGCCTGCAGAAGCCTGCAAAAGCCTTCCTCAAGCCTCTGGGAGGGCGAAAATGGCCTCCCTGGTCTCCAGAGGCTCTCTGGAAGCTGGAAATGGGCCCATTTCCAGCCTTCCTGAACTTCCAGGAGGCCCGTTTTTCACCCTCCCTGAGCCTCTGCACACGGCCTGCACTTACCTGCATCCAAAATGGGCCACGTGGGGAACTCCTGGAAGAGGTGGGCGGGGTGGGCGAGGCCAGCCAGGGGCGGGATTTGCGGGTTCGTCAAACTGCGCAGAATCTTAGCTAGAGGATCAACCGAACCCCTGCGAACCCCCAGCAGCCCACCCTGATCATGATTCAATGTGAGTTTGTACCAGGAGATCCACTCTACTCTATCACTTTAATTAGTGCTTCACTTGGCTCTCACCGCTGTCCTTCAAAGACAATCCGGAGTTATATAAACGCCTTCTTTTTGAAGACAGCCAGACCAGGCCATCAATGGGAAATGGTGGGTGTTGACAGGTTGCTGATCCATCTCTCTTGCTTTGACTACAGGGATCATAGCAGGAGTACATACCTAACCAAACTAGGAAAACTGTGCAGCAAGAGAGAGAGAGATGGTTTATGCAAAACCCGTCAGTCTGTTGCTCAGGAGATCCTGTGGGACAGCAGAAATGTAAGACTCACAAAACAAGAAGGTCTTCCCAAATGTGCTCAATGCAAGTGACATCTCTCCTCTTGCACCTAAGTTTAGCACAAACCATAACCTAGCAACCTCTTCTCTTTCTGCTCTGGTTGTCATCTCATTCCCAGCAGAGAAATAGCACATCTTCAAGTCAGGTTCCTCCCTTCTGCAAACACTATCCGTGGTCAGCTTCGATAAGTCAATTGTCTAACTAGTGAATCCAAAATAAGGAAAGACTCGGGAATTTGAATTCCCCCAAAGTAAAACTTAATTGGATAAGCCCGGGGGTGGGTGGGTGGGGAAGCTTCATCCAGTTCACACCAGTTTGGCCGAACCGGGTGTTAATTATACATCTGGTTCAATGAACCGGTAGTTCTGACGACTGCCTGGCTCCACCTGCCCCACCCCTCCCAGAAGTCCCCACACAGCCTGTTTTGGATTGCAGGAAAGTGCAGAGGCTGTGCGAAGGCTCAGGGAGAGCAAACAATGGGCCTGCCGGAAGCTCCGGAAGGCCAGAAACGGGCCCATTTCCAGCCTCCAGAGAGCCTCCGGAGTCTGGGGAGGGCAAAATGGGCCCCTTGCAACCCCTTTTCATTCCCAGGGTGGTGCAGGGAAGCCTAATAGGTCAAAAACGGGGACATGCGGGGCACAAAACATCCCCCCTGTACCCATTTTTGCTCCCAAGGGTGATACAGGAGGCTCTCCGGAAGCCAAAAACGGGCCCATTTCTGGACTTCCAGAACTTCTGGGAGGCCCGTTTTTTCCCCTCCCTGAGCCTCTGTGCGGGCCCTGCGCTTACCTCACATCCAAAATGGGCCGCGTGGAGATTCCTGGGAGGGGAGGGATGAGGTGGGAGGGGAGGGGTGGGTGGGGCCAGCCAGGGGTGAGATTTGGCGGTTCTCTGAATCAGCCATAACATTAGCAACAGGTCCCCACAAACCCGTAGCAGCCCACCCCTGCATAGTTCAAATAACTTGAGAGTATGGAACATAGAATAACCGAGTTGGAAGGGACCTCAGAGGTCTTCTAGTCCAAACCCCTGCTTGAGCAGGGGACCCTCTACCATTTCAGATGAAGGGTTGGCCAGTCTCTTCTCAAAAACCTCCAGTGATGGAGAAGGAAGAAGGAAAGACAGGAAGGAGGGAGGGAGGGAGGGAGGGAAGGAAGGAAGGAAGTTAGCATAACAGAATAACAGGATTGGAAGGGACCTGGGAGGTCTTCTAGTCCCACCCCATGCTCAGGCAGGAGACCTTGTACCATTGGCTGTCTAGTCTCCAGTGATGGAGCACCCACACTGTTATGTCTTTGGAACTGGTTGGAGTCGCCAACCAGGTCCGCTGTTTGAGCGGGAGCACCAGCCGCTCCCATTGGCTGTCACTGTTTGACAGCCGGTTATAAAAGTCGGCTGTCGAGCAGTGCCAGCCCATTGTCGCTAGCTAGTCTGCCTAGTGAGAAGGCAGACGCGGCAACCCTTTATTCATAGTAATAAAGCCTTTTACATTGCACCCTGGTTCAGCCTCGTTCCTCCGCCGCTCTACAACACTGGCGACAAGGGCGGGATGCGATCAGAGGCTACCAGTAGTGCGATTCCGAAGAGCTGAGGCCACCGATGCTCACAAAGAGCGCGTAATTCAAAAAAGCCTCTGGGCTTTGAGCTGTAGTCGCTAGAGCGAAGTCACGGGCGCTGAAGCCGCAGCCGCCGACGCTCAAAAAGGGCGCAAAATTCAAAAAGCCTCCGTAGCCGGAGAGGCAGACACCGCCGGATAGCGCAGCCGCAAGTGCTCTTCTAAGAGCGCGAACTTTGAATCAAGACTGAAGAGACGAGCACTGCCATTTCCAGAATGAATGCCAATCCGACATTCCTGCCATTCAAGCCAGCCGAGGAAACGTGGGACTCATATAAAAATCGTTTCAGCTACTTCCTCGATGCCATCGGTTTAGCGGATGCTGCTGAGCACAGGAAAAAATCCTACTTCCTCAGCTACTGTGGGGCTGCGGTTTTTGACACCGCTACAGCACTAGTCGCCCCTCGCGCTATCAGGAGCGTCCCGTGGGATGAACTCCAAGAGATCCTCTCCAACCACTACTCACCTAAGCCATCCCAGATAGCCAGAAGATATGCTTTCCAAACCAGAAAACAGGCTGAGGGAGAGTCAATTAACGAGTATGTGGCAGCTCTGAGGACAGCTGCCTTACAGTGTGGTTTCAGAGACTACCTAGAAGACATGTTACTAGACCAGATCGTCTGTGGGGTTAGAGACCTTAGGCTGCAAAGACGCTTGCTAGCAAAAAAGGACTTAAACCTAGCCTTAGCCGTGGAGGAAGCCCAAGCTGCTGAGCTCTCTGCCCAATCAGCAGCTGAAATTCAAGGAACTCCTGTAAAACCCAGCAGTTCCACCATCCATTCAGAGGAAGTTTCCATTGAAGAAGACCCCATAGACTCAACAGACGTTAACCGCCTTAAGCAACAAAAGCCTTCACAGGTAGGAGCAGGGCAGAGAAACAACTTTGCCCCCAAGCAACCTCCCATTTGCCTAGCTTGCGGGGGCTCCCACTCTAGGGCATCCTGCAGGTTTAAGAACGCCATCTGCCTGAATTGTCAAAAGAAAGGCCACCTCGCTAGAATCTGCCTAGCAGGGCGAACTTTTCCTCAAAGACCTCCACCACCTACTACTTTCCAAAGGCAAGTGGAGGACTGCTATACCTGCTACCACGCTAACCAAACTTCCCAGACTCCTAATAAAATCACTATCTCTGTTTCTTTAGAAGGTAAGCCCTGCAGGATGGAAGTAGACACAGGATCTGCACTTTCAATCATCTCCTGGGAAACCCTAAAGAAGATCCATCCCAGATTTGCGAGGAAGAAGCTGCAGAGATGCCACCTGACACTGCGGGACTACCAGGGCAAGAACATCCCTGTCCTCGGGAAAGGCAAGTTTTTAGTTCAATTCCAAGCCTTTAAAGGCCATTTGCCTTTGGTGGTTGTTAATGGTGCCCTCCCCAGTCTGTTGGGGCTAGATTGGTTCCCCTCCTCGGCCTTAGTGTAACTGGGATCCATGCTGTCTCAACTTCTGACGTAGACGCCCTATTCTCAGATTACTCTGATGTTTTTAGCAGCGAGCTGGGTTGTTATTCTGGCACCCCATCTCCTTCTCTGTGGACCCCCAGGCAATCCCCTTTGCCTTAAGCCACGCAGGGTGCCTTTCGCCATCCGTCCAAAGTTAGATTTAGAATTAGATAAGTTACTAAAGCAAGGGGTGTTAGAACCAACTGACTTTGCCAAGTGGGAGACCCCATAGTCACCCCACTCAAGAAAGATGGCAGTTTAAGAATCTGCGCAGACTATAAGACCACCCTCAATCATTATCTACAGGTCAGCGCCTACCCTGTCCCTGTTATTCAACACCTGTTACACACCTTCGAACCCGGCACCATCTTTGCCAAATTAGATATGTCCCAGGCATACCAACAGTTCCCTGTGGATGATCAGACAGCTGAGTTACAAACCATAGTCACACATAGAGGGGCATTCAAGTGCAAACGCCTCCAATTCGGCGTAAGTGTAGCCCCGGGTATATTCCAATCCCTCATGGAAAGGATCCTCCAAGGTCTCCCAGGGTTGTCCCTTACTTCGATGACATTTTAGTCTCAGCAATTGACAGACCCCAGCTCATACAGAGAGTCAGAGCAGTCCTAGAGAAGTTTAGGCAGCATGGCCTCAAACTTAAAAGGGAGAAGTGCGCCATCGCCACTAGACAAGTGGACTTTCTGGGATATAGGATAGATGCCTCTGGCATTCACCCAGTCGAATCCAAAGTAAAGGCCATCCATGAGGCGCCTACACCAACCAACAAGATGGAACTCCAAGCCTTTCTGGGGCTACTAAACTTTTACGCCTCATTCCTCCCGCACAAAGCGTCTATTGCTGAACCCTTACACAGACTGTTAGACAAAGAATCCCCCTGGCATTGGGGACCCAAGGAAGCCCATGCCTTCAAGGCAGTCAAATCCTTACTCACATCTGATGCAGTTTTAATCCAATTTGATCAAAGACTTCCCTGGTCCTAGCTGCGGATGCATCTCCCTTTGGGATTGGGGCTGTTCTGAGCCACAGGCTTCCCAACGGTTCCGAGGCACCAATCGCTTTCTTCTCTAGGACCTTCTCTACTGCAGAAAGGAACTACAGCCAAATTGATAAGGAGGCCTTGGCTGCAGTAGCTGCAGTAAGAAAGTTTCATGAATTTTTGTTTGGACACCATTTTGAACTTATAACTGACCACAAACCACTCCTGGGGCTGTTATCAGGGGATAAGCAAACCCCACAGGTACTATCACCTAGAATGACCAGGTGGACTTTGTTCCTGGCCGCTTATTCATTCAAGTTGGTGCATCGCCCTGGAAAAAACTTGAGTCACGCCGATGCCCTTAGTCGCTGCCCCCTACCAGTCCCAGTCGAAGACCCAGCACCTGTTCATGCCATTTTTGAAGTTAACGAACTTAAATTGCCGGTTACAGCCGAGGACATTGCTGTGCACTCAAAAAAAGACAGAATAATTGCCCAAGTTATGGACTGGGTGGGAAGGGGGTGGCCGGAAACACAATACACCGCTGACTTTGCTCCTTTCAAAACCCGTAAGCAGGAATTGTCGAAACTACAAGGATGTCTGTTGTGGGGGACAAGGGTAGTCATTCCAGCCACTCTTCGTGTACCCATCCTGAAGGTACTTCACGAGGGCCACCCGGGCATCATAAGGATGAAGGCTCTGGCCCGCAGCTACGTTTGGTGGCCCGGCATGGATGCCCAAATCTCCAACTGGGTAAGCTCATGCCAACCTTGCCAAGAAACCAGGGCTGCCCCACCAGCAGCCACGCCTACCAAGTGGGAGAGTGCTAGTGGTCCTTGGTCTCGCCTGCACATTGACCTGGCTGGACCAGTACATGGCAGGACCTTCTTGGTTGTAGTAGACTCTTATTCCAAGTGGATAGACTTGGCCCTACTACCCTCGACAACCACTCAAGCAATTGTTAAGGCTCTGACCCGCTTCTTCGTTACCCATGGGCTCCCTGACACACTGGTGTCTGACAATGGCCCCCAGTTCACGTCATGTGAGTTTAGCATGTACGTTGCCAACTTGGGCATCAGACACATCCTTACAGCCCCCTTTCACCCCGCTAGCAACGGGATGGCTGAGAGGGCAGTCAGGTCAGCAAAAGAGGCACTTGCCAGGTTTGGCCAGGAAAACTGGCATTCCAAACTGTCACGTTACCTCCTGAGCCAACATACGACGCCATGCACTGCTACTAATAAATCCCCTGCCAAACTCTTGATGGGGAGACGCCTGAGGACCACCCTGGACAGGTTGCACTCCCACTATTGCCCAGACACCCCTTTGGGATCTGACAGTTTGGTCAGGGACTTTGCCTTGCATGACCTGGTGTACGCCAGGAATTATGCAGGGGATCCTCTGTGAGTACCAGGTCAAGTTGTGTCAGTCACAGGTCCTAGATCCTACAGGGTCCTCTTGGAAGATGGACGCCTGTGGTGTAGACACGTGGACCAGCTCCGTAGACGATGGAGAAGCACAACTGATACCAACCCAACCCGACCTCCTAGCACCGAGGACTCCCTGCCGGTACCAGCCTGCCCAGCCGGGAGCTCCCTGCAGGATCCGAGCTACCCCATCGACCAGGAGGCTCTGCTGGAGGGTCCGAGCTGTCAACAAGAGACATCGAGCCAACAGCCAAGCGAACCAGCCTGCAGGCCGGACCAAGCGACTCACCAAGGTCAGCCCGAAATGTGGACTTACCAAATTCACAGAGCACCACACCTGACCGAACCCACTTCCTGACAACCTCCGAGACGATGCCTGGGGCGAGGACTTGATGCCAGCCAGCAGCTTGCCCGGGTTGCGACGTTCCGGCCGCCAGCGCAGACAACCAACTTACCTGAAGGACTACGCATGCTCCCAGCTGGGGGAAAGGAGTGTTATGTCTTTGGAACTGGTTGGAGTCCCCAACCAGGTCCGCTGTTTGAGCGGGAGCACCAGCCGCTCCCATTGGCTGGCACCGTTTGACAGCCGGTTATAAAAGGCGGCTGTAGAGCAGTGCCAGCCCGTTGTCGCTAGCTAGTCTGCCTAGTGAGAAGGCAGACGCGGCAACCCTTTATTCATAGTAATAAAGCCTTTTACATTGCACCCTGGTTCAGCCTCGTTCCTCCGCCGCTCTACAACACTGGCGACAAGGGCGGGATGCGATCAGAGGCTACCAGTAGTGCGATTCCGAAGAGCTGAGGCCACCGATGCTCACAAAGAGCGCGTAATTCAAAAAAGCCTCTGGGCTTTGAGCTGTAGTCGCTAGAGCGAAGTCACGGGCGCTGAAGCCGCAGCCGCCCGACGCTCAAAAAGGCGCAAAATTCAAAAAGCCTCCGTAGCCGGAGAGGCAGACACCGCCGGATAAGCGCAGCCGCAAGTGCTCTTCTAAGAGCGCGAACTTTGAATCAAGACTGAAGAGACGAGCACTGCCATTTCCAGAATGAATGCCAATCCGACATTCCTGCCATTCAAGCCAGCCGAGGAAACGTGGGACTCATATAAAAATCGTTTCAGCTACTTCCTCGATGCCATCGGTTTAGCGGATGCTGCTGAGCACAGGAAAAAATCCTACTTCCTCAGCTACTGTGGGGCTGCGGTTTTTTGACACCGCTACAGCACTAGTCGCCCCTCGCGCTATCAGGAGCGTCCCGTGGGATGAACTCCAAGAGATCCTCTCCAACCACTACTCACCTAAGCCATCCCAGATAGCCAGAAGATATGCTTTCCAAACCAGAAAACAGGCTGAGGGAGAGTCAATTAACTTGAGTATGTGGCAGCTCTGAGGACAGCTGCCTTACAGTGTGGTTTCAGAGACTACCTAGAAGACATGTTACTAGACCAGATCGTCTGTGGGGTTAGAGACCTTAGGCTGCAAAGGCGCTTGCTAGCAAAAAGGACTTAAACCTAGCCTTAGCCGTGGAGGAAGCCCAAGCTGCTGAGCTCTCTGCCCAATCAGCAGCTGAAATTCAAGGAACTCCTGTAAAACCCAGCAGTTCCACCATCCATTCAGAGGAAGTTTCCATTGAAGAAGACCCCATAGACTCAACAGGCGTTAACCGCCTTAAGCAACAAAAGCCTTCACAGGTAGGAGCAGGGCAGAGAAACAACTTTGCCCCAAGCAACCTCCCATTTGCCTAGCTTGCGGGGCTCCCACTCTAGGGCATCCTGCAGGTTTAAGAACGCCATCTGCCTGAATTGTCAAAGAAAGGCCACCTCGCTAGAATCTGCCTAGCAGGGCGAACTTTTCCTCAAAGACCTCCACCACCTACTACTTTCCAAAGGCAAGTGGAGGACTGCTATACCTGCTACCACGCTAACCAAACTTCCCAGACTCCTAATAAAATCACTATCTCTGTTTCTTTAGAAGGTAAGCCCTGCAGGATGGAAGTAGACACAGGATCTGCACTTTCAATCATCTCCTGGGAAACCCTAAAGAAGATCCATCCCAGATTTGCGAGGAAGAAGCTGCAGAGATGCCACCTGACACTGCGGGACTACCAGGGCAAGAACATCCCTGTCCTCGGGAAAGGCAAGTTTTTAGTTCAATTCCAAGCCTTTAAAGGCCATTTGCCTTTGGTGGTTGTTAATGGTGCCCTCCCCAGTCTGTTGGGGCTAGATTGGTTCCCCTCCTCGGCCTTAGTGTAACTGGGATCCATGCTGTCTCAACTTCTGACGTAGACGCCCTATTCTCAGATTACTCTGATGTTTTTAGCAGCGAGCTGGGTTGTTATTCTGGCACCCCCATCTCCTTCTCTGTGGACCCCCAGGCAATCCCCCTTTGCCTTAAGCCACGCAGGGTGCCTTTCGCCATCCGTCCAAAGTTAGATTTAGAATTAGATAAGTTACTAAAGCAAGGGGTGTTAGAACCAACTGACTTTGCCAAGTGGGAGACCCCCATAGTCACCCCACTCAAGAAAGATGGCAGTTTAAGAATCTGCGCAGACTATAAGACCACCCTCAATCATTATCTACAGGTCAGCGCCTACCCTGTCCCTGTTATTCAACACCTGTTACACACCTTCGAACCCGGCACCATCTTTGCCAAATTAGATATGTCCCAGGCATACCAACAGTTCCCTGTGGATGATCAGACAGCTGAGTTACAAACCATAGTCACACATAGAGGGGCATTCAAGTGCAAACGCCTCCAATTCGGCGTAAGTGTAGCCCCGGGTATATTCCAATCCCTCATGGAAAGGATCCTCCAAGGTCTCCCAGGGGTTGTCCCTTACTTCGATGACATTTTAGTCTCAGCAATTGACAGACCCCAGCTCATACAGAGAGTCAGAGCAGTCCTAGAGAAGTTTAGGCAGCATGGCCTCAAACTTAAAAGGGAGAAGTGCGCCATCGCCACTAGACAAGTGGACTTTCTGGGATATAGGATAGATGCCTCTGGCATTCACCCAGTCGAATCCAAAGTAAAGGCCATCCATGAGGCGCCTACACCAACCAACAAGATGGAACTCCAAGCCTTTCTGGGGCTACTAAACTTTTACGCCTCATTCCTCCTGCACAAAGCGTCTATTGCTGAACCCTTACACAGACTGTTAGACAAAGAATCCCCCTGGCATTGGGGACCCAAGGAAGCCCATGCCTTCAAGGCAGTCAAATCCTTACTCACATCTGATGCAGTTTTAATCCAATTTGATCAAAGACTTCCCCTGGTCCTAGCTGCGGATGCATCTCCCTTTGGGATTGGGGCTGTTCTGAGCCACAGGCTTCCCAACGGTTCCGAGGCACCAATCGCTTTCTTCTCTAGGACCTTCTCTACTGCAGAAAGGAACTACAGCCAAATTGATAAGGAGGCCTTGGCTGCAGTAGCTGCAGTAAAAAAGTTTCATGAATTTTTGTTTGGACACCATTTTGAACTTATAACTGACCACAAACCACTCCTGGGGCTGTTATCAGGGGATAAGCAAACCCCACAGGTACTATCACCTAGAATGACCAGGTGGACTTTGTTCCTGGCGCTTATTCATTCAAGTTGGTGCATCGCCCTGGAAAAAACTTGAGTCACGCCGATGCCCTTAGTCGCTGCCCCCTACCAGTCCCAGTCGAAGACCCAGCACCTGTTCATGCCATTTTTGAAGTTAACGAACTTAAATTGCCGGTTACAGCCGAGGACATTGCTGTGCACTCAAAAAAGACAGAATAATTGCCCAAGTTATGGACTGGGTGGGAAGGGGTGGCCGGAAACACAATACACCGCTGACTTTGCTCCTTTCAAAACCCGTAAGCAGGAATTGTCGAAACTACAAGGATGTCTGTTGTGGGGGACAAGGGTAGTCATTCCAGCCACTCTTCGTGTACCCATCCTGAAGGTACTTCACGAGGGCCACCCGGGCATCATAAGGATGAAGGCTCTGGCCCGCAGCTACGTTTGGTGGCCCGGCATGGATGCCCAAATCTCCAACTGGGTAAGCTCATGCCAACCTTGCCAAGAAACCAGGGCTGCCCCACCAGCAGCCACGCCTACCAAGTGGGAGAGTGCTAGTGGTCCTTGGTCTCGCCTGCACATTGACCTGGCTGGACCAGTACATGGCAGGACCTTCTTGGTTGTAGTAGACTCTTATTCCAAGTGGATAGACTTGGCCCTACTACCCTCGACAACCACTCAAGCAATTGTTAAGGCTCTGACCCGCTTCTTCGTTACCCATGGGCTCCCTGACACACTGGTGTCTGACAATGGCCCCAGTTCACGTCATGTGAGTTTAGCATGTACGTTGCCAACTTGGGCATCAGACACATCCTTACAGCCCCTTTCACCCTGCTAGCAACGGGATGGCTGAGAGGGCAGTCAGGTCAGCAAAGAGGCACTTGCCAGGTTTGGCCAGGAAAACTGGCATTCCAAACTGTCACGTTACCTCCTGAGCCAACATACGACGCCATGCACTGCTACTAATAAATCCCCTGCCAAACTCTTGATGGGGAGACGCCTGAGGACCACCCTGGACAGGTTGCACTCCACTATTGCCCAGACACCCCTTTGGGATCTGACAGTTTGGTCAGGGACTTTGCCTTGCATGACCTGGTGTACGCCAGGAATTATGCAGGGGATCCTCTGTGAGTACCAGGTCAAGTTGTGTCAGTCACAGGTCCTAGATCCTACAGGGTCCTCTTGGAAGATGGACGCCTGTGGTGTAACACGTGGACCAGCTCCGTGAGGCGATGGAGAAGCACAACTGATACCAACCCAACCCGACCTCCTAGCACCGAGGACTCCCTGCCGGTACCAGCCTGCCCAGCCGGGAGCTCCCTGCAGGATCCGAGCTACCCCATCGACCAGGAGGCTCTGCTGGAGGGTCCGAGCTGTCAACAAGAGACATCGAGCCAACAGCCAAGCGAACCAGCCTGCAGGCCGGACCAAGCGACTCACCAAGGTCAGCCCGAAAATGTGGACTTACCAAATTCACAGAGCACCACACCTGACCGAACCCACTTCCTGACAACCTCCGAGACGATGCCTGGGGGCGAGGACTTGATGCCAGCCAGCAGCTTGCCCGGGTTGCGACGTTCCGGCCGCCAGCGCAGACAACCAACTTACCTGAAGGACTACGCATGCTCCCAGCTGGGAAAGGAGTGTTATGTCTTTGGAACTGGTTGGAGTCCCCAACCAGGTCCGCTGTTTGAGCGGGAGCACCAGCCGCTCCCATTGGCTGGCACCGTTTGACAGCCGGTTATAAAAGGCGGCTGTAGAGCAGTGCCAGCCCGTTGTCGCTAGCTAGTCTGCCTAGTGAGAAGGCAGACGCGGCAACCCTTTATTCATAGTAATAAAGCCTTTTACATTGCACCCTGGTTCAGCCTCGTTCCTCCGCTGCTCTACAACACACACCCTCTGAAGGAAAGCCGTTCCACTGGTTAATTGTTATCTTCTTCCATATGAGTGTATCTAGAGAAAACCCGCATCAAAGATCAGCAAATCTGCAAAGAGCACCTCAAAAGCATTTCTCGAACTCCCTACCAAGAGAGCCAAGGTGACCTCTTAATCTCCAAAGGCTTTTGGCAAGCCGAGGTATATTTATGCAACTGGACGGTTCCCAACACACATTGCTATGACACGAGCATTCATCTTAGGGAGGTTATTATTATTTTTTATTGGATGCATTCTCCTAACTTAGCTGTGCTGATGTTTTAGCGGAGAAAGCCCTTTCTAAAACCACGGAGGTCCCCTTTTTCAGCACTGTCATAACTTTGAATGGCCACTAAATGAGGACCACCTGGATGAAACACACAACCATGTCAACCTTTTTTGGTTTCTATGTGTGTTGGTCATGGCTGCCATCTCCAATTTTTTTGGAGACACACACTCACACACCATGGACATCCTGTGATCTATGATGGCATTTATCCCAAATCAGGTAACTATTATTCAGGGGGAAATTAGTTGTGAAGCCAACATGCCATGTTTAAAATGAACAGTCAACATTATGCACAGAATTTAAAAGACAGAATGAATTTGCAGAAAGGCTACGAAGGAATTTAAGTCTTCTCAGGAGGAAGCCAGAAGAGTTGGATTAATAGTTTATTGTTAACCACAAAAAGATCCTTATTATTTTCTCTACTACAGGCACTAATAAATCATGTTAAAACTGTCTAGGCACCCCCTCTAGGATTAGAAAGGAGTCATTAAATTGGAATGAAATCATAAACTGAGCATCTCACCCTCAAATAAATCCCCATGATTTGTAATTTTAAAACAACATGCCTTATCGGACTTGTTTTATTTTCATGAAAAATTTTAAAAAATAAGTGCAAATAACATTATTTAAACCCTTTGCCCCAATTCTGTTATCTGGAGCTCAAGTAGAATTTAAGTAAAGCATAAATAATAAGACATAAACTTTGGAGACAGAAGAGTTAAAGTTGATGAAAAATAAATTTCTGTATGACAAGATAGAGAGAGAGAGAGAAAGAGAGGGAGGGAGGGAGAGAGAGGGAGAAAGGGGGGCAACTCAATTTATATTGGTTGAAATAGCGCACAATTCAAAATATGATTTTTAGTACCTCATAGGACTAAGAAGGAGAAGATAAGTTACCAAAATGTTTATAAAATGTCCAATTCAGATCAAAGCATTATAGGTAAAAATGTGTTTTTTGTGGAAATGCTGCATTTAAAACAAATGTGGCTTTTATTTCTATGTATGTATGTATGTATGTATGTATGTATGTATGTATATGTGTGTGTGTGTGTGTGTGTGTGTGTGTGTATATATATATATATATACACACACACACACACACTCTGTGACAAGAAGATGCCGATGCGCCTGAAGGCGAAAATCTATAACTCTGTGGTGCGCCCCGTGGCCATATACGGCGCAGAGTGCTGGCCGACGACCAAAGAAGTCGAAAGCAGACTCCAGATAATGGAGATGCGAATGCTCCGATGGTCGGTAGGCCTCACCCTACTCGATCGCGTCAGGAACGAAGAAGTGCGTAGACGGTTCAACGTCGTGCCCATCCCCACGGTCATGAGGCAGTCCCGGCTACGATGGTTCGCCACGTGAGCGCGCCAAGGAAGAATCCATCATCAAATCTGTAATGAAGGTGACTGTCGGAGGAGCGAGACCGCGTGGTAGACCTAAACAACGCTGGATGGACACGATCAAGGCCGATCTAGAGATCGCGAAGGCAGACCCGACACACGTGGCAGACAGAGAGGTGTGGAAGCAGTACTCAAGGACATTAGCGGACCTCGCCCGGCGCGAGACAAACGCTGAAGAAAAAGAAGAAGAAGAAGATATATATATATATATATATATATATATATATATATATATATATATATATATATATATATATTGAGATTGATGTGAAAACTGAATGGAACAGACTTTTCAATTAACTCAAAGCTTAATGGATGCTAGAAAATTACCACTGAGGGGACAGCTTTAATTAGTACCTAACAAAGATGGGACTTGGAAATTTCCTTCCTGCTTTTCAGAAATAACATGAGCTAAAATGTACATGGAAAAAAAGACCCCATATAAATAAATATAATGTGGTCACAACGATATATAAATAAAAGGATATCTGATTGGAGTGGAGAATACCATAAATTAAAAATCAGGTCAGCACTAAAAAGAAAAAGAAAAAAAAGTAAGATTATCCACAGAATGCAAATGTGATGACCCAGGGTGGGATACAAAATAAACACAGTCACAAAAAAAAACAGCTGAAGCCCCTTTTATTCCTTCACTTTGCTTCCAAGCTCCAAATATCCTTGACTGGAGAAAAAAAACTCCCACACAAACAGTTACAAGAAGGAGGAAATGCTGCTTACATTATAAAGAGTAAAAAACAACACAAACCAGGCAAAATAAGGACTTGAAGACGTCCACAGATATCAAAACACACACTGGGAAGGACGCCAAACTCAGAGAGGAACAATAAACTAGAGATATTTCCACGCTTTGTTTCCAGCACTTGCCCATACACATGTCTGTCCTCTTACCCAGTTGTCACAGCTGCAGCCCATGAAGAAGATCAAGGCCCTCTCCTCCCGAGTAGACCATGTCTCTCCCTGTGTGCCCTAGGATGGAGAAGGGATGGGCCTGGGTCCTCCTCTGACTGCCCAGCCAGCCTCTGCCCTTCCCCAGCCTCCTCCATAACCTCTGGAGCCACATTTCCTCTCCCTGCTGGCTGTTCCTCCTCTCCCTCAGAGTCAGTTTCCACCAGAGTCATGACAGCAAAGTTGATCAGTGGGATGCAACAGGGTAGGGGTACAGAGTTTCTCCACCCTCAGATTCTCAAAAGTTTTGGGAACATAAATTCCAGGTATGACCCTTGAAATGAAAAATCAGTGGGAGAGGTAGATGGAGAACAACAATGCAAGTCACACCTTTCTTACAATAAGAGGATCTGAAGATCACATGAAGTGTTAGTGCCCCTTTATCATGCCTTGGTAAGGCCACACTTGGAAATCTTGCACCCCATTTTGGTTACCAGGATGTAAAAAAGATGTTGAGACTTTAGAAAGGGTGCAGAGAAGAGCAGCAAAGAGGATTAGGGGACTGGAGGCTAAAACATATGATGAATGGTTGCAGGAACTGGGTATGTCTAGTTTAAGGAAGAGAAGGACTAGGGGTGACATGATAGCAGTCTTCCAATATTTGAGGGGCTGCTCCAAAGAAGAGGGAGTCAAGCTATTCCCCAAAGCAGCTGAAGGCAGGACAAGAAGGAAGGATGGAAACTAATCAGGGAGAGAAGCAACGTAGAATTAAGGGAAAATTTCCTGATAGTGAGTACAATTACTCAGTGGACACCTTGCCTTCAGAAATTTGGGTGCTCCAACATTGGAAGTTCTTAAGAAGAAATTGGACAACCATTTGTCTGAAATGGTATAAGCTCTCCTGCTTGGGGTGGGACTAGAAGACCTCTAAGGTCCCTTCCAACTCTGTTATTCTAACTTAAGCAACCATGCATCTGTCAACAGCCCAGCCTGGGATAATGTTAATAAAGGCTATATCCCGTTCTGTCAGATAACTAAAGTTCACGGACGTTGTGGTTCGCTGGCATCCGGTGCAGACAGCAGCGGAATCGGACAGTGGGGAAGAACAGGGACCAGTCCAGGAGTCTGGGGAGGACTCGGATGAGGGTCCTGCATCCAATGCAGAGATAGGGCCAGGACCATCTGGGAGTGGGGTGCTGTCTCCGGAGCCTCTGGAGTCTGGCAGTAGTGAGGAAGAGGAACAAGGGGAGCCTGTTCCCAGTGTGTGTGTGCGCAGAGTTGCCAGAAGGCAAGAGCAGCTAAATTAAAAGGGGTGACTTGGAAGTAAGGCTGGGAGGTGATTGTCCTCCCATAAGGTATAAAGGACAGGCAAAGGTGAAGAAACCTTCGCAGGAAGCAAAGTCATTCACTCTGTTCGAATTAAACCTTGAAGCTCTGTGTGGACTTTGTACTTCGGTTGGTTTTTTTACTGTTAATTTGGCACTTTAGTTTTTGGCAGCAATTCAAAGGAGAGAAAGGTGAGTGCTTATCTTGAGGGATTGCTTGGGACTCATTACTGGCTGGGAATGAACAGAATTCCCAGCGTTGAAATAAAACAAGAGTTGTTTTAACTAAGCGTGTGCTTAATTACGGTCTCGGAAACCTTGGTCGGATAACTCTGTTTGTTTTTAACTTAAGCATATCTTTGTACAGATGGAGCAAAGAAGAAAAAAGGCATTAGTTAAGGCAAGTAAGTTACCTCTTCCCAATCTTGCTTACCCAGGGAAAATAACTGTCCACTCAGCCATAAAACATTTAGACACCAGAATGTTGATTAGCAGTGGGAATAGCACTGGGAAAGAAGCCATCAAAAGATAACACTTTGGAAAATGTTATACAATTTCAGTGTCCTTCATGCAAAAAACACCGCCTTGGTTTAACTCACTGAGCCATTTTCTAAAGTGCCAACTCAATTAGCTTTATTCCTGTTTTTAAGGGTTCGTTTTTGTCCTGCTGTCTCTGGTTACCATGATAAATAACAGAATAACAGAGTTGGAAGGGACCTTGGAGGTCATCTAGTCCAACGCCCTGCTCAAGCAGGATATCCTATGCCACTCCTGACAAGTGGCTGCCCAGTCTCTTCTTAAAAACCTCCAGTGTTGGAGCTCCTACAACTTCTAAACTCAAGCAGTTCCGCTGATCAATTATTCTAACTGTAATGGAAGAACAGGGCTGGAAGGGACCTTAGAGATCTTCTAGCCCATCCCCCTGCTTGAGCAGGAAACCCTAGACCAGGGGGCTTTGCCAGCTTTGCTGGCTGAGGAATTCTGGGAGTTGAAGTCCACAAGTCTTAAAGTTGCCAAGGTTGGACACCCCTGCTCTAGACCATTTCTGGAGGCAAGTCATTCTGTTCCTCAATAACCTCTTCTTCAACAGAGTTGGGTTCTAATGTCTGGTCTAAATCAAAATTGTAGGTGATTTCTCCCACAAAAATGAAAAACTGCATTCCTTTTTCATGGGCTGTTTCCCCACCAGAAAATCCTAGCAACTTACACCAGCCATTGATTCTTGATAGTGATATAAAGTCTGCCTGTTGCCATATTATTGACACACAAATAATAGTAACTCTAAAAGCCAGCATGGGGGTTTTCACACTTAACCCTAACCAGAACTCAAATATGCCTGGGAAACATCCCTGTTTTTCAGTCAGAACTGAAGAAGCTTCTTAGATGAGAAGTGAAACATCTTCAAGGAAAAACAAAGGAAGTCGAGTTGCCTTTTGAAAAAGCAACTTTGGAACAACTCTGCTTTTCCATGTCCTTTTTCCAGCCTTTTTTTTCCATGTCTAGTCACGAGTAAGACAGGTGCAGTTGTCCTTAGGTGTAGTTGTGTAGTATTTCCCCCTTACTCTGCTATAGTCTAAGAGCAAGCTCAGCATACATAAAACAGGTTAGTCTTTGTCCTCTTGTTGGAGAAAATTATGAGGATATAATTCTGTGGTCACCGGGAATTCATCTTGATCTTAAGAGTAGTGATCCTATCAAAACAATCTTTGCTGATTTTGACCCAGTTTAGTTCTTGGATGAGACTCTACTAGGGTGGGCTGGAATCTAAAGCTAAAAGAGTATTTGTGGGCTGTTGACAGGGAAATTGCATGGACACAATTCTACAGAACTTTTATGGATCACTTCAGAGTCAGAATATTACATGTGAAGAATCAGGACTATGCAGTTCATAAGATTTATTGCTCAAGCAAGCCTATATACAAGAACCTAGTCAACTCAAGTTCAATTCTAACTTGGCAGTAGATAAGGGCCAACAGAATTTAAAAGGACTCAGACCATTTGTGGCAATGTAACAATTCTAAGCTTCTGACTTGCTTAACTCCACCCCTCACCCCTGCTTCTCTCTACATAGATGCTGAAGCACTTGACCAGCCTGAATTGAGAAGAGGATAGCTGAGATGGAGATGGAGTTTAGGTCAGCTAAACCAGGGCCCAAGCCTTGGGAACATTTTAAACTATAAGCCACAGCTCACTAGATTAAGCACCTGGATTATCTCATCCCACAACCTCAATTGGAATTTAGAATTTAATCCAGAGCTTTCAGGTGCCACGGAGAAAACACTTAACATAGTCGTGCCATTTTATCAAATTTATTTTATTTTATTTATTTATTTGATTTGTCAATTGCTTACAAGATAATAGGTATAAGTATAAACATGAGTAAGAATACAGGAAATAGGTACAAATAAATGGGGACAATAGGACAGGGACGGTAGGCACGATTGTGCACTTATGGGATCAGGAAATGCCGTAAGAGCTTAGTTTTAACAGTAATTTGTCATGTACCACTGAATCAAATGCTTTACAGAAGTCTATGTAAATTGCGTCTATTGTTTTGCCCTGGTTGAGTAGAGCTGTCCATATGTTTTTGCAGTGCAAGTGTTGCAGATTACAGGACAGTTTTTTCCTGAAACCAAATTGTTTTTTGGAGAGTAGGTTGTTTGTCTCTAAGTGGAGGGTAATGGAATGGTTAATAATTGATTCCACGACTTTGCACATGACGCAACACATTGAGATTGGTCTGTAGTTAACAACCAGGCTGGGGATCGATGTTGCCATCCATGATGTACTCTCTGATTTAAGAGACAATCGGAAAGAAGATTCGTTTCCATTTTTTTACCAGCTAACTTTGCATGTCGTTTGTACTTCACATGTCATTCCTGGCAGGGAGTCAAATTTTTCAACTTCAAAATTTCCAAATGTTGGGGATGCTCAAATGTTGTGATGTGCCTTGGGGATTTTGGCTACTTTAATATAATTGTGTTTGGTAAGGAACGACATAAATATCATAACTTTTTAACATTTTGTGTGTTTCAGTTTAAATGCTCTCAACCTGTTTCCTGTATTCTTACTCATGTTTATAATTATACCTATTATCTTGTAAGTGATTGACAATTAAAATCAAATAAATAAATAAACAAACAAATGGTTGCTAAGATAGAGAGCAAATATTTTTGGAGACCTTGCCAGAAACACAGTCAACATTTCTAAATATTATATATTGAGGTGGAATTTAATTTGAGTGATATCATTCTTTTTTCAAATACTCCCTCTTGTCCTGCAATTAAGGTGTTTAACTCTGAAAGGAAGCCTGTCATTAAGACTAATTTATCCTAATCTCCGTAGTATTTCAACGGCACGCCTCTGGTGATGGAAACTTTGCAGGAGATCTTCCTTCTTCTTTGTTTCACAATAGTTTTTTTTCTGCTCGACTCTGTCCATGGGTGGTGAGGAGAAAACGAGCACGGGTTTATAGCTAATTACTCAGTGTCTGTCAAAACAATCAAAAACACAGATGTTTTGCACAGAACCACAGGGCTGAGAATAGGGAAAAAACATGTGGAAATGAAAACTTCATTTTTATGACTAATAGGGAAAATTCCACAGCAGGCACCAGAAAAAAAGGTGGAGCTTTTGAGCGGGAGGAACTAAGGCAGCTGTGACACAACTTAGCAAGAGAACTACTTGCGAATAATGGAACACAAGGGACTCCAAGCCAATACAGAACTTTATGTAATCATTATGGCAGAATTGTGTGTAGAAGGAGGACTGGCAGAGCTTAGGGGCAGAGTCAAGGGAGTCATTAGCCTAGAGTCCTTACGTTCCCATAAACAGTGTAATTTCAATCCCTCTTGAATCCCATTGAGTCTCATCTAAATTCCAACTTATTGTTGGCCATTAGTTGATTAGATTCTCATGTATAAGCTTGAGCAATAAATCATATTAACTGGAACTTAATATGTGGTCTCTATTCTTCACCCCTGACAAAGGGACCTTTGAGGTCTTCTAGTCCAGTCCCCTGCTCCAGCAGGATACCCTATACCATTTCAGACAAGTGGATGTCCAGTCTCTTCTTAAAAACCTCCAGTGATGGAGCAGCCACATCTTCTGGAGGCAAGGAGTTCCACTGATTAATTGTCCTCACTGCCAGGAAATTTTTCCTTAGTTCAAGGTTGCTTCATTCCTTGGATAGTTTCCATCTATTATTTCTTGTCTTGCCTTCTGGTGCTTTGGAGAATAATTTGACCCCCTCTTCTTTGTGGCAGCCCCTCAAATATTGAAACACTACTATCATGTCACCCCCTAGTAGTCCTTCTTTCCTCTAGACTAACCAAACCCAAACCCTGCAACCGTTCTTCATACGTTTTAGTCTCCAGGCCTTTAATCAACTTAGTTGCTCTTCCCTGCACTTTTTCCAAAGTGCATGGTAAGAATGTTTCCTGTATTCATATATCTATATTTTCATCTATTAAGATGAGAAAGTTCGAATGTTACACGTAATACTGACATAAAACAGAGCCTAGGAGATTAATATGAAGGAAGGAAGGAAAGGCAGACCACTTCAAGCAGAAAATACCAGGTTTCTGGGGAGATAGATGATAGATAGATAGATAGATGATAGATAGATAGATAGATAGATAGATAGATAGATAGATAGATAGATAGATAGATAGATAGATAGATACTGTAGATGAATGGATGGATGGATAGATAGATTGTTAGATGGCTAGATCGATAGATAGATAGATAATAGATGATAGATAGATGATAGATACAACAACCCTTGGCTTTTTGTGAAATCTGTGTTGGTTGTCATATATCAATTGTTGATCCTTCCACTTTAACACTGTGATTACAAGATCATGGAGGAGTTCAGCAAACGGTAGTGAAGCAAGCAGATTCCAACGCTAAACAATCGTATGTTGAGTCTATATATAGGTTGCCCATTGTTTGGCTGATGAAAGGGTCAGCTCAGAAATAAAACTGTCATTTCCTTGGCTTTCCCTGCTGGTGATAAATGGCAGAATCCAAGTCAAGCTAATTGCAATAATGCTATTCGCTCCCTAGGACAGATGGGGTTAAAAAATAACCCAGTCAGTTTGGTTGGGCTTATTATTAATTCTTGAGTTGTCCTCCAGATGCAATGAAGGAAAAATAAAATATGCTGGGAAACTGTCTTTCTCTGTGTGTGTGTCTGTCAGTCTCTCTCTTTCTCTCTTCTATCTATCTATCTATCTATCTATCTATGTATCATCTACCATCTCTGTCTGTCTGTCTATCTATCTAATCTATCTATCTCTGTCATCTATCTATCTATATCTTCTATCTCTATCTATCTATCTATCTATCTATCTATCTATCTATCTATCTATCTATCTATCTATCTATCATCTACCATCTCTGTCTGTCTGTCTATCTATCTAATCTATCTATCTCTGTCATCTATCTATCTATATCTTCTATATCTATCTATCTATCTATCTATCTATCTATCTATCTATCTATCATCTACCATCTCTGTCTGTCTATCTATCTAATCTATCTATCTCTGTCATCTATCTATCTATATCTTCTATCTCTCTCTCTCTCTCTCTCTATCTATCTATCTATCTATCATCTACCATCTCTGTCTGTCTATCTATCTAATCTATCTATCTCTGTCATCTATCTACCATCTCTGTCTGTCTATCTATCTAATCTATCTATCTCTGTCATCTATCTATCTATATCTTCTATCTCTCTCTCTCTCTCTCTATCTATCTATCTATCATCTACCATCTCTGTCTGTCTATCTATCTAATCTATCTATCTCTGTCATCTATCTATCTATCTATCTATCTATCTATCTATCTATCTAATCTATCTATCTCTGTCATCTATCTATCTATCTAACATCTAACATCTCTCTCTATCCTATATCTCTGTCTGTCTATCTATCATCTACCATCTCTGTCTGTCTACCTATCTAATCTATCTATCTCTGTCATCTATCTATCTATCTATCTATCTATCTATCTATCTATCTATCTAACATCTAACATCTCTCTCTATCCTGTATCTCTGTCTGTCTATCTATCATCTATCTTCATCATCATCATCATCATCATCATCATCATCATCATCATCTCTCTATCCTCTCTTTCTCTTTCATCTATCTATCTATCTATCTATCTATCTATCATAATCATATTTACATTCTTTGAACATTATCTCATTAATCTCATCTTATTTAAACATTGTTATGAATTTGTGAGCTGACTTGCACTTGAAAAAAGCCACAAACACAAGAGAGAGAAAAAATCAAAGCATCTTATAACTTCACTTTTCTATGTATTAGAATCTGTTGAAAAGCCTAGCCTAATAAATATGAAGGACAAAGCATAAATTCCTTTAGCAAAAGAAGGAATGAATATAATAGAATAGAGAGTAGAGCAGAACAGAACAGAACAGAATAGAACAGAATAACAGAGTTGGAAGGGACCTTGGAGGTCTTCAATCCCCTGCTTAGGCAAGAAACTCTACACTACTTCAGACAAATGGCCATTGAATCTCTTCTTAAAAACCTCCAGTGTTGGAGCATTAACCATTTCTGGAGGCAAGTTGTTCCACTAATTAATTGTTCTAACTTTCAGGAAATTTCTTCTTACTTCCAGGTTGCTTCTCTCCTTGATTAGTTTACATCCATTGCTTCTCATCCTGCCCTCAGGTGCTTTGGTTTGGAGAGTAGCTTGATTCCCATTTCTTTGGGGCAACCCCTGGTTTTCAAAACAGCCAAATTGAGGGAGGGGAGAGGTTGGGAGGAGGAGGAAAAGGAAGAAGAAGAAGAAGAAGAAGAAGAAGAAGAAGAAGAAGAAGAAGAAGAAGAAGAAGAAGAAGAAGAAGAAGAAGAAGAAGAAGAAGAAGAAGAAGAAGAAGAAGAAGAAGAAGAAGAAGAAGAAGAAGAAGAAGAAGAAGCGGCAGAGCCTCCTCGCTGACGGACTATGGTCTGTGCTCTTTCATTGGAGAGCCCCGATCATTATGATTAGGGGCTGAAGCTGCCTTGGAGGGGCGGCAGAGTGAGGGGAAGCTGCAAGCCAGGTTGAGGGGAGCCACATCTCCCCTCCTGAGCTTGGTCTTTTTCCCCCCCGAAGACAACTGCAGCGGTGGTTTTAAATGGCCACCCCAAAGAGGAGAACTCAGCTGGATTAAGCTTTGTGCAAGAGGGAAGAAAGAGGTGGATAACATCTGAACCGGGACAACTGGGCAATACAACTAAACAAAAGTACCCTGGGATTAAGGTAACATGGAATTTTTAAGAAAAGAAAAGTGAGCGGCGAAATTACAAAGGGACAGGAAAAAAAATAAGAAAATATTTTTGACAGCTAAGCGGGGCTTCGAACCGGGAAAGGAAGAAGCTGGAACTAGAGATTTAACTAAATTGGACCAAAATATTTTGGCAATAAACATTCATAAAATAAATCTGGACTTAAGATTGTCAAAAAATAATAATAATAAAGTTTACAAATTGGAGACTGGACTGTGCTGGAATATTGAGGTTCGAAAAACCCTAAACAAAAAAATAGGGGGGAAAGGTGAAGACTTTGTATAATGGAGAGTGCCACCTTTTGACAAAAACTTGAGCTCAAACAAAAGGGAAAGCATCCTGTTTCTGAATGAACTTGTGTGGATATAACACTAAAGAAATATTGAAACAAAGTAAGAATCTTAGAAAGTGAAAGCAGAACCAGAACAAAGAAAAAAACAAGGAAAGACTGACTGGGATTGATTGATGTTTTTGGTATAGACCCTGGGCTGGAATAATTGAGAACTTTTGAAAATTGAAAGAAGAAAGAAGGAAAGTAAAAGTGGTTTTTTTGTGGACTTTAATGATCATAAAGTACAAGAGTATTTATGTAATGATGATATCTCTTCGGGAATTAAAAATAGAACTTAAAAATATGAGAGAACTACTACAGGAAAGAGATGAACCACTTTGCTCTGTGTTAGAAAAAATGGAAATGGCGATTGAAGAACAAGAAGAAAGAGCTTCAGAGGAGGAGGAGTCGACTCAAGGAGAAGACATTTTAAATAGACAATTAGCACAAAGAACACTACAAAGAAGTGGGGAAAGAAGGAAGGTTAAAAAGTTGAGATTTAAGAAGGCAATCAAAAGGGGGAATACCAGTGAAGTCGGGAAAGGCAGAAAGACCCAGCAGAAAAGGGGAAAGGAAGATATTGAGAAAGAGAGGGATACAAACTGGAATGAGAAAAGATATGGGGAAAAGAGGGGGAGGAGAAGCAGTAAGAAACAGGTGCATGAAATAAAGAAATACGGAAATAGTAAAACGTTGAAAAGAAATTGTTTTTTCAGAGATAATGGTTGATGAATTAAAAAGGGGATTCTGCAGGGTGACAAAGGGTAATAAAAATATTTCTGCAATTAAAAATATTTAGAAAATAGGGTAATATAGATACTGATAACTTTTATTAAAAATTAAGGAGGGAAAATATGCTGCGGAATCCAAATGAAAAGATGTCATGATTATTATTGTAACTTCTTAAAAATAATGGTTTATTGGGAATCAAGATGAGGGAATAAAGATATATTTTAATCCCTGAGGTGTCACACTCAAAGCATTAAAAGGGGGAAACCTATACTTGTTTTTTTTTTCTTTAGTGTTAAAATTTGTATTAATCTAGAATTTATAAAAAGAATGTGTAATGGAAAGAGAATATGACAGACTAAAGAACCAACTAAATTAATAAATTAATATAGACTATTAAAAGCAAGGAGAGACATTGGTAACCATTATTATTATTATTATCATTATCATTATTATCATTATCATCATTATCATTATTATCATTATTATCATTATTATCATTATCATTAGGCAAACACATATTGTTTATCTTTATTTTTAAAATAAATATTAAAGGATTATATTTGAAATAATTGAAACAAAAAGATGTTTCGATTGAGATTAATGAAAGAGCCTAGAATTAATGTGTTTGTTTCTCTCCTTACTGAAAATTTGGAATGGAAAAGGTAATAATAGAATTAAGTATGCATATATGAATGTATAATTGCTGTCATATTTGTATGTAAAGGTGATGACCCGGAAATATGTTGTCCACTAAAAAGAGATTTTGTTTTTAACATAAAAAACTGAATAAAATTTGTTAAAAAAAAACAAAAGAAAGAAAGAAGAAGAAGAAGGAGAAGGAGAAGGAGAAGGAGAAGGAGAAGGGCATGATATCCAGTTGCCATGACTCAACTTTCCAGATCCAACTACTAGAGTTAAAACAGAAGAATATCTCCCTCTTTGGCTTGAGATGAGATGATGGATGAAAGCAAATTATGAGGATATGACAATGGTAGACTTTACTAGGGTATATTTGTGCCACTGGGGTAAATAAATGCAACTGTGGAAAATATCTGAGAGAAATAAGTTGGTTTCCCCCAGAGTTGGGCGTTCTGCCTAGGAAGCAATCAGTTCAACTATTCATTCACTTGTTTCTGCTTTTGAATATTTGATAAGAGAAGGTTAATATTTTATAATGAAGAACGGCTTCACGATTTATTCTCCAAACAGACTGTAGTTACACAGCTTGCCTTTTGTTTATCACCTCTTTGAGACCCAAAGTCTACCAAATGTTCTCTCTCTCCCTCTCTCTCAGCCCTGAAATTTCAAAGAAGCCATTTTTAATCCTCGTGGAAAGGATAAAATAAAAATGTAGCTTATCTTTTTTAAAAAAAAAAACACACCCTCCTTGCTTTTTAAGATTGCTCTGGCCTGCAAGTTCAAACATACCATGTTTCCCTGAAAATAAGACCGGGTCTTATATTAATTTTTGCTCCAAAAGGGAAGTGGTGGGATTCAATTTTTTTTATTACCGGTTCTGTGGGTGTGGCTTGGTGGGCATGGCAGGGGAAGGATACTGCAAAATCCCCACTCCCTCCCTACCCCACTAACCTGCTTTTCAGTTCCATTCTCCTGTGCAGGGCAACCAAAGAAGACCCAGCCAATCAGCTGGGACTCAATGGGACGCAGAAAAAAGATGGGGGCGGGGCCAGTTAGAGGTGGTACTTGCCGGTTCTACAAAGTACTCAAATTTCTGCTACTGGTTCTCCAGAACTGGTCAGAACCTGCTGAACACCACCTCTGATTAGGGCTTATTTTTATTTTCTGGTTAGGTCTTATTTTTGAGGAAAATATGGTATTAGACATCTGTCTGGCTCACAATCTTAACTGGGGCTTATTTTCAGGGTAGGGCTTATATTACGAGCATCCTGAAAAATCATGCCAGAACTTATTTTCCAGTTGGGTCTTATTTTCAGGGAAACAGGATAGGACCGTGACATAAGATGGTTTATTTAGTCTTGTCTCAGTAGGTTGTGTGAACATCTGGAGTCCATTTAATAAATCATGATTAAATGTTCAGATGGTTTGATGTCTTTTCTTCTAAAAAGAAAAAAAAGACATCTGTAATATGTACAGAAATACAATTATGGGCCCAGTAACAAAAATATCACACCCTTAGGAAAAAAGAATAAATGCTGAGAAAAATGCTGAGTGGCCTTAAAAATATTCCAGAAGTTTAAGGAATGATACTTAGGTTATTATTTATAAAAGTTTTTTTTTTCATTCCTGGCAGTTGGAGTGTTGACTTTGGCTAAGACTTCTGGGTCCCTCCCACCAGAATATGAAAAGTTAGAAAATTCTAATTCTTTCTTTCACCCCCATGTTATTCAAACAACAGCAACATCCTGACATTCTAGGAAGAAACAATGACAACGACACATAATTGTACACAATTGCATGCAAGTTGAAATGAATGGAAACTGGACAAAGTATAGCAAAGTCATTCTGGTGTTAATTAGAGCACAGCAATGGAAATTTTATACACACACACATTCACTAAAAATATGCAGGAATCAATATGAAAAACTTGCATAAATCTTTAGGAGTAATTAAAGACAACTCTTTAATTAAATTTAATCTCCTAATGTTCAGGCTGCCAATACCATGCGAACTCTGGGCAGCTTCTGTTAAAGTAATTCAAAAAATAATAATAACATAGATCAAAGAAAAGAAGAGAGAGCTGATAGGCATTTGCTTTTATTCGTATTTGGGACATCATTATTTATTACGATAAAATAATTCTTACATTACAATAAAAATAGGAATGTAAAACATTATAAAGCAGCCCACTCATTGGTTTTGGGGTGGAAGTCAAGAAGAACGCTGGCCAATTCATGACTCCACCTGAACATCACAATTTCAAAAATGATAACAGCCCAGTTCTTGTATTTTTCCTATGCCTTAAAAAATATAATAGTGGCAACAGAACTACAGCCCCAGGAAAACAGGGGGGATTTAACACAACCAGTGTAAATCACAATTGCAGACCTGAAGAGGGGAAATGCTTTAACAGGGAAGGAGTTTCTGGAAAAAGATTTCCGAGTCAAGAGATGCATTGATCTGAGGTTCAGCCAAAGATAATCCATGGAGTACTACATGCCACTGTTTCGGGGGTGGGGGGTGAAAAAGAAGTGTTTATCTTCTCTAGCTATCAGGAGTTAACTTCAAAAAAGAGTTTTTTTTTTAAATTTACCTATCAAAAACACTAAACAACAACAACAACAAAACACTATTCAGGAGAAATTTGTTAGCGGCGCACAATCACTTGTAAGAATCCAAAATTCATTTCTTAGAGTCCTCCTTTGGTTGGCCAGGTGGTTCATCGGTCAGCCAGGTGTTCAGATTTGATTTGGCATCCGTGTCCACCTCTCAAGTCCTTTCCAAGACTCTGGGATAAGGCAGGTGTTGTTCTTGGATGGAGTTAGAGGACGTAAGTACAGGATGTAAGCTGTTCCGAGTGAGGCTGCCTTTCGCAATTGACTGGTGGCGAATTTGTCAATGCTGATGGTTTTCAAGCTGTGGTGCTGCAGATGTTTTGGGATTGCACCCAGGGCATCTATTACCACTGGTATTAAAAAGGTAAAGCTTTCCCCTGTCCAGTCGGGTCTGACTCTTGCGCGCAGTGCTAAAAGCAATAGCAATAGCGCCTAGACTTATATACCGCTTCACATCCTTTCTAAGTGATTTACAGAGTCTGCCTTTCCCCTCCCCGCTGTGCCCCTTCCAGGAGTCCCCACACGCCCTATTTTGGCTCCCAGGTAAGTGCAAGGAGGCCTACTAGGCCCAAAATGGGCCATAGGGGTGTGTGGCGTGGCCTCCCGTGGCCCATTTTTGCTCCCAGGAGGCTTCAGGGAGGCCTATTAGGCCCAAAACAGGGTGCGTTGCTCCCCCCTCATGGCCCGTTTTTGCTCCCAGGAGGCTGCAGGGAGGCCTACGAGGCCCAAAATGGGGTTTGGGGTTGTGTGTGCATTGCGCCCCCCCTCATGGCCCGTTTTTGCTCCTGGGGGGGTGCAGGAGGCCGAGTGCTGCCTGTCACAGCCCCTGGCCACACCCACCATGGTCACACCCACCTATCCGGTCATTAAGGCAGAGAACCTGTTGTTAAATTATTTGAATCCCATCACTGCAAGGGATATCTTTCTTTTTGTCTTTTTGATAAATGTTTTATCTTTTTATCTTTTGTAAAACATCTCATTAGATGAACAATGTGGTTCAGGTTTTCACATTTCTACACAAACGTGACCATTATTACATACCAACTTTTATATCCAGATTTATATCCTATTACTTATTACCTTTATCTTTAAATAATCTCATACATTATTTATTTATTTATTTATTTCTATATTCATTACTCTTATTTTATACAATCTCATTTCATATTATAGCTTACTTCATTTTTCTTTAAATATTCTCCTGTCATATTAAACAATATTATCCCTATTCGTATTCAATTTCTATAATAATTATACACATGTTCTTACACCTGTCACATTTTCAATTTTTTGCACATACAATTATTCCGTTCAAAGGTTTTTCCCTTTTATTCCCAATTCGAGCTTGCCATCCCTTTACATTTTCCCCATTTACTCCCTTTAACCCTTTATAAAAATGTATAACAATATAACATTAACTACTATTGAGTAAACATACATACACACACACACACACACACACATACATATCTGTATCTATATCTGTATCTGTATCTATATCTGTCTATCTATCTATCTATCTATCCATCATCTATCTATATCTCTGTCTGTCTGTCCGTTTGTCTGTCTGTCTGTCCGTTTGTCTGTCTGTCTGTCTGTCTGTCTGTCTGTCTATCTGTCTATCTATCTATCTCTAGCTAGCTAGCTATATCTATCTATCACAGATGAACCCTATACAGAAGCCTGATGATGGCAGATGAGATTCTGCCGAAACGTTGCTACAACTTTAAAAGCACAACTACAATGACGTGGGAAAATACCCGAACAAAGCTGAATGCCATAAATCTATCTATCTATATCTATATCTATATCTATATCTATATCTATATCTATATCTATATCTCTATCTATCTATCTATCTATCTATCTATCTATCTATCTATCTATCTATCTCTATCTACATCTACATCTATCTATATCTATCTATCTATCTATCTATCTATCTATCTATCTATCTATCTATCTATCTCTAGCTAGCTAGCTATATCTATCTATATCTATCTATATCATATCATTATCTATCTATCTATCTATCTATCTATCTATCTATCTATCTATCTATCTATATATATATATATATATATATATATATATATTTACATCAGATTCCACATGGTGTTCCCACTGCAACAGATTTCTAAATGAACTGGTTTCTCAGTTTTGAAGAACAGGGTTTTATCAGTTCTTCTCTGACTCATGTTCCTGTGTTTGCGACAAGATTCCATTCACCAGATCAAGTGTTGTGTTTTTTCTTTCTTTTTCTTCAGAAGCTTACATGAAAACATTCCACTCCACTGATGGTACAGATATTTTGAGAATTTGAAAAGTCAAGATACTCAGAAGGCTTTGTCTTGATGATGATGATGCATATCTAAGGGTACACAATTTTTCCTGGCAACAGGGAAGATGTGACTTACCGTTGTCTTCTTTTTTTCCCCTGGTATTAAATGGACATAGGTAGAAAACTGGATAACAGAATAACAGAATTGGAAGAGACCTGAGAGGTCTTCTAGTCCAACCCCCTGCTTAGGCAGGAGACCCTATACCATTTTAGACAAATGGCTGTCCAATCTCTTCTTAAAAACTTCCAGTGTTGGAGCATTCACAACTTCTGGAGGCAAGTTGTTCCACTGATTAATTGTTCTGTCGTGAAATTCCTCCTTAGTTCTAGGTTGCTTCTCTCCTTGATTAGTTTCTATCTGTTGCTTCTTCTCTTGCCTTCAGGTTCTTTGGAGATAGGTTGTCCCCCTTCTTCTCTGTGTCAACCCCTTAGATCAGGGGTCTTCAAACTTGACAGCTTTAAGACTTGTGGACTTCAACTCCCAGAATTCCTCCTCCAGTCATGTTAGCTAAGAAATTCTGGGAGTTGAAGTCCACAAGTCCTAAACTTGCCATGTTTGAAGACCCTTGTCTGAGTTATTGGAAGACTGCTATCATATCCCCCTAGTACTTCTTTTGATTTAACTAGGCATACCCAATTCTAGCAACCTTTCTTCAGATGTTTTAGCCTCCAGTCCCCTGATCATCTTTGTTGCTCTTCTCTGCGCTCGTTCTAGAGTCTCAGCCACTTTTTTTACATCATGGTGGTCAAAACTGGATGCGATATTCCAAGTGTGGCCTTATCAAGGATTTTGGATGGGAAGGTGACCTCTTCTACCACCAGATAGAGAAAGGTAGTCACTTGGAGCAGCAGTTGTTGAGTTGCAAGAACAAGGTTGTTGGAATTACTAATGTTCTGCTACCTTCTGGTGCAGCATGTGATAGACAATGTTCTTGGGTTCAGCTGTGCATGTCATGGGAAAAAGAACCATCTTGTTAATTGCTTGAAATGAAATAATACACCCCAAAAATAAATCTTAAAACACTTATTTACTGGAAAGGAGAGGAGACACTTGAGTCTTAATTGAATCTTTATTGCTGAATACTCATTTCAAAATCCACAACTCGTGGTCCATTGACTTATCAGTTGCTCTGATCATGGACCGTGCTAGTCAAGAATGGGTTTCTCAATTAATGGCTTGATCAAGTTAAGGTCAGGTATCTTCCTAGAAGTCTTCTGATTTTGTTGGATGAAAATCCAATCAAAACTTGACCCAGGCTACTATCTCTTGGTTGCTGTCTCTTTAAGGTCCATCTCCCTGGGCTGTTGGGTGTTTCTGATTTTCAAGAAGCTTCCTAGGAAACAGAGTGTAACGTCTTACAGGTCCACCTTCTGTTTTCTACCACAGCAAAACCCAAGAAATGATAGCCAAGAAGAATTGGAAACTCAAAATCTCGACCAACAAATGCTCTGTCCTACACATCGGTAAAAATAAATCAGTACACCAAATACAAGCTAGGCGGATATGACCTCATTGACAATCGTCACTCTGTCAAGGACCTCAGAGTACTCATATTGAATGACCTAAGTGCCAGAGCTCATTGCAACAGCATGGCCAAAAAGGCATTAAGAGTTGTAAATCTAATCTTACAAAGCTTCTCCTCCAGTAACATTGAATTGCTAACTAGGGCATGCAAAACCTTTGCTAGACCAACGTTCAAATACAGCTCATCTGTCTGGAATCTGTACTGTATATCAGACATTAATACAACTGAACGAGTCCAGAAGTATTTCATGGGAAGAGTACTACACTACTCTGCTCTCATTCTTGAGCACACAACAGATACAAGAGCACACAACAGATACAAACTCAATGTAAACCACTTCAAACTAGATTGCAGAAAGTACGACTTCAGCAACAGAGTGGTCAATGCCTGGAATGCACTACCTGACTCTGTTGTTACATCCTCAAACCCCCACTCCTTTAATCTCAAACTATCCACAATTGACCTCACCCCATTCCTAAGAGGTCTGTAAGGGGCATGCATAAGTGCACCATCGTGTCTCCCGTCCCTGTTCTATTGTCCCCATTTATTTGTATTTCCTGTACTCTTACTCCTGTTTATACTTATACTTATTATCTTGTAAGAGATTGACAAATCAAATAAATAAATAAATGAAATACACATGAAGTTACAAGTGGCTGTTTTGAAGAAACCATGTTGGTCCAGAGACAGTAAGACGAGATGGCTGGAATCTAGCAAAAACCTCTCTGCTTAAACAGTCTTCTGCTCCAAAGACCAAGTCTCTGTGCTCTTCAGCATTGGCAGGAAGCCAAGGAGAAGTTTCTCAGAGTTAACAACGCAATAGGGAGAGATCCCAACTCACAGCAGAAGTTCAGATCTTTGTGGTCCTTTTATACCCCAGATCAAGGCTGTCTTTGCTTTCCTGCTGTGGGAATCACAGAAGAGACAATGTTCTGAAGCTTCTCTCCAGTGACAATGTCTATGTACAAATTAGATCCTCCGGTGTCTCACTCTAATCCTCTTTAAATCCCCTTAGTGAGAGGTCTGCGCATGTTTCTCTGTTTCTCTCTGCTTCTTCCTCTGCCAATTTGAAGTGGGAGACCTTCTCTGCAGATTGCCTTCCTCTTAAGACTTCATTCACTGTTTTATCCCAATTCTCTCTGTGTCCCCCTCTCTCTGTGTCCCCCTCTCTCTGTCTTTCTCTCTCTCTGTCTGTGTCCCTCTCTCTCTATTCCTCTCTCTCTGTCTCTGTCTCTCTCCCTCCCCCCCTCTCTCTGTCTCTGTTTCCCTATCTCTCTGTGTCTCTCTGTGTCTCTCTGCCTGTCTGTCTCTGTTTCTGTCTCCATCTCTCTCTCTCTCTGTATGTCTGTTGGTCTCTCTCTTTCTTTCTCTCTTCTCTCTCTCTGTCTCTGTCTCTCACTCTCTCTTCCTTGATTGACTTTTTCCTCTAGCAAAGTCCTAAGCAAATCTTCTTCAGGATCATTCCATCATTCCAGAAAAGGGATCAAAAAACAGATACACAAATCCCCGTTCAAACCAACCAGCCAAGCCTATAAGGACTTTAATTCTACAAGAATCTCTTTATCAGCAGGTACTCTGCACACAGCTACTCTAATTGGGTGCTTCACCTTAATGTCCATGTCGCTCTCAATTTCATACTTTCTACTGGATTTCTAATTTTCCCAGATAGTCAGTTGGTTGCAATTTTTGCTACTCCCCAAGGAAGTAACTAGTATAATTTGATTCTGCATGCTCTTTCTCTGTCATTAAAAGAGGTTTTAATTGGATAAGATTGTTCTAGCCATAGTAACTAAGCTTAATTGATCAGGACACGTGTTAGCACATTGTTTTAAAATCCTTTTGTGTGCATTTTATGGTCCTAAGTATGTGTATTAATTCAATATAAACTTTCCCAGTACAAATTTGCTGATTATATTACGGTAGAGGAGATATAGATTTCTTGGCTGGGGACATCAGCTATTAGTCATAATGATGAAAAAGATTAAAGTGAATGGGCACAAATATACAATATATGAGATATGTGCTGTAATGGCTCAGTACACATTTGGTCACTTACCTCTCTCATTCTTCCACCCTTGGTCATTTATGAATAGAATAGAATAGAATAGAATAGAATAGAATAGAATAGAATAGAATAGAATAGAATTCTTTATTGGACAAGTGAGACTGGACACACAAGGAATTTGTCTTTGGTGCAAATGCTTTCACTGTACATAAAAGAAAAGACATATTCATCAAGAATAATCAGGTGCAACACTTAAAGATAGTCATAGGGTACAATAAGCAATCAAATCATACTAGGAAACAGTCAATATAAATCATTAGGATACAAGCGACAAAGTTATAGTCATACAGTCACAAGTGGGAGGGGATGGGTGAAAGGAAGGATGGGAGGATTAATAGTAATAGTAATGCAGACTTAGTAAATAATTGAACAGTGTTGACGGAATTAGTTGTTTAGCAGAGTGAAGGCCTTCAGGGGAAACTGTCCTTGTGTGTAGTTGTTCTGGTGTGCAGTGCTCTATAGTGTCATTTTGAGGGTAGGAGTTGAAACAGTTTACGTCCAGGATGTGAGGGGTCTGTAGATATTTTCACAGCCCTCTTTTTGACTCATGCAGGATACAGGTCTTCCATGGAAGGCAGGTTGGTAGCAATTGTTTTTTCTGTAGCCCTCCACTAGGAATCCAAAATCCCTCTCACAGTTACTATTTTTGAGCCAGGATTCGCCTAATCTGTACTTCTGCATTTGTTTTTTTTCTGCCCAGGTGTAAAATCTTGCTTTTCTCCACATTAAGGACTGGATGGTGGGAAACAGAAGGATTTATGCTGCAAGGCAGAGGTGGTATTCAGCCAGTTCTGACAGGATCTGAAGAATCGGTAGCAGAAATTTTGAGTAATTCGGAGAACCGGCAAATCCTGCCTCTGATTGGCCTTGCCCCCATCTATTCTTTGCCTCCCATTGAGTCCCAGCTGATTGGCTGGGTCTTCTTTGGCTGCCCTGCACAGGAGAACGGAGCTGGAAAGCAGGTTAGTGGGATGGGGAGGGAAGGGGGATTTTGCTGTATACCCTTACTCTGGGGTGAGATGGAAATAAATTTTGCAGTATCCTTGTTGAAGTAATTCCTTGTTAGGAGAATGAGCGCATACAGGGAGAATGAGAATGAGCGCATACAGGGAGTTGTATTGAGAGAAGTGTTTGAATAATACACACACAGCACACAGATTCACTGTACAGTAAATGTAGGTTTTTACTTCCAATAAAGGTTTTAAGCAAAGTTCAAAATACGCAGTCCAAAGTCATTCATGGGTAAGTCAGTCAGTTTTCAGTCCAGGGATAATCCAATAACAAAGTCCAATGTCAAAAAACAGTTCAATAACAGACTTACATCAAATCCAAGAATATCAGTCAATTAGGAAAAATGGAGGAACGGCAATACTCTCCAACAGAAGGAAAACAGAGAAACTCACTGAGACTCTCTTCTGGGACTAAACCTAAAACAACCCAGGTTTCTGGCTCCATCTTATGGCCATTTGAGAAACCACACCCTGTTATGACTCCCCTTCAAAATTCAAACGAACAAAACAGAAAGCAGCCGTTTCACAATTAAATCAAACGGAAAGAAGTCTTATTAGATAACGGCTGGCAGAAACCACAGCATAAATCTTACTCTGTCCGGCAAACCAGTCCTGGCAATAAATCCTCAGCCTCAGAGCTCTTTGCTGTAACGTCCTCACTCGAATAGTCATTTTGTTTCTGGCGAAATGCACCAGCCCAGCTGTGTCCTTTTATACTCATTAAGGCAACGTGCTAATTTACTGACTTGCTCTTCTCATTTGCTCCAGCTGATTTTGCCTTTTCAACCGTCTTCTATTTTTTACATTTAACCACAAATTTTCCAAGTTCTCCTCTCCACTAGAAGACTCTCTCAAAACTTCCCTGTCAGCCATTCCCGGCTGTTCATCAGATAAAGAACCAGAGGAGATCAAAGGTCCTGACAATTCTAATACATCAGGTCTGTCGTCCTTTGTCACGTCCATCTCCTCATCCTGGTTATCAGTCCAATCAGTAAGCCAGGCTGGTTCAAATTGTTCTGATGTAACCTCTTCACTTGAACTCATATCAATCACAGGAACTGAATCCAAGCCCGGAGCCACAACACTACCCAATTACACTTTTGCATTTTCTTAAAGATACAGTATTAAAATGTCTATCCTGGTTTATATATTTCCAACCCAAATAACTGCTAGGTGACTTATATTCCTAACAATCCTTCCCCTGCCATGCCCACCAAGCCATGCCCACAGAACCGGTAGTAAAAATTTTTTGGAATACCACCACTACTGAATACCATCCAGTCAGAGCTGAAGAAGCTTTTTGGATGAGAAGAGAAACGTCTTCAAGGAAAGATACCAGAAAGTCCAGTTGCCTCTTGAAAAAAGAACACAACATCTTTGTTGACATTATTGATTTATTGCCCGATACATCATTCCCACATCTGGACTGTGCTGCACAACATTTCTTTGAACCATTTCTAAAACTTTCATCTTTCCCAAAGGCTGGGCTTCTGGAGAACTCTTCTGGATAAGTTGGTTGATTAGCAGGTTAAGAAATATATATTAAATGTAATTTATTATAAGATGAACGAGAGACCAAGGAAATAGCCATAAACATCTAGCAGATTGCTTCCTGTTCATTTTTCTTCCCATAAGAGGTAATAGTGCATTGAAAAGGTCTACATTTTGACAGTTGTTTTCTAAAACCATCTTTCTTCCTAAATTTCTCTGTTCAGAAGGTTAGCATTTGTGTCAAAGGCCCTCAGGCAGTTTCCCACCCAAATGCCCATTAAACATTTCAGGCTTGGGGTGGACTCTGGAAGGCTTGCAAATTATTTAGGAGCATGTTGCAGTTGTGATCTTGGGGACTATTACTCTTTCTGTCTAAAACTTCCTTTTTAATAAATGTACAACTTTTTGACTGCAGACCGAGGTTTTGTTTCCTGGACTGAACAGTTTCCCCCATCAATCCCTCATTCCTCCCTGGCAAACAATTTAAATAATGCTATGAGTTTAATAATTGGGTCAGTCTGGAGGACAGCTGAGTTCTTCTGAAATCTGACTTAGTGGTATATAACCAACACAGAGAGAAACTTTTCTCTAGAGGTTGTGGGGGTCCAACATTGGAGGCTTTTAAGAAGAGATTGGACAACCATCTGTCTGAAATGGGATAGGGATGGACTAGAAGACCTCCAAAGTCCCTTCAAATTCTGTAATTCTGTTATTCTGACCTTTCCCCATGATATTAGGGTGATATGTAGAGACTTTCATTGACAGGAAAGACAACCACAAACAAACATTTTACTGGTAGGAAAAGTCTTATTTGGAAGACTACTTGGTCGGCATATATTTTATTTCCCAGTTCTTTCTTCTTCTAATTGACTTAAATATTAAATTGGGATAATATGACATGAATAGACAAGCAAGTGTCCTGTTTAGTACGTAAAAGTTTTCCTCCTTCCCTCCTCCTCCTTCCTCCCCCTCCCCTCCTCCTCTTTCCCTCTCCCTCTCCCTCTCCTTCTTCCGACTTCTTTCTTTCCTTCTTCCCTCTCTTTCTTATTCTCCCTTCTCATCCTCCTTCCCTTCCTCCCCTTCCTCCTCTTTCTTTGTATTTTTGCTTCCTTCCTTCCTTCCTTCCTTCCTTCCTTCCTTCCTTCCTTCCTTCCTTCCTTCCTTCCTTTCTTTCTTTCTTTCTTTCTTTAACAATTAAAGCTCTTTAAGCCCAGGGAAAGTGATTTCAGAGAATGCAATTCCGAAGCTCGGATAAGAGCACATAGGAATGTGAAATGGGTCTCTAAGGTGTATTTCCTCTATTTTTATTGGATCCACAATAAAATAAGTGTCGTATTTTACTGGACCGATGCTACGACAAAGAGGGACAGTTTAAATCTTTGTCGATTACATCCCTGATTCCTTATTCCCGCATTTTATATTCAATTTCAAGTCTTAAGCTTTACAATTATACTCAGCTTTGCTCGAGAGCTTTTGGCTGTAAGATAAATGATTCAGGCTAGATAGCTCTCCGTGTCTCTTACGGCAAAGTCTCTTTGGCCACCTATATATCAATACAGCACAACAATATTTGTCCTTAAGGGAACGCAGCACCCACAGAAGGAGAGGGGGTCAAAAAAAGGCAAGATGACAACAACGCAAAAGAATCTCCTGCCCCTTTTGTGGGTGTGTAACTGAAGGTGGAGCTTCAACTGTGTCATTTTTTTCCACTCTTGGCTTCCCCTGTGGATATTGCAATACTAGGAAAAATGGGGGAAGCCATAACAATTAGCATTTCATCAACTTTGGAGGGTTCATCTATTTAACAATTTCATGGATAAGGAAAAATAAATTCCAAAGATTACACCGCTTTTACAGAAAAATCAAGACTGCGAACAATCTGGACTTTCCTGGAGAAATATAAATATCCACAATACATTAGATATAAGCAAGGTCCTGATTGACATCTGTCAGGTTTGTGACACCTTGAATCTCCAGAGTGTGTGTATATTTACACACACACACACACACACACACACACACACGCACACACACACATCTCTTCTCTGCCTCCCATTGAGTCCCAGCTGATCGGCTGGGTCTTCTTTAGTTGCCCTGCACAGGAGAACAGAGCTGGAAAGCAGGTTAGTTGGGTGGGGAGGGAATGGGGATTTTGCAGTATATCCCTCCCCTGCCAAACCCACCAAGCCACGCCCACGAAGCCATGCCATGCCACACCCACCAAGCCACACTCACCAAGCCACGCCCACAGAACCGGTAGTAAAAAAATTGAAACAGACATCTTGCGATCTCTGGAAATAAAATTATATTTATTATACTTACTAAGTCTCTGCTGACATCATCAGAGTATTAAGCTACCATTACAGAGATCTCTGCCTTTATATATCATTAATCAATTTAGCCCTTGCTTGCATAATGGGCCCTTCTAACCACCTCCCACCTGCAATTAACCCTGTTGTTTTTGCTTCAGTCATGTTGGCCAATGGAGGTTTAATTCCTGTTGTTTCCTCCCTTGCCAGACCCAGCTAGGATTGGTGATCTCTAAGAAGTGATGTTAACCTGTCAGCGATATATATTGTCTATCTATACATAGACACATGTAGGGAAATGGTTCGCTTTCTGATTTTTTTCCGGATAAGTTTTGATTTTTCCAGCCATTATTTTGGATCTCTCTACTGCCCTCACATCCCATCTGTTAAGTAGACCTGATTCTGTTTAGACGCAAAGCCCAAACAAGGCTTACCAGCTGCTGTCACAGAAGGAGGAAACTCTTGAATAGATGCCTGGGATGTAATCATTGGCTTTTAATTAGGCTTAAATGAAGTTAAAAATCAATGTTTGTCTGAGCCCCAGGAAGTTTAGCAGGGTGCCCCTGGGCATGCATGTGAAAAAGACCAAATATAGCCCATGAATTGGGAAATCATATTCCTTGGAGCCAAAACTGGATTTACCAGCCTGAAGGTCTTGTTTTCAAACAGTCCTTGAGCTGAAACCAGAATGATTGGAAAAATGATGGAAGATTGGAAGACTTTTCCGGGTGCTTTGGAGAATAGGTGGACCCCTTGGCTCAAAGAAGAGAGGGCAGGGGTCAACCTTTTCTCCAAAGCCCCAGAAGGCAGGAGAAGAAGCAATGGGTGGAAACTAATCAAGGAGAGAAGCAACTTGGAATTAAAGAGAAATTTCCTGAAAGTGAGAAAAATAAATCAGGGAAACGGTTTGCCTTCAGAGGTTGTAGGGGCTCCATCACTTGAGACTTTTAAGAGGAGACTGGAGAACCATTTATCCAGAATTGTATAGAATCTCCTGCTTGAGCAGGGGTTGGACTAGAAGACCTCCAAGTTCCCTTCCAACTCTGTTATTCTATTATTCTAAATAATAGAATGCACCGCCTGCCCCAACACATACATCTCAACCTGATGTTCCCAGTAGCTGTTACTATACTCAAATCCAAACTTTTGGCACAGTTTCCAGTGAATGATTTTAGCAACTCGGTTATGGCGTTCTCAGTAGTTCGTTTGTGAAATTTTGCTGCATCCACTGATTAAATGGTCAACTGTTTCATCTTTCTCATTACAGAGGCGGAATTTGCTGTTGGTAGTGACATGCTGAATCTTTGCCTTCATGCAATTTGTGACTAAGGTTTGTTCTTGAGCAGCCAAAATAAAGCGTTCAGTTATACCATTTTTCAGAAGTGGTATAATCTGGGATTTGAAGTCCATCCATCTTAGCTTCGCTAAGGTTGAGAAACCTAGATCTAGAACAAGGCTACTGCAAAAATCTCAAAGACAGAGAGAGAGAAAAAAATCCAGATCTTAAAGTTTCAGTATTCCTGATTTTAGCCAGTTCCAAGTAAGCTTTTGGGCACCTTTGCCTTCAATACTTTTCAGGTATTGGCCATGCATAGCTTTCTTTTCCAATTTTCAATTCACTTCTCAATTACTTCTTTTTTTGTACTATTATTATTATTATTATTATTATTATTATTATTATTATTATTATTATTATTATTATTATTATTATTATTTTACAGGGTGCTGCCTTGACGTGGCAGGGGGCTTAACTGCTCCAATAAAGCTGAGGGCTGTGCTGGCAGTATTGCAAACTACCAGCAGGTCCAACCATGTCAGAAAGGTCTCAGCTGAAGAGTAGAACTGAGTGTACCCAATAACCCATGCAATGAATCATGGTGAAACACAACCGAACGAAGCCTATACCATCTCGGTTGTCGCCCAGGTTAACAAGGACCACGTTGGGTGTTGGGCATCTGTTGACAAGTGGGCTACAGGCCATGGGTCCCATAGCTGAGCAACCAGGGCATGGGCCTGCAGGGCTACTGGAAGATAAACAACCTCAGAAGTGGCAGAAATATACCATGTCAGAGAACCGCGCTTTAATGAAATGCTACTGAAGAAAGCAGAACCAGAAAAACAGCGTGCCTTCAGAAGTTGTGGATGCTCCATTAGTAGAGATTTTTAAGAAGAGTTTGGACAACCATTTTTCAGAAGTGGTATAATCTGGGACTTGAAGTCCATCCATCTTAGCTTCGCTAAGGTTGAGAAACCTAGATCTAGAACAAGGCTACTGCAAAAATCTCAAAGACAGACAGAGAGAAAAAAATCCAGATCTTAAAGTTTTTCACCAAGATTTAGTAGCTTTCCCCCGGAGAGCTGCCCTTTCCTTACCGACGCAATATTTATTGTGTTAGTGATTGTAAATTTGTTGCTGCCTACAAACCATTTGCCTTTGTTGGCACCAAACAACTCCAAACTCATTACAGGCATTGATCAGAAATCCAATCCCACGAAGAAAACGTATGAAAAATTAATAACACATTCAATAACTTTCACAAGTCAGCAGAGTTGGCCTGGTGGAGAGTAGCTCTCACATGAGATTCTTCCTACAGCAAAGTCCTGTTGCTTAAATAGCAAATTTATCCTAGGTAGAAGTAGATGACTTGCAATTTTCTCTCTGCTCTAAAGTAACTTGCATTGCCTGTATGCGGGTCAATTAGGGTGCAGAAAAAATACTACGGAATCTTTCCCTTTTATTTACTTCTGGGTGGATCTGCATTACAGTTAGTCCCCAACTTACAACTCTTTGTATTTGAGACATGATAGCAGTCTTCCAATACTTGAGGGGCTGCCACAGAGAGGAGGAAGGGGTCAATCTATTTTCCAAAGGACCTGGAGGCCAGAGAAGGAGCAATGGATGGAAACAGAACAAGGAGAGATTCAACCTGGAAATAAGGAGAAATTTCCTGACAGTGAAAACAATCCACCCATGGAACAGAAGTTGCCTTCAGAGGTTGTGGGAGCTTCATCACTTGAGACTTTCAAGAAGAGACTGGACTGCCATCTGTCAGAAATAGTGTGGGTCTCCTGCTTAGGCCCTGGGGGGGTTGGACTAGATGACCTCCAAGGGCCCTTCCAACTCTGTTATTCTATATTCTATAAGGCAGAGGGATTGGAAGGAGAAATTTCCTTACAGTGAGAACAATCCACTCATGGAACAGAAGTTGCCTTCAGAAGTTGTGGGAGATTCATCACTAGAGGCTTTCAAGAAGAGACTGGACTGCCGTCTGTCAGAAATAGTGTGGGGTCTCCTGCTTGGGCCCTGGGGGGGGGGTTGGACTAGATGACCTCCAAGGGCCTTTCCAACTCTGTTCATCTGTTCAGTGACCATTCCAATTTACAACCTAAATGGGGGAGGTTTTATGAACAACAGGGATGCCAGAATTAGGTTCATTGCTTTGAACCAAACCCAAGAGGGGAAATCCGTGTTAATTCTCTTTTGCATCCAGGGTATTCCATCTTGGAAACATGAAAAGGATGTTATACTCACTTGGCGACAGATTCATATTTACGATGGTTGCAGTGTCCAGGGGTCACGCGGTGGTCCTTTGGCAACCCTTCTGACAGACGAAAATCAACAGGGAAGGCCGATTCACTCAACAATTGGGGTTGTCAGAAAACAATGATGGTTTTTTCCCTTCTCTCTTCTTTTCAGCAATGTAACATACTACCTTGAAACTATGTGGTTGGGCTTAGTTTTGGCGGAGGAAAATAAGGGGGGAAAATTCTGCCTCTGCCTACCAGCATCCATCGGTATTCATCTGGTTAGTGTCCTGTCAGTGTGAGAGTGAGTTGAGGGCTGCTTGGAAACTGAAACAGTATTTGCTGTGTGAGCAAGAAGGAGACAGCAAGGAGCCTGGGCGTGGCTTAGCTCAACTGTTCTGTACTAAAGCTGCTTGGTGCTGTGAAACTGAAACTCCTCTCCTCTGCTTGTGTTTTGCCCTTGGAAGCGATTTCTTTTTTCAGGTTGGGAGGGGGAGTAGAACTCCTTATCATCAGAGCATGTTAATAATAATAATATACAAAGTGCTAATGCTCTGATGGTCATTTCAAAACATCCTTTCTTAGTGAGCACCAAGAGGAACCTACGTGCCAAATTTCAAGTTCGTAGGCTTTACGGTTCTGGAGATTTTGTGATGATGCAAGAGTGGTATTTTGCTTTTATATAAATAGATTAATAGATTATGACATCTGTAGTTAAAGCTTGGTAGAAAGGGGGGGGGGGGAAATAACACATTTCTTAGGAGAATTATTGTGTTTTGTGTGCGTCTGCTTTGAGATTAATTTTTCATACCCCTGACTTGAAAAAGGACCACAGGGAGGAGCAGTTATGAGGCTGCAGTTTTAAATCGGTTGCAGATGTGTTCCGAATGTGGTTTGGGGAGCAGAATCTGAGAGGAGGGGTTGGTCTTGCCTTCGTTTCCTGTCGAAAGCCTTTCCAAAGATGACGTTACTTGCAGGAGAGGAGAAGTTACACAGGGCGCAGCTGTTTTGCAGCAATAGATATTGTTTTTCTTTCTTTTCTTTTCTTTTCTTTTCTTTTCTTTTCTTTTCTTTTCTTTTCTTTTCTCACTTACCCAAGTTGCATATTGTGGCCAAAGAGCCAGGAAAATGAACCGTCCTCATTTCAATATTGATGGAGAGCAGCTTTCCTCTTACTTAATTCTCTCCAGATGAGTTCGATGCAACTCCCACTATGATCCAACTAGGCCTCAAAGGAAGATATAACCTCCAACTCGCCGCCTCCTCCTGCTCTGTCTGAGGAGGTATTTCTAATTCCATCTTGCAAGACATCAAAATTCTTTCTTTCTTTCTTTCTTTCTTTCTTTCTTTCTTTCTTTCTTTCTTTCTTTCTTTCTTTCTTTCCTTCCTTCCTTCCTTCCTTCATTCCTTCCTTCCTTCCTCTTTCTCCTCCTCCTCATCTCTTTCTCCTTCTCCTCCTCCTTCTCCTTGTCCTTCTTCTTCTGATTCTCCTCCACTTTTTGGATTTCTCTTCTTTTTCCTTCCTTTTTTCTTTTGCTGAATAAACACAATCATTAAAGCTCTAGAAAAACAACTAGAAAAATAATAAAATATGATTTGCAAATTGAAGTTGAGCAATTGTGGAGGAAGAAAGCAATGGTCCTACCAATAGTCATAGGGGCCCTTGGAGCAGAGGTGGTATTCTGGAGAACCGGTAGTGGGAATTTTGAGTAGTTTAGAATATTACTTCTGACTGGCCCCACCAACCCCATCTCTTCTCTGCCTCCCATCGAGTCCCAGCTGATAGGCCGGGTCTTCTTTGGTTGCCCTGCACAGGAGAATGGAACTGGAAAGCAGATCAGTGGGGTGGGGAGGGAAGGGGGATTTTGCAGTATCCTTCCCCCAGGAGTGGGGAGGGAATGGAGAGTTTACAGTATCCTTCCCCTGCCACTCCCACCAAGGCACACTCACCAAGCCACACCACGCCCACCAAGCCACGCCCACAGAACCAGCAGAAAAAAAATGTTTAATCCCACCACTGCCTTGGAGTAATACCCAAAGTTATTGTCTAGACACATGGAAATGTTGAACTTATCAGACCTGAATATTCTGACTTTGCAAAAAAGCGCCTCAGAACTTCTTATGTACTCAGACATTACCTTAACAACTCTTAGGTCCTTGGTTAGGATTTGAACTTTAAGTTGCTACCAGTCCCAGACTGTGAATGGAATTGAGGATTAAATCTTAAATAATCATTATAATTAAAAAAAAAATTACACAAACACGAAAATAGCCAGCAGGCTGGGAAAATCTTCAAATTACAAAGACACACTGGGATAGACTTTTGACCCCTTCCAATGCACTTTTAAAGAGAACCATCTCACTGATTCCAGTGGCAAGTAAAAGCATACATACATACATACATACATACATACATACATACATATATACATACATATATATAATGAATTGAGCAAGGCAGACGCCAATGAATTATGCTGAAGAGAAACTGCGGAGGTTATTAGATTTCTGTTTCCCCGATATGTGTTTCTAATTGTCTACTCACATGCTTTCTGTTCTTAGGATACAAATGCTACGCCACGCCATGAGAAATTGCCTCTTGAATTAAACACATACGGTCAATTGGGCACGCAGTGCAGATTAGACTGGAAAGTGCATTTGCACAGTGGTGGATTTTTTTTTTTTAAGCGTTCTCATTTTTCTAGCCGTCAAACAGCCCAATTATATCCTGAAAGAGTCATCCGGTTAGTTCCACTGCAGGAAAGCATGGTGGGTGAACAGATCTGATGATGGGTTTATTGTCGGTTTATTGTGGGATATGCAAATCTTGCTGGCTTGTATTTCTGGACTGGCAAGCTGTAAATATCAGGGCGGAAAAAAAGTCCTTTAAAAACAGCTTAGGATACAGCAACTACATTGAACCCCAATTGTTCTGGACTTAAGAGCAAGCCGTAGAAAAGCAACTCATTGTGTTTTCTGGAGAATGGGGGTTGACTCGCACAAGAAGGCTGTGTGTGGTTCACACATAACACATCAGACCACCATTTCAGTTTAAATTGATAAGAAAAGCTGCAATCGTTTTTCTCTGAGATGAAAAATATGAGGATGCTAATGAAGACTGACTTGTGAATTTATCATGTTTACCCAGGCAGCTGGATTTAAATTTCCCAGCAAATGCATTAGCTGGCTTACGGTTGGTCCTTGAATTATGACCATAATGGAGCCTTGCCTGTTGCAGTCTGTTAAGTTATAACTGTTATAAAATGGATTGGTCGCAGGGATGAGCAGATGTTATGCACTTTCTTTGCAGTGGTCATTGAGCAAATAATGTAGGAGATGACCAGGCTAACCTAAGGGAGGGTTCAAATGTGTCATTAGCCTTCAATCCATTTGCATCCACAACAGATCTAAGTCCAGCCCACCGTGAATTCCTTATCTCCCGCTAATTTCCCTTGACTGTTAGTAGCTCAGATTCTTGTAGAAAGCTTAAGCAGGCAATAACATCTTTATGCTCATTGGAATTGTTTGAATCTCCTGATTTCCCTGGTGCTTGACATTAACTGAATATATAGGGACGTAGTGGCTCAGTGGCTAAGATGCTGAGCTTGTCAATCAGAAAGGTCGGCAGTTCGGTGGCTCGAATCCCTAGTGGAATGAGCTCCCATTACTCGCCCCAGCTTCTGTCAACCTAGCAGTTTGAAAGCATGTTTAAAAAAATGCAAGTAGCAAAATAGGGATGGTAACAGCATTCCACGCGCCTTCAGCATTTAGTCATGCTGGCCACATGACCACGGAGATGTCTTCGGACAGTGCTGGCTCTTTGGCTTTGTAATGGAGATGAGCACTACCCCCTAGAGCCAGAAATGACTAGCACGAATGTGCAAGGGGAACGTTTACCTTTACCTGACATTAACTGAAGCCATCATTTGCTATGATGTAGTTTTGTCAAAAACTGGAATTGCTAGTTTTCAGGGGGAGGGAATTATAAAACATGGTCACATGAGTTCAAACAACCATAACGGCAGTCATGTTGTCTAAGTGCCCGAAATATAATCACACGACCACAGGAAGTAGGGACTGACCATTGGAAATTTGGATCCGGATTGTAATCCCACCCTCTTCAAATAGGTTGCAACTTTGAACAGTTGCTAAAACAAGGCCTACCTATACAGGCTGGAGTATTGCATTATTTTCTCCATGAAAGTTATTTCATTTTTGCCTCTGTACAATCGGTATCTGGAGTCTCCAAAGGGACAGAAATAAAATATAAAACTTTTCATCAGCAGCTGATGGATAATAAATCCTTGCAGAAACATGTTCTCTATAATCAGATTTAACACTCTTGATATATATACCTTGGAGCAGATTCATGATATAGTTTGTGCTGGCACGTACCTCTCTTATTTATAGCCGAATGTGCTAATGTCTTGGAAAGACAATAACGTAGATGTACTTCACATATTATCCCAAACTATGGTTTGTACAACCATGGCTTGCTGTTTAAGCTACTGTTCACACACACATCAGCCCCCAATCATCATTTAAAAGCCCTGTGACTAGCATTTGCACCAAGCCACGATCCGGGGATTATTTTGAGCTGACTCATCCATGCAAACCTGTCAACTTAATGTTACTCACAAACTACTGGATTCCCACGACCGAATAAAAGAGAATTGGCTGTTTATACCTGAAACGAAGCATAAACACACATTGGTCATTCCAAAGAAATCGTCCCCCACTTTTGTGTGTGTGTGTAAATGCCATGTTTGTAAGCCACAGTTTTCTGAATAAACCACAACATACCTGGCAAACAAGCTTAAAGCTCATCATAGCTTCACATGTTCTATCAATCAAGGCTGGGAGTTCCAATCTAAATGGAGGGAAAAGAAAACTTTTTGGAAAACTTTCAGCAGAAAGAGAATAAAATTTGGACTAATGAGACGTCGAGTGGGGAAAAAAAAGACTAGGGGTGACATGATGGCAGTCTTCTAATATTTGAGGGGCTGCCCCAGAGAAGAGGGAGTCAACCTCTTCTCCAAAGCACCTGAAGGAAGGACAAGAAGCAATAAGGATGGAAAGTAATCAAGGAGAGAAGCAACTTAGAACTAAGGAGAAACTTCCTAACAGCGAGAACAATATAATCAGGGGAACAAACTTGCCTCCAGAATTTGTAAGTGCTCCATTGCTGGAGGTTTTTAGGAAAGGACTGGACAGGCATTTGACTCAGATGGTGTAAGGCAGGGGTCACCAACCTTTTGGACCTCAGGGACCACCAAACTCATAATTTGAAATCCCACGGACCACTAATATGAATTTTGACTGGTGGTGGCTTGCTGAAGTTGGTGGGAAAGTTGGTCCCATATTCCACAGCTGCAAGAGTCACAAAATTGGCCCTTTGGACATCCTGGAGCTCTGTAGAAAAAGCAGAAGCAGCAGAGACCCTGGGGAAAATCTCCCCAAAAAGTCCGCAGGAAAATCCCCCACCCCGTTTTCCTACCGATCAATCGCAGGATTCTGTCTCCAGCTCCGTTCTCAGGGGGAGGGAGAGAGACTTTTGGCTTCATGCAAGGAAAGCAGCAGGAGCAGCAGAAGTCTTTCGTTCTCTCCCCGCAACTCCGCCAGAAACGAGTCTTTGTGAGACTTGTCGCTCCAGAGCAGCCTCTTGGAGCAGGAGGACTTGCAGGGTCCCAAAGACTCATTTTGGCAGAGTTTGGGGGAGAGAAAGAAAGACTTTTGCTGCTTTCCTTGCATACAGCCGGAAGGAGAAAGAAGTGGAAAGAAGCAGCCGGGTGGCCAGGCCAGGCACATGGGGCGACTGGGGCAAGTTCCCCCCTTCTGCCCTTTCCCCCCTCCCCTCACTACCTCATGTTGTTTGGAATGCAAGCAACGCAAGCCTTGTGTTCTCGTGGACCATGTGGGCGGCACAGCCTTGTGTTTTCATGCAGCCTGGATTAATTGCTTTGGGGGGAACATTTCTCTGTGGACCACAAAAATTTTCTCACAGGTTGGCGACCACTGGTGTAAGGTGTCCTGCCTTGAACAGGAGGTTGGAGTAGAAGATGTCCAAGGTCTCTTCCAGCTCTATTTTGATTATTATTTTTATATTATTATTGTTAAGGAGAAAGTTCCTAACAGTATGGACAATTAATCAGTGGAATGACTTGCCTTCAGAAGTTGTGGGTGTTCCATCACTGGAGGTTTTTAAGAAGAAATTGGACAGCCACTTGTCTGGAATGGCATAAGGTCTCCTGCTTGACCAGGGGGTTGGACTAGAAGACCTCCACGGCCCCAGTTCTGTTATTCTGAATGAGAAATGAACCCTGTTAAAGCAGAGATCCTCAATCTTTCCAGTTTGGTGGCCCAGCACGGCTGGGTGGCAGGTGCATAGACACATCATTTGTGTCAGCGCACCCTCCACTCACACAAATGGAACTCCATGTGTGTGCAGAGGGTCGTAGCTCTCACACCCAAAGCTCCACTTGGGTGAGTGGCAGGCGCTTGCACTCACATGTGAAGCTGCACTCACACAAGTGCAAGTACTCTGGGCTCACCCAAAGTGCAGCCTCAGGATTGGGAGGGCTTGCTAGCAGGGAGGAACAAGGTGGGTGAGTGGGGCAGGATGACAAAGCAGTGGAAACAAGGAGCAATGGAACTCGGGCGAGGATCAAGGACCCATCCCTCCTGATCCTGAGCACGGCCCCGACAACTCAGGAGGAGAGCGCCCCGCCCCTCTTCATGAGGCACACCTGGGATCTAAGGAGACGCTGTGGGGGAGGGACGTTTGTTGGGAACAAAGGCTGAATTTGTGGAAATTTGGTGTGTCGGCGCAGATCTTTGGAGTTTGCAGGGTTGCTTGCTTCTTCCTTGCTTTGCTGGACTGGGTGCTGTTGTGGTTCACTGGCATCCTGTACAGACGGCAGCAGAATCGGACAGTGGGGAAGAACGGGGACCAGTCCGAAGTCTGGAGAGGACTTGGACGAGGGTCCTGTGTCCGATACAGAGATGGGGCCAGGACCATCTGGGAGTGGGGTGCTGACTCCAGAGCCTCCAGAGTCTGGCAGCAGTGAGGAAGAGGAACAAAGGGAGCCCATTCCCAGTGCACGCATGCACAGAGCTGCTAGAAGGCAAGAGCAGCTGAAACAAAAGAGGTGACTTGGGAGTAAGGCTTGGAGGTGATTTGACATAAGACATAAAGATAAGACATAAAGGAGGAGCAAAGGGACAGGAGCCTTTGCAGGAAGCAATGTTGTTCGCTCTGTTTGGATTAAACCTTGAAACTATGTGTGGACTTTGTACTTTGGTTGTTTTTTTACAGTTAATTTGGCACTTTAGTTGTTGGCAGCTATTCAAAGGAGAGAAAGGTGAGTGCCTATCTCGAGGAACTGTTTGGGATTCATTACAAGCTGGGAATAAACATAATTCCCAGCATTGAAATGAAACAAGTTGTTTGGACTAAGTGTGTGCTTAATTACAGTCTCAGGAAGCTTTGGTCAGGGTAGGCACAGCCAGAGGCTGCCGCGTGTGTGTGTGTGTGTGTGTGTGTG